>NC_054470.1:111456538-111760922 GCF_017639515.1 Carcharodon carcharias
CCTAGTGGGGTCCACCACAAGCTGCTCCAAAAAGCCATCTCATAGACATTCCACAAATTCCTTTTCTTGGGATCCACTACCAAGCTGATTTTCCCAGTCTACCTGCACCCTGTCATTTACTCAGTGGTTGATCGTTTTGTCAGTATTGGTGTGGCTTTCTAATACACATCATCTCCTGCCTGTATCTCCAGTCCAGCTGATCAGAAGAGAGTATCACCTTTAGCAATGCAATGAGTCATCTCTTTTAGTGTTTACTATAAATTCCCGCCATTCGCGGGGGTTACATTCGCTCGAATTCCTGCAAAGGGAGAAATTGTGAATGGCAAACATACTTCATCATGGGAGTGAATTAGATAGGTTCCAACCATCCCAAGATTTGACATTTTTAAAGGAAAAGAGGCATTAAAAACTGTTTTTGAGTAAATTCAAGACAATTTTACTGCAAATATTGTTCAGCAACACAAGAAAACAAGAACAATGTAAAACTTGTCAATTACAGAATAGTACAAATTACAGTACATTACTGCACAGTACAGGCACTGTACTTGAGATTGGAGGTAGAGAGAGTGGGTGGCATGGCTGATACAGACGTTGATGTGAATGTAAAGAACAATATTATTGTTGACTGCTTCACCTTTTGTTCTTCAGTTTTTTAAAGTTCTAGGTAAGGAGCAATAGCTGTGCTAGTTGCTCTACTAAAGGCACTGCATCTCTCCATGTATCGTGGCTTATTGCCTGTTTTTTCAAATCTTCAGCTGATCTTGTGAGATCTGCCATCACCTTGGTTGTGAATTGAGCCTTCTTGCCTCTTCATCCTGCTTCTGTTTAGGGTCATTTAACCCCATCAGTTCAACTAATTCTTCCATAGAGAGTTCCTCTTGATGAGATTGAAGCAACTCATCCACTTCATATATGACCAGGTCTTCAAATTCCTCCCTTCCAACTTGTTTTGCCAAGTCAACAATCCTGGCCACTTCAGCTTCCACATTAGAGAACCCTATGAAATCATTCACTGCCTCATGCCAAACTTTTTTCCAACAGGCATTTATGGTTGAAGCTCTAACTTCATCTCATGAGTCTTTAATTATGCCTACTGCTATGAGGATGTTGAATTCCTTTCAGCAATCGCGGACTACAGCTGAGGGGTCTGCTTCCAGAAGATGAAGGATGTGAAGATGAAGAATTTATTGGCTGTAGTAAGCCTTGAATGAGGCAATGATCCCCCAGTGCATTGGCTGGATAAGGGAGGTCATATTTCAGGGTAAAAACAAAATGTCAACATCTGCATAGTCTCTGCACGAGGTTGTAGATGCCCAGATGCATTATCGAGGATTAGTAGGACCTTGAAAGACAGGTTCTTTTCCTTCAGAAAAGTCCTGACCTCTGGCAGAAAGCAATTGGCAAACCAGTCTTCAACACTATTCCTGTAACCCAGGCATTGCTATTAGCCTTCCAAAAGACTGGCAGATGAGGTTTATTTTTCCCTTTAAAAGTTCAAGTGTTATCTGACCTATAAGCCAGCATTGGTTTACATTCAAAACTAGCCATGTTGACACATAACAGGAGTGTCAGCTTGTCCTTTGTTGCTTTAAACCCAGGAGCTGTCTTTTCTTCTTTCGAAATGTAGGTCCTATTTGGCATCTTCTTCCAGAAAAGACCAGTTACATCTGTGTTAAAGACCTTTTCTGCCTGGTAGCCTCTCTCCTCAATGTATTCCTGCAGCACATTGGGAAACTCTCCTGCAGCTGCATGGTCAGCAGAAGCAGCCTCCCCCACCAACTTCACATTATACAACCTAAAACGCTTTTTAAAGTGATCGAACCATCCAGTGCTGGCTGGGAATCCTTTGGAAGTCGATGAAGAGACACCTTCTGCACCACCTTCATCATCACTGGTGACACCAGCACTATCCTCTTTACTACTCATTATGTGCAGGTACAATTCAAGTGCTTTGTTTTGAATGATTGGACCATTAACTGGGGTCCTCCTTTGAAAAGTGTGGATTTCTCCTGCTCACAAAAGTTAACCTGGTAGTACGACTACCAGAAACACCAACACTGGCCCTTATTCTTTCTTCTGACTGCCTAATGCACCTGATTGTGAGTTCATTGACAGAGTATTCCCTGGCCAACATAGAAGCGCTTGCACCATTTTTCACTCTAAGATTGTGACTTTGTGTTCAAATGTCATCACTCTTCTGGGACATTTTCTGCTTGGCTCTGGCTCCCTCATTTTTTAGTATAGTGCTGCAGTGTACCTGTATTGCAAAATACTGGTCGGGAGTTACTGTATCCTGTAAATCACAGAAAACCACGTGTAGTTAGAGATGGCACATGCGCAATGCACTTTCCACATGGGAAAGACAACACATAAGCATCATTTTTTATGGCCTCTAAATTCAGTCTTTTACTTATTTTGGGACCAACATATGTTTAGGTGAGAAGTTTTAAATGTTAAATTGCAGATGAACGAAGATTTGGGGCTGCGAGCCGCCATTGGATGTACAAACATTTTCACGCAGGTAAACAAGTTCACAGTAGAGGGGTTTGCGAGCAGTTGGAGTTGACTGTATTTTGTCCTTGCAGATGATCTTTCGAACATCCAGAACAGAAACCGTGGTACGCAGAAGTATGAGCAATGGATCATTGAAGTGCAGAAAAAGTGCAAAGTTCTCCGAATGGATGATGTGGAAAAGGAGAGGCAGATCTGCCGGGCACTATTCACTTACACTGAGCACTTGCGGGTGAGAGGAACTTGTCTGTACAGCTGTCACAAGCCTGGCCATCAATAGGGTTTTAGGTGTGTGCATGTGATCGGCTCCCAGCTAGTTTCATTTTAAACTCAACCATTGGTGATCTTGAACTCCAAGGACAAGCTTTATGGTACAGTGCAGTATTTTATTCTAAATTAAGAATTTAAACTAAAAACCTAATGCGATTGAACTGTTTGGATATATGATTCATCATCTGTTCATTGTATCAACTCTGATGATTTTATATTCCATTACTGGCTGGTCCTTCTGCCATCAGCTGGTGGTGCCCTGAGCCCCAGAATTCCCTCCCTAAATCTCAGCCCCTCTCTCTCTCTCTTGCTATGAGGCACTCCTTAAAAACCTTCCTCTTTTAAACAAGCTTTTGGTCATACTGAAAAAGCAAAGTACTCTGAAATAAAAACAGAAAATGCTGGAAATACTCAGCAGGCCTGGCAGCACCTGTGAAGAGAGAAACAGAGTTAACGTTTCGAGTCCAATATGACTTCTTCGGAACTGAGGCTTTTGGTCATCCCTCTTAATAATCTCCTTAAGTGGATTGGTGACAAATTGTGTCATAATGTGAAGCACCTTGGGGTTTTTTACTGCATTATAAGCACTACATAAATGCAATTTGTTATTATTTATATATTAGAATCTATTCCTTGTTGTATCATTTCAAAACACTTTCTCTTATTCCCCTCTTGATGGCCACACAATGAATTCCCCATTTACTTTGGTAGTTTTACCGCACATTATTGTTCTCCTTTATTGGTTTAATGATAACCTCTCTTTGCCCTTAGAAATACAACGACGCTATGATTATCAATGATGATGCCCGCACCAAAGATGCAGTAGAATATCTGGAGGAATTTTTTAATAATGTGAAGGGAGGTGGATGCGATGAGACAGAACAAGAGCTTACTGCATTATTTGAAAGTAAGAAATTTATTATGCTTGAGTTATTGATCAAGCTTTGTATCTTTCATGTTCATAAAACTTTAGGGGAAGTTTTATCTTTCGTCTCCTTTTATATTCTGGCTTGGGAAGGTCAGCCTCAGTTTTAAGATTCTTATCTCTGTTTCCAAATCCCTCCAAGGCCTTACCCCCTGCCTATCCCTGTAACCTCCACCATCCATAGAACCCTCCAAGGTAGCTGCACTTCTCCAATTCTGGCCTCTGTAGTCCCCAATTTTCATCACTCCACCATTGGCAGTCGTGCCTTCACCTGTCTGAGCCTACGGTCTGGAACTGCCTTCCTAAACCTCTCAACTCTTTTAAGACGCCCCTTCAAACCTAACTATTCGACAGAACAGTTGGTCATTTGTCTAATTTTTAAAAAATTCTTCCATGGGATATGGGTGTCACTGTCAAGGCCAATATTTTTTTGCCAAACCCTAATTGCCCTTGAACTGAGTGGCTTGCTAGGCCATTTCAGAGGGCAGTTATGAGTTGACAGCATTGCTGTGGGCCTGGATTCACAGTGTAGGCCAGACCAGGTAGACTGGAACAGTGGTAGTGTAAAGGGCAGAGAGGGGCACAAGTTCCTAGATTGTGTTCAGTAGAATTTTCTACAGCAGTATGTGTCCAATCTAACAAGAAAAAACACACTGTTGGACCTGGTTCTTGGAAATGAGTTGGGCCAGGTAGACCAAGTGTCAGTGGGGGAGCATTTAGGAGACAATGATCATTGTATTGCACGTTTTAGGATGATGATAGAAAAGGACGATGGGCAATCCAGAGTATAAATAATTAACTGGACAAGAGCCGACTTCGATGGGGCAAGAATGGAGCTGGGCCAAATAGACTGGAACGAAAGATTGGCAGGAAAAACTGTAGCTGAGCAATGGGCTACCTTCAAAAAAGAATTGGTTCGGGGCACAGTCAAGATATATTCCATCGAAAGGGAAAAGTAGGACAAACAAATCCAGAGCTCCCTGGATGAAAAAGGAGATTGAAATTAAGGTAACGAAGAAAAGTGTGCTTATGACAGGTGTCAGGGGTAGAAAATACAATTGAGAAGGTCCAGAGGAGAGGTGAAAAAGCATATTAAAGTGAAGAGGGATTATTAGAAAAGGCTGGCAGCCAACATAAAGGGGATCCCAAAGTCTTCTATAGGTATGTAAATAGTAAAAGGGTGGTAATAGGAAGAGTAGGGCCAATTAGGGACCTAAAAGGGAATTTACACATGGACAAAGGGGCCATGGCTGAGGTAATAGAAGAACATTTTGCATCCGTATTCACCCAAAAGGTAGATGCTACCCAGGCCACGGTGACAGACGAGGAAACTTTATCACTAGAAGGGTTCAAAATTGATAAGGAGGAAGTATTGAATAGACTGTCGGTACTTAAAGTCGACAAGGCACTGGGATCGGATGAGATGCATTCAAGGATATTGAAGGAAGTGAGAGTAGAAATTGCAGGTGCACTGACATGAACTTTCAATCTTCCCTAGACTCAGGGGTGCTGTCAGAGGACTGGAGAATTGCAAACATTACACCCTTGTTCAAAAAAGGTTGTAAGGGTAAGCCCAGCAATTACAGACCAGTCAGTTTAACTTCAGTATTACCTGGACAAACTCAGCAGGTCTGGCAGCTTCTCCGCCGATGCTGCCAGACCTGCTGAGTTTGTCCAGGTAATTCTGTTTTTGTTTTGGATTTCCAGCATCCGCAGTTTTTTGTTTTTGTTTCTATCTCTGAGTTTAACTTCAGTGGTGGGCAAGATTCTGAAAACAATTATTTGGGGTAGAATTAGTAGTCACATGAAAAAATATGGGTTGATAAAGAAGAGCCAGCATGGATTTCTAAAGGGGAAATTGTGTTGAACTAACTTGCTGGAGTTTTTTGAAGAGGTAACAGAACAGGTGGATGAGGGTAATGGTGTGGTGTACATGAACTTCGAAAAGGCATTTTACATAGCACCACACAACTGACTTGTGAGCAAAGCTATTGCTTATGGAATAAAAGGGACAGCAGCAACATGGATACAAAATTGGCTGAAAAATAGGAAGCAGAGAATAACGGTCAATAGATATTTTTCAGGCTGGAGGAAGGCTTGTAGTGGAGTTCCCCAGGGGTCGGTATTGGGACTATTGCTGTTTCCAATATATATCAATGATCTAGATCTTGGTGTGCAGGAGACAATTTCAAAGTTTGCAGATGATAGGAAGCATGGGACTGTTGTGAACTGCGAGGAGGATGGTGTGGAACTTCAAGAGGACATAGACAAGTTGGTGGAGTGGGCAGATAGATGGCAGATGAAGTTCAATGTGGAGAAGTGTAGGGTGATGCATTTTGGTAGGAAGAACATGGACAGACAATATAAAATAAGGGGTGCAGGAGCAGAAAGACCTGGGTGTATATGTGCATATATCATTGAAGGTGGCAGGACAGGTGGAGAGAGCAGTTAATAAAGCATGCAGTATCCTGGGCTTTATTAATACAGGCATAGAGTACAAGAGCAGGGAGGTTATGCTGAATTTATATAAGACACTCATTAGACCTCAGCTGGAATATTGTGTACAGTTCTGGACACCATATTATAGGAAGGATGTCAACATATTGGTGAGAGTACAGAAGAGGTTTACAAGAATGGTTCCAGGGATGAGAAACTTCAGCTATGGGGATAGATTGGAGAGGCTGGGACTGTTTGCCTTGGAGAGAAGGTAGCTAAGAGGAGATGTAATAGAGACGTTCAAAATCATGAGGGGGCTGGTCAGAGTAGATAGGGAGGAGCTGTTCCCACTCATAAAAGGATCAAAAATGAGAGGGCATAGATTTAGTGATTTGCAAAAGAAGCAAACCTTTTCATACAAGTGGCTCAGGTCTGGAATGCACTGTGTGCAAGTGTGGTGGAGGCAGGCTCAATCGAGGCATCCAGTAGGACATTAGATGATTATTTGAATATAAACCATGTGCAGGGATATGGGGGAAAGGCAGGGCAATGGCACTAGGTCATAATGTTCATTTGAAGAGCTGGTGCAGACATGATTGACTGAATGGCCTCCTTCTGTACAGTTAAGATTCTGTGATGGCAGATTTCCTTCCCTAAAAGGACATTAATGAACCAGTGTGGTTTTTACAACAATCAATGATAGTTTCATGGTCACCATTACTAAATTCCAGACCTTATTAATTGAAGTTGGAATTCCACCAGCTCCATTGGTGGGATTTGAACCCATGTACCCCAAAACATTAGCCTGGGCCTCTGGATTACTGGGTCAATGACATTAGCAGTATGCCACCACCTCCCCCTATTATCTCCAACATGGCTCAGTGTTTGATCACACTCCTGGGGATGTGTTGCCATGTTAAAGGTGCTTTATAAATGCAGGTTGTTGAAGAAAGTTTATTTATGCTTGATCATGTGCACTGCCTGTTGTCCATTGTCGTTTTTTGCTATATCAGCTGAATCCCGCTTTTTGCTTTGTGTCCCTTAGATAAGAAACAGCAACTGCTGGAAATCGATGCTGATCCGAGAAATGAGAATCCCAAGCTTACTGAAGTGAGGAGCATTCTGAGCCAGGAATACAATAACAATCCAAAGACCAGAACTATCCTGTTTGTCCGAACTAGAGCACTTGCAGATGTAAGCTGCCTGTTTAGTCGCATTTATAAGAATGCATTTATTAACAGAGCAAGTGTTAACAGCAGAGTCCATTGAAATGAGTCTGTACACCCTGCAGCAAACAAAGCTCATGACTGAAACTACAGCAAAGTCTCCTGATATAAACAGGATTATTTCTCCACCAAAAATGCAATGAGTGGAGGATAGTTACACAATACATATTATGTGAGTAAAAGCAATCCCAATCATTTACAGCAGCGCAGTCTACAGGCATGATTTCCCCATCAATTATTGCCATTCTGGTTGAGACTTGTGCTGTCATTATATGCAGCCTTTATTAATCACCAGATTCAGTAGGAAGAACTAGTTTGACCAGAATAAGTTGTGATTCCCCTGAAAACCCTAGTAGAATGAGCTGTGGTTTCCTTTCCAAAATCTGCTGTTTAATTATCAAACGTCAAATAATCTCTTAACAATTTGTAGAGCTTGCCTCCTTATCTCTGTAATTGTTTACACAGTTTCTTACAATGATTCCATTGATCTTACTAAGGCTCCTGGCTAACACAAAAGTTCTTCTCTCAGCATTCTGGATAATATAGAATATGGCAATTAGGGAAGGGCAATAAATGCTGGCCTAGCCAACAATGCCCACATCCCGTAAATGAATTTAAAAAAATATAGAATAGAATCATAGACTAGTACAGCACTGACAGAGGTCATTCAACCCATTGAGTCTGTGCCATCTCTTTTGAAAGCAACCCAGTTAGTCTAACTCCTTGGCCCTTTCCCTACATCTCTACAAGTTTTCCTCCTTCAAGTATTTATCCAAATCCCTGTTGAAAGTTATCATTGAATCTATTTCCACCACCCTAATAGGTACTGCATTCCAACCTTAAATCTGTACCCTCCAGTTATCAAACCTTCAGCCACTGAAAACACTCATTCACTTTTCCAGAGCTGCATCATCCAATTCACAGGGAGTCAGAGCCTATCCTGACAGGCAATGGGTGCTAGGAGGGGTACACCCAGGATGGGATGCCAGTCCATCACAGGACACACACTAAAGGGCAATTTACCATAGTCAGTCTGCCTAACCAGCACGTCTTTAGACAGTGGGAGGAAACTGGAGCACCCGGAAGAAACCCATATGGGCACAGGGAGAACGTGCAAGCTCCAAACAGACAGACACCCGATGTCAGGATCAAACCCGGGTCCCTGAAGCTATAAGGCAGCAGCACTAACCACTGCACCAGTGGCTCTCCATTGAGAACAGTTTCCCTTTATTGCCTTTCCTTTATTTCCTGCAGCAAGTAACTAAGAAAGCAAATGGAATTTTGGCCTGTATTGCTAGGAGGTTGGAGTTTAAAAATTGGGAAGTCTTGTTACAACTGTACAGGGTGTTGGTGAGGCTGTACCTGGAGTACTGTGTACAGTTTTGGTCCCCGTATTTAAGAAAGGATGTACTGACATCGGAGGCAATTCAAAAGAGATTCACTAGACTGATTCCTGGGATGAAGAGGTTGACTTACCAAGAACAGCTAAACAGGTTAGGCCTTTATTCATTAGAGTTTAGAAGAATGAGGGGTGACCTTATTGAAACGTACAAGATTCTGAGGGGGTTTGACAGGGTAGATATTGAGAAGATATTTCCACTAGTGGGGGAATCTCGAACTAGGGGACATAGTTACAGAATAAGGGGACACGTTTAAAACTGAGATGTGAAGGAATTTCTTCTCTGAGGGCAGTGAATGTCTGGAATTCTCTACCCCAGAGAGTTGTGGAGGCTAAATCACTGAAAGTATTTAAAGAGGAGGTAGATAGATTTTTGCAATATTGGGGAGCTGAGGGCTATGAGGAGCTAGCACGAAAGAGAAGTTGAGGCTTGGGGCAGATCAGCCATGCTCTTATTGAATGGCAGAGCAGGCTTGAGGGACCAAATGGCCTACTCCTGCTCCTATTTCTTATGTTCTTTATCTGCATGTTTCATGATTTGGAACGCCTCTAGCAATTCTGTTGGTTTTCTCTGCTCTAAAACTATCAATTCCAACTTTTCTAGTCCATCCAATGAAATCCCTTGTCCCTGGATCCGCTCTGACAAATCTCTCCTGTACCCTCTCCAAAGCTTTCACATCCTTCCTAAACTGTGATGTCCAGAGTATGTATCCTGGCCCTGTATCTAGGCCTTGGTCAAGCTATCAACTATGTTCTTTACCAAGAAAGTGAAAGTCCCATTCAAGACCATTATTTTAGTCATCCTTAGAACAAGTAGCAAAGGTCCAAAATTCTTCAACGGATTAGCCTAACAACGTCAAGATTCCCTTACATCCCTCCATTTTCACCATATTTCTTTCAAAAGGTATTCCCACATTTCGGCCATCCCTCCAGCATTCTCCATTTGCTTAGCCTTCTCTTCAGCTCTTGTCAATTTTGTTCTTCACTTCGGGCTTAGTCAGTCACTGACATTTTGTGCTAACAGAATTAGGCTGATGAAGTATCACGGGTGAAACTTTCAACTCTAGCAAGATGGGTAGGGGGAGGGGGTGGTGGTTGTGGTCTCCCACACATTAAAACATTACCCGACCCCCCTCCCCGGTACCACGCCCAACCCAAATTGAAAGCTCTTCCCATGTTGTCGAAGGTGGCAGAGGGATTGAAAGGGGGTTATAGGTGAAATTAAAACAATGAAAGCTAACTAAAGGAACAAATCCCCTCATTTTTTTGTTAGGCAAGGTAATGCAGCCAAGGCAAGTAAGAGAGTTAACTTACAGATCAGCCATGATCTAATTAAATGGCGGAAAAGGCTCAAGGGTCTTAATGGCCTCCTCTTGTTCTTCCTATGCTTACAATAGAAAGTAAATATTTTCATAAATGTCTGAATTTTAGAAACAAAATCTTACTTGAAATCAAATACAGAAAAATGTGAAACCTATCCAAATTAAGTCCTGATGTTAGGGTAGGATAATCTTTATTTGAGGTACATTTATATCAATTTAAAAGTGTATATTATCTTCTATTTCTTTAAATATACAGGCTTTGAAGAAGTGGTTACAAGAATGTCAGACATTGGCATTTTTAAAACCTGAAATGTTATTGGGAAGATCCAAGAGCACAGGTAATATCATATGTGGAACTATTATAGCCTTTAACATGATAAACTGTACTCAGTACTAAGATGTTGATATTGAAGTATGAGGTGTTAAAATTATGAAGGATTTTGATAAGAATAACTAAGTAGAAATTGTTTCCACTGGCAGGAGGGCCAGTAACCAGAGGACACAGATTTAGAATAATTTGAAAAAGAACCAGAGGGGAATTTTGTTTTATACAGCGAGTTGTTGTGAACAGGAATGTGCTGTCTGAAAAGCTTGTGGAAGTAGATTCAGCAGTACCATTCAAAAAGGATTTGGCTAAATACTTGAAAAGGAGAAATGTACAGGGCTATGGGGAAAGAACAGGGAAGTGGGGACCAGTTGGACTAGTGCCAGCTCAGACAAGATGGACTCAATGGCCTCCATGGCTGCTGCATGATTCTGTTTCTGGTGTGGCCACTAAGTACCCTCAACTGCATTTACTGAAATCAAACACATTTGGGTGCTGCACAAAAAGAAACATTTTGAATTTATAACCAGTCGTTTAAAAATGATAGATATATAATTAATTAATTCATGCAAAGATTGAGTGCCAAAATACCTCTTGGTATTTTACTTCCACTCTCCCTTTCCGAATAATGAGACAAGGATAGGTAATTCAGATCCCTGGAGCAGGTTCTGCCATTCAGTTAAAGAAAGACTTACATTTTATATAGCACCTTTCACAACTTCCAGATATCTCAAAGTGCTTTACAGCCAATGAAATATTTTTGAAGCGTACTCACTGTTATAATGCAAGAAACGTAGTTGCCAATTTGAGCACAGAAAACTCCCACAAACAGCAATGTGATAATGACCAGATAATTTAGTGATCTGGCTGATCTGTGTCTTAATTCCATTTACCTGCCTTGGTTCCACAATCCTTAATATATTCCACCGAGCAAAAAAATTCATCAATCTCCATTTTGCAGTTTTCAGTTGAGCCCCAGCCTCAAGTTTTTTGGGAGGAGAGAGTTCCAGATTTTCACTACCCTTTGAAGAAATGTTTCTAGACATCACTCCTGAATGGCCTAGCACTAATTTCAAGGTTAATGCCCCCTTATCTGAACTAACCCCCCACCCCAGAGGAAATCATTTCTTTCTGTCTACTCTGTCAAATCCTTTAATTAACTTAACCACTTCAAGTGCATCACCCAATGCTGTTCAAAGCAATCTGTGTTGTAATGAGGAAATGTGGAAGGAACCTCACTGATCAGGTGCTGTCAGCTTCCCTCTATCACATTGGAGCTACAACTGCAGCAGGAAAAACAGCAAATACAATTTTACAGAAACAAACTTGGCTGCCAATCATCTACAGTTTCACAGCTAGTGTTGTGGTATTTTTGGAACGTTGCTTTGCCTTATCCACGGCAAAGTCCAGTTTGGGAAGGTGACGGTTTAGCAAGAACTGGACACAGAGGAGTCCAATATAACATTCCTGCTACCTGCTGCTTAGAGAAGCACTGATTCAAGGGGAACATTTATCACAGGATGATAGAACACTGAAGGAAACCATTTGGTCCATTAAGCCTGTGCCAGCTCTTTGGTAGGGTTATCCAGTTAGTTCCACTCCTCTGCTCTTTTACCTGTAAATTATTTCCCAATCAGGTATCCTGGGGGTTACCATTGACCAGAAGCTAAACTGGACCAGCCATATAAATACTGTGGCTACAAGAGCAGGTCAGAGGCTGGAAATTCTGCAGAGAATAACTCACCTCCTGACTCCCCAAATCCTGTCCACCATCTACAAGGCACAAGTCAGGAATGTGATGGAATACTCCCCACTTACCTGGATGAGTGCAGCTCCAACAACACTCAAGAAGCTCAACATCATCCAGGACAAAGCAGCCCACTTGATTAGACCCCCACCCACCATCTTCAACATTCTTTCCCTCTAACACCAATGCACAGTGACAGCAGAGTGTACCATCTACAAGATGCACTGCAGCAACTCACCAAGGCTTTTTCAACAGCATCTTCCAAACCCCTTATCTCTTATCACCTAGAAGGACAAGAGCAGCAGATGCATGGGAACACCATCACTTGCAAGTTCCCCTCTAAACCATTCACCATTCTGACTTGGAACTATATTGTTGTCCCTTTATTGTCACTGGGTCAAAATCCTGTAACTCCCTAACAGCACTTTGGATGTACCTACATCAGATGGTCTGCAGCAATTCAAGAAGGCAGCTCACCACCACCTTCTTGAGGGCATTTAGGGATGGGCAGTAAATGCTGCCTAGCCAGTGATGCCCACATCTCATGAACAGATATATTAAAAAATCATCCATTCCCTTTTGAAAGTTATTACTGTATCTGCTTCCACCACAGGCAGGGCATTCAGATCACAACTCACTGCATAGATATGAAAACTTCCTCATGTCACCTCTGGTTCTTTTGCCAACCACTTTAAATCTGTGCCCTCTGGTTACCTCCTGCCACTGGAACAGTTCTTGGCAGTTGTGTTATATTTTTACAGTATTAAACTTTTCAAAGTGCTAGATTCTGTGGATTAATCTTCAATTGATTTCAACTGGTGCATATGAAGAAATTGAGCTATTTTGCACTAGAATCACTACCACACTCAACAGTTTGCCCTCTTGCATAGCTTTTAAAGCTACAGGTACAACCTGTAAATATGAAATTATGAGGAACCATAGCCACATAGTTTGAATCTAAGGATTGTGACTTGCTTACAATAGGTTGTACATGGGTTAGAAAAGTTGATTTAATCTGAGCACGTTACTACAGTGTAGAACAATAATATGTGTTTATGTAAAGCCCTTAACATAGTAAAATGCCCCTAGGCAATTCTTCACAGGAGCATCATCTAACAAAGTTTGACACCAAGCCACTCAAGATACTTAGGACAGTTGACTAAAAGCCTGTTCGAGGAGGTTGGTTTGATGGGACCCTTAAAGGAGGAGAGTTAGAGAGGTTTAGGGAGGAAATTCCAGAGCTTAAGGCCTAGGCAGCTGAAAGCATGGCCAACAATGGAGGAGATGAAAATCAGGGATGGGCAAGGAGCCGGAATTGGAGAAATGCAGAGACCTTGGAGGGTTGTAGAGTCTGGAGGAGGTTGCAGAGACATTAATGGAGAATTATTGTAAATGTTTCATTTTAACTGAACATAATTCAAGGTATTAAACATAATTGTTTTAACAGTGCATATATTGTGTTTTACAGGAATGACCTTGCCCTCACAAAAAGAAGTACTGACTTCATTTAAAGGCGATTCTGGTAGCAAAATCCTTGTAGCAACTTCTGTTGCTGACGAAGGAATCGACATTGCTCAGTGTAACCTTGTACTATTGTACGAATATGTGGGTAATGTTATAAAGATGATCCAAACAAGAGGTAAGGTTGTTGATGAAGTAAGATATGATTAATTGATCTATCCTCCTCCATACTTCCCTTTATTTTGTAACAAACAACGTATCACTCAAGTAATGTTTGGGTCTGGTTAACACGTGGCTGAATGCAAAGTGGTTTTGGGTTTTCCAATAACAGTGAAATAAATGCAGTGAAAATGGGGTCAGTTATTAGGACAGGCAGTAACCTGTTCCATTCTGAGGTGGTGAGGATTAAAATATAATTCCCTTCCTACTGAAACTTCTTGGTAGCTTTTACTCTTCAATTGAACAAGATTCCCAACTGGGGGGGTCATGAAATTCAAGCAAGGTTAAGCCAGTCTCTCTGCCTTCTGCCGGATAGACCATGTTTGCACTAGACAAAGTTCAAAGTTCAATCTGGACACTAAACCAAGACTGACTAAACCTGTCCAACAGGTTGAATTTGTTTTAAGTTGGCACCTACTGCTCAAGCAGTTCTGATCCTTGTTGGTATGGATGGAATCAATGTTGGTTTTTATTTACTGGTAGATCAGAGGGAAGTGCTGTTTAATGTCTGGGCAAGAGTTCCTCACAGGAAGTACCACTTCAATTCATTTTCCTTACCTGTATACAGTATTTCAGGACAATCAGTTACTAACATAAAAGCAAAATACTGCGGATGCTGGAAATCCTGAGCTCCTATCGATCCCAGTCCTTCTATTTTACTCCACCACCCCCCCCTCCCCGTCTTAAACAGTATAAAATCAATCAGATTTCTACTTCTCGTTAGTTCTGAAGAAGAGTCATATGGACTCAAAACGTTAACTGTATCCCTCTCCTCAGATGCTGTCAGACCTGCTAACATTGTATTGCAAAGTATTTACATCATAGACAGATTAACTTGACACTTATCCCATTTACTGGTTTGTGGGTTCTTGCTACGCGCAAATTGACCGCAATGTTAACTGATGAAAAAGTGACTGCACTTCAGAAGTAATTTGGTGGCTATGAAATGGCTAAATATATAAAATTCTTCCATTCTGTCATAACTTAAATTGCCTCAAGCTGGGGCTCCTTTCTCTAGAAAATAGAAGGCTTAGGGGGTGGTCCAGTAAAGGTCTTTAAAATTATGAAGGGTAGATGTAATGAAGCTATTTCCACTGGTGCAAGAGACTGTATTTAGGGGCCATAAATATAACATAGTCACTAATAAAAACAAAAAAACTGCGGATGCTGGAAATCCAAAACAAAAACAAAAACAGAATTACCTGGAAAAACTCAGCAGGTCTGGCAGCATCGGCGGAGAAGAAAAGAGTTGACGTTTCGAGTCCTCATGACCCTTCGACAGAAGTTCTGTCGAAGGGTCATGAGGACTCGAAACGTCAACTCTTTTCTTAGTCACTAATAAGTCCAATAAGGAATTCAGGAGAAACTTTTTTACCCAGAGAGTGGTGAGAATGTTGAACTTATCACAGGGAGTGGTTGGTGCATTTAAGGGGAAGCTGGATAAACACATGAGGGAGAAAGGAACAGGATATGCTGGTAGGGTTAGATGAAGAAGGGTGTGGGAGGGTCATGTGTGGAGCATAAAAACCAACAGACCAGATGGACCCAATGGCCCTTTTCTGTGCTCCAAATTCTATATAAGGCTATGGAGAGCTTGATGATGCATTTGATCAAGGGTGCCTGAGGAATTTAACATGCTATGGAAAAAGTGTAGAGATGCTGCTCTGCAGTTGCTATTTATTTCATTTGACAATAGTTATCAATGGGTATGAAGGACTTTGGTAAAACAGTCTGATACACCTGCCAGCCTCCGTTAATATCTATATTGTTACTATTCACAGTATGCACCTGGTGTGTTAAACGTTTTCCACTACTCCACGAAAGGCAGTTCACATACTTTGACTTAGCCTTTCCTGAATACTGTTAATGCATCAAGTTCACTTTATGGCGATTCTGAAATGACAGTTCTATTCATTCCTCTTGAGGGTGCAATGCAAGTGCAATTTATTGTTGTTGTTACAGGCCGTGGTAGAGCACAAAATAGCAAGTGCATCCTTATTGCCAGCAAGAAAGAGCAGGTTGAGAAAGAAATGCTCAATCTTTTACAGGAGGAGATGATGTACAAGGCTATTCATGAAGTACAACAGTTGGACAAGAGAGTCCTGGCTGAGAAGGTAATAATGGGTGTATGGGTATAATGCTAATGGGCTTTGGAATCGAATTCTTGGTCGAAATGCAATATTCTGTTCCATGTAGCTCCCCTGTGTAGACACCATCACAGGTGAAAGGGTTATGTTCCACTGCCCCTGTTTTCACAATTTAGTTTGCACTGCCTGTTACTTCAGGCTTTGAGTATTTTAAATTGAATCATGCACTATGCAGCACAGAAACAGACCACTTGGCCCATCCAGTCCACGCTGACGTTTATGCTCCACTCAAGCCTCCTCTCTAATTTCTTCACCTAACCATCAGCATAACCCTCCACAAGCTGAAGGCTTGTTATAGTTTTGAAAGTAAAAGCTGAAGAGCTTTGGCCAATGAACTGTCCTTGAGGCCACTGGTTCCCAAGTGGTATTTAAATTGCATAAGGTGTCCGTGAGCCCTGGCTTAAACTTGCACCTACTGTTAACTGGCAAACAATATGTTGGCTCAGTGAATAAATGCATTGGGCGATGTGCAGCTGAATCATGAAAAGTTGGGGGTACGAGGTTCAATCTTCAGTTTGTGCTGAGTAAACGAATGCATCTTACCTGAGATTATGCATTTAGCTGGGATGATCATGCAAACATTGTAATTGGCCAAAATCAGCCAAGCTCTTGGCACCATGTCTATTCAAGCACATGAGGATGAGAATCTTATGTTGATCATTGAGTGAATTATTTCCTCTATTTCATGGTTTGGTACTTTTTGTAACCTTTTACTTTCTAGCCTGGGGATGTCAGGCAGCATTTCTTCACAGAGTAGTGGGGATTAGGCAACTGGCAAATACATTACTGCTGAATCACCCAAGTCCATCTCCCACATCAGAAAAAGCTGTTATGGCTGAGATGAATGGAAAATTAAGGTTGATAAATTTATTAGACAAGGGAACTAGTTACAGAACCAAGGGGGTGGATGGAGTTAAAGGCACAGATCAGCCATAATCTAATTGAACACACGACAGGCTCGAGGGGCTCAATGGCCTTCTCCTATTCCATGTTCAAGGCTTTAAATCTTTTTTTTAAATTGCGAATTACTTTCTACAGCAGAGTCCCAGCTGAGTGTAATTTACCTAATGGAATATTAGAATGAGTCGAGAATGGTGCAGCTTGAGTTTTCTCCTCTTGGGATGAGAGGGCTGGATTACAAGTAGTGTTTGAGTAGAATGGGTCTACGTTCTCTGGAGTTTAGAAGAGTAAGAAGTGACCTCATTGAAAAAAAATATAATTCTTAAGAGGGCTTGAAAGGCTGTTTCTCCTGGCTGGAGACTCTAGAATTAGGAGTTATAGTCTCAGGGTAAAGGGTTAGCAATTTACTACTTTGAAGGAATTTCTCCTTATCTCAGATCTCAAAGGCTAGAATCTTTGAGCGTTCACAGCCTTCTGGGATAGAGAACTACAGTCATTGAGTAATTTAAGATGGAGATAGATTTTTGGACCCTATGGGAATCGAGGGAGGGTGGGAAAGTGGATTTGATGCCATGATCTCATTGAGCGACAGAGCAGGCACGAGAGGTCCTATGGTCCACTCCTGCTCCTATTTTTTTTATGTTCACATACTTCTACTTTGAGTTTCTAATTGTATAGTCATTTCTTGTGAGATGTGATTTGTCTGTGAACAAGTCCCAAATAGCACAAAACAAATCATTTTGACTTCCCTATTTAACTGCAAATAGTTAAGATAAATTATTTACTATATTGGTTTTAAAAAGTGTTGTAACTTGGGTGATTCAGCAGTAATGTATTTGCCAGTTGCCTAATCAGCAACCTTCAAAGGTACAACTTATTTTAATCTGTAGAATTCTCTTCTCCAAGATTAACACCATTCAAGTAAATGACAAGAAAATGAGGGAATGGATGGTCAGTACTCCAAGAACAGACAAAACTGATGTCAGTTACCAGTTACTTTGTGGAAAATGCAAAATTTATGCATGCAACTCCGATGACATAAGAGTCATAGAGGTAAGACCAGAATTCAGTAATCTATCACTGACTATAAACATATTGAAATTGTTCGTAATCTCTAGCTAGACAACTATTTGATTCTAAATTATGGGGATTATAATATTAAAAAACTAAGTCATGTGCAACCATATTTATAGAATTTGTAATACAATACCAGAATCCCCCATTACTTAGTTCTTAGTCATAAAATTTGATTCCATAATTTTTGAAATACACTAAAGTGAATCCACTTGCTCAGCTAGTAACAACGATTCAGTGTTGGAATTAATTTTTGATAGCTGAATTGTATTGCTGCCTAGAAAATAGGGGGACAGAATTTTACTTCATTTACCAAACTACCAAATCTAACATTTAACTATTAAGAGTATTTGCAATTCTACTGTGCATCCCAATTGGGAGCATGTGATTCAGCAAAAACAGTAATGATATTGAGATAAGAATCATCATCTCACAGTCAGAACAGCGGTCTCAACTATTTCTAATGACTGGAAAAACTGAGCCCAAGTTGTAGAACAGCATTTGATTAGCTGAGTAGTACGCACAACGAACAATATAGCTGCAACCAGTTTGAGATAGCAAGATTGCTGGTTTGTTACATGGTACTTCATAAAGAGACACTACTCTCTGTAGTACTATGGTCTGGGTACAAGAATGCTCTTTCCAGGAGACCACAAACTACAGTACCCATGAACATTGTGAAGGATGGGGAAAGAAGTTTTAATCTGATTTACTGTGTCAGAAACCCATGGGATCAGGTGGAGCATATCAACTAAATCAGTATATTTCATTTCCCACACCAGCTATTTTGTAATTTCTGAATGAGATTACCAATTTTAACCCAATTAAATAGGTTCAGAGCATCTGAAGACATTTCACATAGGAACCTTACAGACATCAGATATCATACCAGTCTGGGTTGGATTGTAAACCCAGGCCCTTGGTTGAACATAAAAGCTTCTGAACCCAGTGAACCACCCAGTCACCCAGCAGAGGTTTATTTTGTACAATTAAGTCATGCACTGCGGTTTCTCAGAATCCAGGATTGATGTGATCTCAGTATGATAGTAAACATTACAACAGCGAGGCCTTGGAGAGGGCACAGAGAAGATTTACCTGAATGGAATCAGGGATTTCAGTTATGTGGAGAGGCTGAAGTTTTTCTTAGAACAGAGAAGATTAAGAGGAGATTTGATGGAGACAATCAAAACCATTCATGATCTTGAATTAGTAAATAAGGAGAAACTGTTTCCATCTGCAGAAGAGTCAGTAATCAAAGGACACAGAATTAAGGTGATTGTCAAAAGAACCAGAAATGAGTATACATCTATTTTTTTTTCAATGTAGTAAGTTGCTATACAAGGGAATGGACTGCCTAAAAGGGTGGTGGAAGCAGATTCAATTGTAGCTTTCAAAAGGGAATAGGATAAACACATGGAAAGCAAAATTACAGATGACATTTTATTAGAGATAAAAAGAGGACAATATATACTTATAGCACAGGGCAAGGCTAGAGTACTTGTTAAATACTGATACAAAATACTCATTAAGAAAGAGGAAGCGACTAAATATCAATTGAAGCCAAGATGGTAGAGGTATGGATGGGCTGTAAATTGAGAGGCAGGAATACTGGAAAGGCTGGCTTTGATTGGATAGGTCCTCCAGTCCAGATGGCTTGCATTCCAGGTTGCTAAAGGAAGAGGAGTTGGAGATAGCAGAAGGGCTTACAATATTCCAATCTTCCCCAGCTACAGTGAAAGTGCCAGAGGATTAGTGAGTGGCAAGAAAGTGTGTAAGGGCAATCCTAGTAATTAAAAGCCAGTCAGTTTAATATCTGTGATGAGTAAGGTTTTAAAAGCAATACTGGGAAAAAAGTCAACAGGCACATGAAGTTAATTAAAAGGCAGCATGGATTTGTAAAAGACGGATCATGCACGTTAAAAAGCATACGGGATCTTGGGCTACACAATACTAAGTTCAAATGCAGGGAAGTTATGTCCAACCTTCAAAGCTCTGGTTAGGCCACAACTAGAATGTTGTGTCCAGTTCTGGTCACCACACTTTAAGGTAGGATCTGAGGGTCCTTGAGAGGTTACAGAGGAGATTTATCAGAATAGATCCAGGGATGAGGAACTTTAGTTACAAAGTGAGGTTGGAGAAGCTGGGTTGTTCTCCTTGGAGCAAAGGAGATTTGATAAGAAGTGTGGAGGATTATGACCAGGTTTGGATAAAGTAGACATGGAAAACTGTTCCCATTAGCTGATACTACAAGAATGTGGGACACAGATTTAAGTTTTGGGGCCAAGAACTGCAGGAGGGATGTGCAAAAGAAATGTTTTATGCAGCGAGTGGTTTTAACCTGGAACTTGCTGCCCATGAGGGTGGTAGAAGCAGATAATGATTTCCTAAAGAACTTTGGAGGGTACTTAAGGGAAATAAACTTGCACAGCTATGGGGAAAGAATGGGATAATGGGACTGACTAGTTTGCTGTACAGAGAGCTGGCATGGAATGGGCTGAATGGCTTCCTCCAGTGTTGTAAAAAATTGACTCTATGGTTATGTGGAAAGAGCTATGAAGTGGAACCACAGAGCTGAAAAAGGCATGATGAGCTGAATGGTCATCGCCCATGCTGTATCATGCTCTGATTCAATCATTTGGGCAATAATCCTTAATGTTTAGAAATCTCTTCTGCTCAATCCCTAACAAAAAAACATTTATTGAACCTGTACTGATTACAGATTTTTTCTACAAGTATATTGTCTACCATATTCCATAAAAGAAAGACCGAAATTTATGTAAATCTTTCATGATCTCAGGACATCCCGAAGTACTTTGCAACCAGTGAAGTACTTTTTTTGAAGTGCAGTCACTGTTGCAATGTAGGTAACATGCAGGCAGCCAATTTGCACACAGTATGATCCCACAACCCAGCAATGTGATAATGTCAGTAAAACCGACTGTGTGATTGTTGATTGAAGGATAAGTATTGCCTAAGGTACTCACATTTACTACAATGAATAGATAATGTAATACTGTAGAATTATTTGACCCTGTGGTGTGATTTGGTAGGTCACTGCCTGAAAGCTCTCCATCTTCCTTTCAGGAATGTCATCACACGGTTATCGGCAACTCCTTCAAGGCCCTTTACTCAACTCGACCTCACAAGAAGCCAAAAAACTTCGGCAGTTTTCAGAAAAAGCAAAAATTATATTGCAATGATTGTGGGCATGATTGGGGAATTACTGCAAACTATAAGGTGTTTAATGATCTCCCAGTGATTAAAATCGAGAGCTTTATTCTTAAGAATATGTCAACATCTGATCTGATTCCAGGGAGTAAATGGAAAAATACCCCCTTTTTGATGAAACTCTTTGATGGTGCGGAACTTGCCAATACATAAAGGGGGAAAAATCCATTAAACATCAATTTCCTTAGTCAAAAGCCATTCTACGGCAGAAGCAGAGAATGCAGGAATACAAAGCAACTTCAACAGCATCAGAAAAGACCACATAATATTTAAATTATAGGACCCATCCTCAGAACTGTTCTGCTATTTTAATTGAATGCTTTCACCAACAATAATTTTTGGTTTTTGTTTTAAAACTACTGTTTTTAAAACAGAATCTGGGTATTTAAACCTCTCCCATCCAATAATATAGAATTATATTTCTTTCAGAATCACCCTCTAAGCATTAATTCCCTCTGCCAGAAAATGCACCAATAAATACAACAGAATATGCTAAAGAACATGGATGTGCAGTTATTAAGATCTTGTTCAGCAATTTTGGCAAAGTCTGGTTGAATACTATTTACTGTTAATCAGTAGAGATGCTTCCATATATAATCAAAATTTGGGGCCACAAAAATAAACAGTAGTCATTAATAAATCCAATAGGGACTTCTTTACTCAGTGATTAGAATGTGGAAATTGCTACCAGATGGCGATTAACATAGAAGCAATTAAGGGGAAGCTGGATCAATACATGAAAGAGAAAGGAATAGAAGAATATTCTGATAGTTTGTGATGAAGAAGGGTGGGATGAGGCTCATGCGACCAGTTGGGCCTGTTTCTGTGCAATATATTCTATGTAAAGTAGTTCAGTGCTTTGAGTTTTATAAAACGTTGTTTGCAATCATTAGTGATTACTGTATTCATAAGCTTACTGTGTTATTTCATCTAAATATTACAACTTAAACTGGATTAATCATCAAATTACTGTGCTGTACCTTTATAACAATAGTAGATATGGACTAAGCACAAAGGGTAGGTAAGCTAGAGCGAGTGGGATGTTGAGAATATTTTAACCTTATTTGGCAGGTTGCAAAGAATGATCATTTCTTACCCTTTGAACCAGTACAATCCAATTTCATTAAACTCAATGAGGCCAGCATATTTCTGTGAATAAAAACAAAAACAGAATTACCTGGAAAAACTCAGGTCTGGCAGCATCGGCGGAGAAGAAAAGAGTTGACGTTTCGAGTCCTCATGACCCTTCGACAGAACTTGAGTTCGAGTTTGGACTCGAACTCAAGTTCTGCCGAAGGGTCATGAGGATTCAATGTCAACTCTTTTCTTCTCCGCCGATGCTGCCAGACCTGCTGAGTTTTTCCAGGTAATTCTGTTTTTGTTTTTGTTTTGGATTTCCAGCATCCGCAGTTTTTTTGTTTTTGTTTATATTTCTGTGAATGACTACTCAATGCTGCTGTCGCCTAAGACAGACTTCCTTGTTCATTCCAACAACATAGAGGCAAGTGTGAAACAACAATCATCAATCCAAAAAATTAAGGTAATAGCAGCAGCGAAGGTTCATGCACTGCTTCTCCTAACAATGGAACTTGCCAACCTCCAGATAGTGGCATTGTTTGGAAATGTTCCCTTATCAGGATAAGTTCAAATCCGGAGCTGGCTGTCACTTTTCAAACCTCCGTTCCCAGAGGATGGCATCACCTATTGGAAATTTGTGGTAATAAATGCAAGCTTTTTTTTTAAACCATTGTTGAGTGTCCCAGCACAACCTGCTGCATCGATTTGTTTGATGCTCCAGGTAGCTTGCTGATAAAATTCATAAAACATTAGATACCTGCCTCACACCTACCCGTAAAAAGAGTGGACAGAGGATCCTGCTGACTTCTATGCCCAAATTATTGACATCTACTCAGTGTGCACAAGCCTTCACACCCCACCAGCATAAATTTGCAAAAATTATTCTATGGGCCAAGTTATCAAAGAGGCTACTGAAGCAAATATTATAAATGGGTTTAAAAGATGCATCATTGAAAAGAAAACAGATCTCCCATCAAGTGCTATCAGAGGGCATTAAGCATCAATCACATAATACAGACTAGAGTCCATATTCAGATCCTTAACCCAAAGTTTTAAAAAAACAGAAGTGCTTAACAGTCAATCTCCAAACTTTTCCTCTTGCAAAAATAAAAAAGTTGACAATGTTAATAGAGTTTCTTATTTTACAATATAATTCATAGCTTAATTCAGCAACCGCAAAGATAACGCACCAAATTGGAAAAATAATTAAACCAGTTGTTTGTTTTTCATGCAAAAAAATCATACGTCAAAGACTGCCAACACGTTTTCACGTCATGTTTAATGATTGCAAAGGTGTGTAGCTTTCAAAAATAGATTTCAATATTATAGCTGAACCAGATAATACAGCTTGCAAATGTTCTGCAAAATAATTTCAAGGAATTGTTGTTAAAAATTAGTTTGAAAATGGTTATTACAAAGATACAGATAAATCTTTTACCCATTGTAAAACCCAGTCAGAATCATTTCACTGTTCCAACTAAATGGGAATAAAACGGGTTTATATCAAAATTTACTTTTGATAATTAGTGCTTTAAATCTGTGCGTTTTCCGACATGATCGCTCTTATCACCTTCGTCCCCCAACCCCAAAAAAAGTGTCCAGCTAATTTGATATCATCTTTCGGATCATATAGTTTAGGATACCACCATGGTGGAAATAGGCGAGTTCTACGTCCGTATCGAATCTCATGGTGGCTTGGAAGGACTTGCCCGTGTCAAGCTAGGAGATAAAAAAAATTGTGTTAAACATTTGTACACATTTCACACACACAAAACACTTATTGGGAGGGAAAAAAGTTTGAGCACAACCCATACCTTGACATTTTCCTCCATTTACTTGTTGTCTTATGTTATATTTTTAAAACCACATTGCAGGGTAAACACAAATACAAAGGAACGAGTCAGTTTACTTTTTATACGGTGAACACTGTCAATCCCAAAACCACACAAATACAAACTATAAATTGCACTAAGACGTGGATAATATGACAGACCACTCTGTATGGCTGCACTACTGCTATTAAAATGGAATCATTGTTTTTCAAAAACAGTCATGAGGAAACATTTTAACGCAGCAAGTTGTGGTGATCTGGATGCACTGCCTGAAAGGGTGGCAGTTGCAGATTCAGCAGTAAGTTTCAATGGGGAACTGAATAAAAAAATTGGGAAGAAAAATTACAGGCCACAGGAAAACAGCTGTGAACTAGGGCTGATCCAATGATTGATTGGCTAGCTCTAGCTACCAAAGAGCCAGAACAGATACGACAGGCTGAATGGCCACCCATTCTGTATCATTCTATGATTAACACTTGTTCAGGACCAGTGAATTCCCAGCAGCTGGAAACAAAGGAACAGGAGGAGAGGAGACCAAGCTCGTAATATTGCAATTTTTTTCATTTTTAAGATTGAAATGTCATGTGGTGTTTTGGACAGCCTGCTGTAGGATGGGTAGTAGTTCACTGGGGAGCGTAAAAAAAGCATCTTGGAACAGCACCAAGTGCCAACAGTGTAGGAGAGTCAGAAACAAAAGCAGTGGAGTTGAAAAGTTAGTTAACAGATTTCACAGAAACAGGAGGAGGCCATTCAGCCCCTCCAGCCTGTTCCAACATTCTGCAAGATCATCGCTGATCTGTACCTTAACTCCATCCACCCACCTTGGCTCCCTATTACCCCATGAACTTATGCAAAACTTCTCAATCCCACAGACATATTACAAAATACAGCTCAAAATCCAGGGGCCGCACATGTTAGGAACAGGTCAATCTAAAAGAATCGTGTTGGTTTTTCTAAATGTTTGGTATTTGCTTTGGCGGTTATTTCGCTGAACATCCATATGGCAAAGGAAGCTGCAGCCAGTCTTTCTTCATAATAGATTGATTCACCCAGTGTAAGTGTAGACTCCTTTTCCCTTCAGCACAGTTTTTATATATATATATATATATATATATATATATATATATGCCCTAACCTTTCCCCAATTAGTATCAGCTGCTCTTAATCACAACTAAAGCACGCACTCAATGGTCACAGCATTTGCAACATTAACAGTGGGTGTTTCAGGAATAAAAATTAAGAATTCACCTTTATCTCCACATTCATCCTGGGCTTCAGCACATTGGGAATTGAGATGGTATAGCGCTCGCAACCTGTAAGTCCCAAGCTATCGGCAGTCTGTCCTGGTAGATACTCCAGAGGAATTATCCCCATCCCTACGAGATTGCTGCGATGAATGCGTTCATAGCTCTCAGCAAGGACAGCTTTGATGCCCTGGCAAGAAGACCATGATTGGGTTACTCAATTCTTCGATTTACAACATGTAGTTCACAAACTTAACTCTTTAAAAGCAACTAAAACATGACTTCAGGACACTGTCAGCTGAGTTGGTATAGACAATACAAACAAGGAGAAGTAGGCTATTTGGCCTGTTGAGCCTGCTCCGCCATTTAATAAGATCAGGGCTGATCTGATAGTAACCTCAAATCTACATCCCACCTACCCCCAATAACCTATCACCCCCTTGCTTACCAAGAATCTAACCACCTCTGCCTTAAAAATATCCAAAAACTCTGCTTCCACCGCCTTTTCAGGAAGAGAGTTCCAAAGACTCATGGCCCTCAGAGAAAAAAATTTCACCTCATCTAAGTTTTAAATAGGCGACCCTTTATTTTTAAACAGTAACCCCTGGTTCTAGATTCTCCACATCCACCCTGTCAAGACCTCTCAGGATCTTATATGTTTCAATCAAGTCATCTCTTACTCACCTAAACTCCAGCGGATACAAGCATAGCCTGTCCAACCTTTCCTCATAAAACAACATGCCCATTCCGGGTGTTGGTCTGGCAAACCTTCTCTGGACTGCTTCCAATGCATTTACATCCTTAAATAAGGTGACCAATACTATACACAGTATTCCAGATGTGGTCTCACTAGTGCCCTGTAGAACTGAAGCATAACCTCTGTTCTTTAGTATTTAATTCCCCTTGCAATAAATAACAACATTCTATTAGCTTGCCTAATTACTTGCTGTACCTGCATACTAGCCTTTTGTCATTTTTGCACGAAGACACCCAGATCCCTCTGCATTTCAGAGCTCTACAATCTCTCACCATTTAGATAATATGCTTCTCTTTTATTCTTCCAGCCAAAATGGACAATTTCACATTTTCCCACATTATACTCCATTTGCCAGATCTTTGCCCAGTCACTTAACCTATCTATATCTTTTTGTAGCCTCCTTTTGTCCTCTTCACAACTTACTTTCCTACCTTATCTTTGTTTCATCAGCAAATTTGCCAACCATCCCATCCATCCCTTCATCCAAGCCAGTCACGCACAGAACGTAGTAAAAGCAAATCATTCAAACCCATTCAGGGACAAATGGGGGCAGTTTCCAATTTAGGCACCAGTGGCTATCAGGGCACTGGTTTTCCAAAGTGAAGTTATAGCTGAAATGTTTGCTCAAATACATTTGCGTATTGGCAAATATAAAATATTCTATGAACCAGTGCAAATGGGCAGCATGATAGAAAGTAACTGTTTCTCCTTGCATTATAAAATATTCTGTGATATATTTAAGAGTGGTAACCTGGTGCACTTCTATTACTACAGATGAAAATGGGTTTATTAGAAAATAAATTATTTTAAAAAGGGTTTAGTTCACCATCTGGGAGTAACCTAATTTTAACTCAGATTTTAAGACACTACACTGAATCATTTATGAGCTACAATGGTGTACTATAGTCAATGTCTTAGTAAATTAAATATTTAGTATTTCAGAACTTTTTAAAAGGTGCCTATTAACCCATTTGCCCCGCAAAAAAATTAATTTGAAGACAATCCTCGAACAGTCACTAACGCCAGAAATCACCATCCTCAGTAATTCGACCTGTGTGCATGGCCATTCATACAACCCAGGCCACAATCAAATCATCCACAACTTTATTGAATGGCAGAGCAGACTGAAGGGCCTACTCTTGCTCCTATTCATGTTCTTATATAAATGTTACTTTGGCAGATTTCAGGTGAATTGTGTATAACAGAAACTCTTAGGACAAAACATTTTATATTATTTTACTACACTAGTTCCTGCTTGTTGATGTAACTGCCTGCCCAGCTCTTCTGAGAAGCTCACTTGTCATTTGTTACAGAAAAAATTATTTCTAAACCTGCTTTAAGCCCTAACCTTCCGTCTTCCAATCTGTTGCATTGACGTGTTCTGGGGAGGGTAAAAGACAAAATGGGATCAGTGACCACTTTAAAATGACAGTCTCACACTGTTCAAACGTGATCTCACCAGATATTTGCTGCCATTTAAGTGGTGTCATTTTTGTATAACATTCTTTTTTTTTGGTGTAACATAATGTACAATTGTTGTTTCCCCTGACATTGGTATTCTTGTTTTTGTCCTGATGAGTGCAGGGTGAAAGACTTTGACAAAATGTATTTTTTCAGCAATTCACAAGTTCTGTATTACCAAACAACTATTAATGTACAATACTTCATCCCAACTCAGACCACTTACATTCTGCGATCTTTGCGGAATGGCTAACTCTACATAAAATACGTCAGAGTCAAAAATATAAATCTACATCAGACCATGCAACTTCAATGGTCATTTGATTCCTTCATGCAAAGTGTTGTCACTGTGACCTTTCTGGCCAAAGCATACAAGAAACAATGCAATCAGCTGCTCACACATGTGTCCACTTAAGTTTTTTGCCTACAGCTGCCAGAAGGAACTTGGTTGGAATCAAGCCCACCTGTTACTCAGTTTTCAGCTCCCATTTCAGTCACTGAGGATTAGGACTTGCTGCTGCTGTTGGCCTCCTGCTGCCGAGCCTCAAAACCCGAAATTCAAACAGTGCATGTTGTTCCCCTGCTTTCAAACTCTCATCCTTGTTTTCAAATCCCTCCATGGCCTTGTCCTTCCCCATCTCTATAAACACCTCTCGCCCTACAGCCTTCGCAAGCTCTCTGGAGGAGCACAGAGGCTCTGATGGAAGATCATCAATCTGAAACGTTAGCCCTGTTTCTAGTTCCACAGAAGTTGCCTGAACTGATGAGAGTTTTCCAACATTTTCTGTTTTCTCACCCCAGAATCTGCTGTGGATTGGTCCTGCCATTATAATTACCCCAATATATTCAGCAGTATGACAGAAGTCAATCTGGAATGTGCTGCCTGAAAGGGCAGACGAAGCAGATTCAATAATAACTTTCAAAAGGGAATTGGATAAATACTTGAAAAGGAAACATAAATTAAGGGCTATGGGGAAGCAGTAGGTGGGAGTGGGACTAATTGGATAGTTCTTTAAAAGAGTCAGTATGGACATGATGGGTGGAATGGCCTCTTTCTGAGATAGAATCATAGAATGATACAGCTGTGTTACCTTGAGTTAATTATTCTTCAGTCATGGCTGGAACTCAGGGCTTGTATCTATTTTGCCCTATGCAAACAACTCACCTGCAAATAAGGACCCTTGGCTGCCCAGTCTCTGGAGCTGCCCGATCCATATTCCTTACCAGCTAAAATAATCAGAGAATGACTGTGTCGTTGATAGCGTTCTGCAGCATCATATACATCAAGCTGCCAACAATGGAGAAACACATGCAGTTTAGAATTTCTTTTAAAGATGAGACTTGGAACTGGAACAAATTATATTGGATTAACATATTCTCAGTTAGAGTTTAACTTAAAATATCTTGATGGTTGCTGAATACAAACAATTAGCTTTATTCACATCTGCCCGCATTAGAACTTGGGATGGAACAATACATTGAAGAGGTCACTTTTTTTCCCCCCACAAATACATGCCACATCACTCTTACTGTTACAAGGCAGTGTTTGATTAAGTACATCTTTCAAGTTTCCTTTACTACCATTCAAATTCACTTATCCTCAGCACAGAAGAGCTCAGAGGGATTAGTGATGAACCATTTAATGAAAATGGCAGCCATTTACAATTACTGCCATGACAATAGTATTTGTTTACTTTCACGTTTATTAAAAGAGCAGAACACCTCAGCTCGCGCAGCACGTAGAGGGCCTCAATGCTACCTGGCATTACAAATGGTTCACTCCACTCAGGAAATGTTCCCTTCCCTTTTAAATTCATCGCCATCATTCCCACTATGCCCATAAAAAACAGACCCTCTGCACCCTTACCTTAGCGTGTGCCAGCTCACTGGGGCTCAATGTATGGCAATTCTGTGGCTTGGTGAAAAGAAACATTTGATTTCTCACTTACTGTTTCTGCACTGGGGAAATGAATAGTCTGCGGCCCCTGCTTTTTGAGGAATTTATTGAACAACCGGATGTTTGCAAATGTCCCTCTTGCCATCACTGCATCATTTCCCCGACGGGATCCGTAGGAGTTGAATTGTCGAGGGGTTAAACTAGAAGAAATTTTTTTTAAATTAATACAAGTGGGGTCAATGCACAACTGGTTTAGTCACTGATTGTCATGTACCTTCACTAATTCTCCTCTGCCAAAACTGTCAACTCCTCCAGGATCATTTTGGAGAGCAAAGATAACCTGTTTTATTTCCTACTATACCTGCTTATTTAAACCTTTGCCCTCTCCATCCTTATTTCAAAGTTCAAGTACAAGAAACTCAGACTTCCTACTCAACAAGGTAATTGCCTCTGCTGTTCTCCCACTTTTCCACCCAACCATTCCTCCTCCAAAAGCCCTCTTACTCTAGCCCTGAACCCTCATCTTTCTGGTTTCTTTCCTATTGCCTCCAATGTTCTCTCCAAGCCAATCCTGTCATGGAGATCCAATTCTTACTCCCTTGACCCATTACTCACTAAACTGCTGACCAATCAGCTTCCCCTTCCTGGCGTCAATGCTACCTGGCATTACAAATGGTTCACTCCACTCAGGAACTGTTCCCTTCCCTTTTAAATTCATCACCATCATTCCCACTATGCCCATAAAAAACAACACAGACCCACTTCACCCTTATCCTTGCAAATGCCTGCCCCATTTCCAACTCGGTTATGTCTGTCAATTACTTGAATGTTTTACTGCCTTTCAGATTTGTGCACATTTCTCTCTCAATTCTATGAAAACTCAATCAGGTTTCTACACATCTCACAATATCAAAACTGCCCTAATTATACATAATATTCTTTGTGAGGATTATGATGCATTACGCCTCTTTGCACCCTTTGACTTTGTTGACCAAACAATCCTTTTTCAATGCCTCTCCTCGCCTGTACAAATTAGTTCTACCTTTACTTAACAGAAGCCAGAGGCATACCAATAGCATCTCACTCCATTCTGCACAATCTCAGGAGTCCACCATGTGTTTACCCTTGGTCCCTTCCACTTCCTCATCTGCCGGCTGCACCTTGGCAATATCATTCATAGGCTTCTACATGTATGCTGATGACACCTTGTTCTCTCCCTCTTCATTACCTCTCACAAACCTTCCATTGCTTGGAAAAACTCAGCAGGTCTGGCAGCATCGGCGGAGAAGAAAAGAGTTGACGTTTCGAGTCCTCATGACCCTTCGACAGAACTTGAGTTCGAGTCCAAGAAAGAGTTGAAATATAAGCTGGTTTAAGGTGTGTGTGGGGGGGGCGGAGAGATAGAGAGAGAGAGAGGTGGGGGGGGGGGCGGGGTGTGGTTGTAGGGACAAACAAGCAGTGATAGAAGCAGATCATCAAAAGATGTCAATGACAATAGTACAATAGAACACATAGGTGTTAAAGTTGGTGATATTATCTAAACGAATGTGCTAATTAAGAATGGATGGTAGGGCACTCAAGGTATAGCTCTAGTGGGGTTTTTTTTATATATAATGGAAATAGGTGGGAAAAGGAAAATCTTTATAATTTATTGGAAAAAAAAAGGAAGGGGGAAACAGAAAGGGGGTGGGGATGGGGGAGGGAGCTCACGACCATATCAGAGATGGACCACGTGAAAATGATGGAGGGGTGGAGATTGGAAGCAAAATTAGTAAATTTTTCCAAGTCCCGACGAAAGCATGAAGCGGCACCGTCATTTTCACGTGGTCCATCTCTGACACTTCCCTTCCCTTCCTTGACCTCTCTGTCTCAATCTCTGGTGATAGACTGTCCACCAATATCCATTACAAACCCACCGACTCCCACAGCTATCTCGACTACAGCTCCTCACACCCCACTTCCTGTAAGGACTCCATCCCATTCTCTCAGTTCCTTCGCCTCCGTCGCATCTGTTCCGATGATGCTACATTCAAAAACAGTTCCTCTGACATGTCCTCCTCCTTCCTTAACCGAGGTTTTCCACCCACGGTCATTGACAGGGCCCTCAACCGTGTCCGGCCCATCTCCCGCGCATCCGCCCTTACACCTTCTCCTCCCTCCCAGAAACATGAAAGGGTCCCCCTTGTCCTCACTTATCACCCCGCCAGCCTCCGCATTCAAAAGGATCATCCTCCGCCATTTCCGCCAACTCCAGCATGATGCCACCACCAAACACATCTTCCCTTCATCCCCCTTATCGGCATTCCGTAGGGATCGCTCCCTCCGGGACACCCTGGTCCACTCCTCCATCACCCCCTACTCCTCAACCCCCTCCTATGGCACCACCCCATGCCCACGCAAAAGATGCAACACCTGCCCCTTCACTTCCTCTCTCCTCACCGTCCAAGGACCCAAACACTCCTTTCAAGTGAAGCAGCATTTCACTTGCATTTCCCCCAACTTAGTCTACTGCATTCGTTGCTCCCAATGTGGTCTCCTCTACATTGGAGAGACCAAACGTAAATTGGGCGACCGCTTTGCAGAACACCTGCGGTCTGTCCGCAAGAATGACCCAAACCTCCCTGTCGCTTGCCATTTTAACACTCCACCCTGCTCTCTTGCCCACATGTCTGTCCTTGGCTTGCTGCATTGTTCCAGTGAAGCCCAACGTAAACTGGAGGAACAACACCTCATCTTCCGACTAGGGACTTTACAGCCTTCCGGACTGAATATTGAATTCAACAACTTTAGGTCGTGAGCTCCCTCCCTCATCCCCACCCCCTTTCTGTTTCCCCCTTCCTTTTTTTTTTCCAATAAATTATAAAGATTTTCCTTTTCCCACCTATTTCCATTATATAAAAAAAAACCCCCACCAGAGCTATACCTTGAGTGCCCTACCATCCATTCTTAATTAGCACATTCGTTTAGATAATATCACCAACTTTAACACCTATGTGTTCTATTGTACTACTGTCGTTGACATCTTTTGATGATCTGCTTCTATCACTGCTTGTTTGTCCCTACAACCACACCACCCCCCCCCACCTCTCTCTCTATCTCTCCGCCCCCCACACACACACCTTAAACCAGCTTATATTTCAACTCTTTCTTGGACTCGAACTCAAGTTCTGTCGAAGGGTCATGAGGACTCGAAACGTCAACTCTTTTCTTCTCCGCCGATGCTGCCAGACCTGCTGAGTTTTTCCAGGTAATTCTGTTTTTGTTTTGGATTTCCAGCATCCGCAGTTTTTTTTTTATCTTCCATTGCTTCTGTCTGACTTGTCTGTCACCCTCGTCTGACTTCCCCTGGATGAGCTGCAATTTCCTCCAGTTAAAATACAGGAAAGACTGACGCCATCACCTCTGGGTCCTGCCACACACTCATCGTCTTGCCAGCTTGATTCTTCCAATGTTCTGGCCAGTGTCCCATCTTCCATTTGCTTCAGCTCATGAAAACCTTTCCTCCCTGTATCCAATCCCACACTCAGCACAGCTCACTCCATCACCTCTGTCCTCAATGAAACACATTGGTTCCCAGTCCCACCAATACCAAAAATAGAAAATTCTCATCCTTATCCTTATGTTTATACTCCTCCACAACCCAACCTCGAACTTCCTTCTGCATTACACCTCATAAATTTGACTTCAGCCTTTTGCAAATCTCTCCTCCACCATTCTCCCTATAGCTGACCAAAATGCTTTCAGGTGCCTCGGTATCACATTCTGAAATTCCCTCCCGAACCTGAATGCCTCTCCCTCCTCCTTTAAGACCCTCTTTAAAATCCAACTCTAATCAATCTTTTACTCACCTCTCCTAATATTCCTTCTTTCGCTCAGTATCCATGCTTTCCTCCTTTTTAAAAATTTATTCTTTGAGGTGGGTGTCGCAAGACCAGCATTTGTTGCCCATCCCTAATTGCCCTTGAACTGAGTGGCTTGCTAGGCCATTTCAGAGGGCAGTTAAGAGTCAACCACATTGCTGTGGGTCTGGAACCACCTGTAGGCCAGATCAGATAAGGATGGCACATTTCCCTTCCTTAAAAGACATTAGTGAGCCAAATGAGTTTTTTAATAACAAAAATGAAAGTTTCATGGTCACCATCACTGAGGCTAGCTTTTCAATTCCAGATTTTATTATTCTGCCATAGTGGGATTTGAACTCAGGACCCACAGTATCAACTTGTCCAGTGACATTACTACAATGACACCATCTTCAAACCTGTCCACACAAAAGTACACTATAAAAACAGGCACAGGGGTTGGCCAAAAGGCTCTGTGAGCTTATTTCATCATCCACCTCAGTTCCACTTTCCTGCCTATCCTATAAACCTTGATTTTCTTGGGGTCCAAAAATCTCAAAAAGGAATATATTTGTCAACTGAGCATCCACAGCTCTCAAGGGTAGAGAATTCCAAAGATTCACACCTTTTAAATGAAAATATTTTCTTTCCCTATCAGTCCGAAATGGCTGATCGTTTATCCTGAGCCTATGACCCCCTAAAGCTGAGATCTCCAACCAGGCGAGACAGCCTCTTAACATCTACCCTACCAAGCCTTCTGAGAGTTTTATATATTTCAATGAGATCATCTCTCATTTTCCTAACCTTCATTCTATTCAATCTCTCTTCATAGGACACCCCTTTCACCCCCAAAGGAGTAAATCTTCATTGCACCCTCTCCTAAGACAAGTTTATCCTTCCTTAGACAAGGCAACCAAAACTATACTTTAGACAGAGAAGCTTTATTTCTTGTTAAAAATGCAATTGTTACATGCAGATATCACAAGCTAGATATCAGTATTCCATTATTAACCATTTGCAGTGAGGAGAGTGATTGCCCTTGACATCAAGGCAGCTTTTGACCAAGTGTGGCATCAAGGAGCCCTAGCAAAACTGGAGTCAATGGAAATCAGGGGGAAAACTCTCCGCTGGTTGGAGTCATATCCAGCACAAAGGAAGGTGGCTATGGTTGTTGGAGGCCAAACATCTCAGTTCCAGAATATGCTACAGGAATTCCTCAGGGTATTGTCCTAGGCCCAACCATCTTCAGCTGCTTCATCAATAACCTGCCTTCCATCACACGTTCAGAGGTAGAGATGTTCGCTGATGATTGCACAATGTTCAGCACTATTTGCAACTCCTGAGATACCAAAGCAATCCATATCCTAATGCAGCAAAACCTGGACAATATCCAGGCTTGGGCTGGCATGTGGCAAGTAACATTCTCATCACACAAGTGTCAGGCAATGACCATCTCCAATAAGAGAGAATCTAACAATCAGCCCTTGACATTCAATGACATTACCATCACTGAATCCCCCACTATCAACACCCTTGGGGGGGGGGTTATCATTGACCAGGAACTGAACTGGACTACCCATTTAAATACTGTGGCTACAAGAGCAGGTCAGAGGCTAGGAATCCTGCAACGAGTAACTCACATCCTAACTCCCCAAAGCCTGTCCACCAACTACAAGGCACAAGTCCAGAGTGTGATGAAACACTCTCCACTTGCCTGGATGAGTACAATTCCAACCATACTCAGGAAGCTTGACACTATCCAGGACAATGCAGCCTGCTTGATTAGCACACCATCCACAAACATTCATTCCCTCCACCACTGATGAATAGTAGCAGCAGTGTGTACCATCTACAAGATGCACTGCAGGAACTCACCAAGGCTCCATAGGCAGCACCTTCCAAACCCATGACTGATACCATCTGGGAGGACAAGGGCAGCAGATAGATGGGAACACCATCACCTGCAAGTTCCCCTCCAAGCCACTCACCATCCTGACTTGAAAATATATCGCCGTTCCTTCACTGTCACTGGGTCAAAATCCTGGAACTCCCTCACTAATAGCACTGTGGGTGTACCTACACCACATGGACTGCAGCGGTTCAAGAAGGCAGCTCACCACCATCTTCTCAAGGGCAACCAGGGATGGGGAATAAATGCTGGCCCAGCCAGCGACGCCCACATCCCGTGAATGAATGAAAATAAGTAAATTTGCAGTAGGACACAATGTAATTTTGGATATGGATAAAATTATTAAGGCTTGTACTCACCCTCGATCGGTTAAATATCGTGCGGCTGGGCTGTTTCTTGCTATATTCCCTGCTGGAGAGATATGGTCAGTTGTCACCGAATCACCCAAGTTCAAAAGGACATAGGCATCGACGATAGATTTAGGAGTTTGAAGATCTACAGTCTGGATTAAAAAAAAGTCAGTTTTTTAAAAACAGTGTACATGTACACGTATGATGTGGTAATCACCCTCCAGATTGACTTTAAACAGGTAATTCATTAATTTCTTCCTTTTTGGGTGTACCTACGCCACATGGACTGCAGCAATTCACTATCTTCTCAAGGGCAACTGAGGGATGGGCAATAAATGCTGGCCTAGCCAGCGATGCCCACATCCCATGAATGAATAAGAATAGAAAATTTCATATGGTGCTAGAAAACAGAACAGCACTCCAATCTAAGGGTTCAAGAAGATTAAAATACAAGACCAAAGCTCACTTTGTACATCTGCTGAGCTTTGGATTAAGCCATCTAGTTTTGCTTGTTTATATAACATCTGATGTTCTACCATTACAATCCTGCACCGAATGTTTCAACCCATACTTTGGTGGGCTCAATGATCAACAGTCCTTTGCTGCCTCATTCCCAATGACAGCTCTTCACATACTGTAACTACAACATATGTAATAATATCGCACCTTTAATCTATCAAAATTGTCCTAAGGTTCTTCAAGCGAAGTGACTATCAAGCAAAATTCAACACCAAGCTTCATAATGATATATTAGGAAAGGTAGCCAAACGTTTGGTCAAAGTAGATTTTAAGGACCGTAGACAGAGGCAGAGAGATTTAGGAAAGGAATCCCTGAGCTTGGACCTTGGCAACTGAATGCATGGCTGCTAATGATAGTGCAATGAAAATCAGGGATGTGCAAAAGGCCAGAATTGGACAAGTGCAAATGTCAGGGAATCAAGCTGAATAGCACGCACTGAGGTTGAATCTAGGGTTATGGAGGGCTAAAGGTGTGGGCAATTTGAGCCAAGCCAGACTGTCTCCTCATTTGATATCCATAAATTCGGTCTCCCAAGAGTGGCAGTAGAATAACTATCAGAAACATGAACTCTAGCAAGTTCTTCCCTTGTCTGGGGTTTGAGGATTATAAGGAATACAGGGAGGAGGCCATTCAGCCCCTCCAGCCTGTTCTACTATTTAATTATATCCTGGCTGATCTCCACCTATCCAGCGTGGTTCTGTAACCCTCCTTGCCTTAACAAAAAAATTTATCAATCTCAGTTTTGAAACTTTTAATTTATGCCTCAGCCTCAACATCTTTTTGGGGGCAGAGTTCAACGTTTCCATTACTTTCTGCGTGAAGTAATGATTCCTGACATCACCCCATAAAAGCTTTTTCATTTATCTTTTGCCATTTCATGTCTTAAAACATAAAACATCTGAAAGTACTTCAAAAACAATAAATTACTTTGAAAGGTAGTGGTTTATGCAGGCAAGCTGTTCAGTCACGGTCATGAAGTTATTAATTTATATAATATTTTGGAAAATATTTTTCTTTTAAAATAGAGGTTTAGTCTGTGGGTGTATCTTAACTGGATTAAAGCCAGCTAGTCTGGGTGCTTTGGTGTGTACTAGTTTTGATATGCAAGCGATAACGTGCATTTGCACTTTCTGAATAGAGCATTCAAGAAGTTTTAACCTGTGTAAATGAATAAAATGTTTCATTTAGTTTAATGTAAATCCTCGAGAACTGGTGGACTGATTCCTGAATTTAGAGTCACATGTCAAACATAACACTTAAAATTATAGGTTATGAGAATTGTTTAAAGTTTCCCTCTGAGATTTTTAAATAACTCCGCTTTACCAACTGCATTGGACACCAGCCATTTTGCCCCTCAGCACAAAAATCGGGGTGAATGGTCAGTCAGATAAATTGCATGGAACAAAGCCATTCAGGCTAACCTATCCACGTCAGTATTTATTCTTCACTTAATCATCTTTAGAGGTTTCCAAAAACGATGTTATTTGTTATGTTTTTCACCAAGTTTACTGTACACAAAATACTGTGGCATATACATAAGCCATGAGTAGCTTTAACTGATCAGAATCTGATCTGGATAACTGTTCAGAGTGAAGTGTAAACACAAGCCAGGGAAGTGTTCAAAGCTAGCAGGCTAATGCTAAAGCTCAACCATCCATACTTAACCATTATAGTGCTAGCCATGGCTCAATGGGGGCAGCACTCTCACCTGCAAGGCAGAAGGCACTGGGCAGAAGACTGACTCCAGGGATTTGAGGCCCGAAGTCTAGGCTGACACTCCAAAGCAGTACTGTGGGAGTGCCACACTCTCAGATGAGATGTTAAACGAAGGCCCCACCTGTCCCCTCAGGTGCATGGAAATGCTCCCACAGGACTATTTTCAAGAAGAGCAAGGGAAGTTTTCCCCGGTTTTCTGACCAACATTTATCCCTCAACCAACATCACTAAAAAAAGATATAAGGGGAAGATGGTTGCATAGTGGTAATGTCACTGGACTAGTAATCCACAGGCCCAGTCAAATGCTCTAAGGACACAGGTTCAAATCCCACCACAGCAGCTAGTGGAATTTAAATTCAATTAATAAATCTGGAATTGAAAAGCTAGTCTCAGTAATGGTAACCACGAGACCATTGTAGAGTGTTATAAAAACCCATCTGGTTCACTAATGTGGGAAGGGAAGGAAATCTGCCGTCCTTACTCAGTCTGCCTACATGTGACTCCAGAGATGCATCATTGTCATTGACTCTTAGCTGCCCGCTGAAATGGCCCAGCAAGCCACTAGGTTCAAGGGCAATTAGGGATGGGCAACAAATGCTGACCTTGCCAGTGACGTCCACATCCCAGGAAAGAATAAAAATTATCACATTGCTATTTGAGGACCCTTACTGAGTGCAAATTGGCTGCCCCACTTCCTGCATTACAACAGTGACCACTGTAAAATGCTTTGGCATCTGAGATAGTGGAAGGCGCTATAGAAATGCAAGCACTTTCCTTTCATTAGAGTGCCCATCATTCTTCAAGCACATGGAATTCCTCTCACTTTCTAGCACACTAGGAGGATCACATCAAGAAATATTAGAATTCCAGCCCCTCCCCGTGAAAGGAATGATCCTATGATCCTAGACATTGAAAACACCAAAACAGGTACATACCAGGTTTTCAAAAAATGGTGGAGACTTGATATACGTTGACTTGGGATTCCAAGTGTAGAGTTTGTCACTAGGAGCATTCAAAGAATTCCAGCATTCATTTCCTTTCTGAGAGAAAATATAAATTTAAAAAATTTATACTGCCATTCTCACCTGTAATTTCTGAACCTCTAATCTACTGAAGGGCAACAAGTGGTGTTGAGCACACCAGTTATTGTACCAAGATAAAAGCAAAATACTGCGGATGCTGGAAAGCTGAAATTAAAACAGAAAATGCTGGAAAAACTCAGCTCTGGCAGCATCTGTGAAGAGAGAAACAGAGTTAACGTCGAGTCCGTATGACTCTTCTTCAGAAGCGTTAATACTGTTTCTCACTCCACAGATGCTGCCGGACCAGAGCTTTTCCAGCATTTTCTGTTTTAATTCAAGTTATTGCACTAATACTTGCACTGAATGCTGTATGCTATATACAACAGACCACTCGTCTGCTAAACAGACCTTTTACCAAAATTTTGACAGTCGCGCAAAATGTATTTAAATATTGATTACAAATATTTTACTACAATTGAGTATTAATCAAACTTCCCATAGACACGGTTACGATAGTTTAAACCAGCAAATCTTTGAATTTCCTGAGTAAAGTCCACCTAGCCTACCTCAATCTTCTCATAAACCTCCTTGAACATGGCAGGAATAACAAATTCTCTCTCAATCACTTGCAGTTCTTCTCTAGTTGGCCAAATGTCTCTCAGAAAAATTTCCTTTCCTTCTGCAGTAACACCTAAAAGGGAAAAGCAGTACAGCCAGCTGTAAATATGAAACTGCACTGAATTGTACAACATTCCGGGGAAAAAAAGTTAATCACAACTTGGTTATACTCAGGTAGCATGCTCTTAAAATGAACACATATAAAAAGAAAATTCCAGGTTATTCGTATGCAAACTTGATTTATATTTTCCATGAATGCTTAAAAATGTCCAAATTACTGGAGATTTATGAACCTTTCTCCATCAAAGTGCTGTGGGGTTTGTGTGTCAGCTGTGGTTCAGTGGTAGTGCTCTTGGTTCAAATCCCATTCCAGATACTTGAGCACATAATCTAGGCTAATACAGTACTGAGGGAGCACTGCACTGTCAGAAGTGCCATCTTTTGGTTGAGATGTTCAATAAAGACCACATCTAATCTCTCAGGTAAATATGGATCATGTGGCGTTGTTCTGAAGGGCAGGGGAGTTTATTGTCCTGAGCCAATATTTCTCCTTCAACTAGCACCAACAAAGCACATTATCTGGCTATTATTACACTGCTGTTGTGATATCTTCCTGGGCACAAATTGGCTGCCTGGTGCCTACATTACAACAGTGAGTACGAAAGTATGTCATTGGCTGCAAAGGCTGTGAAAGATGTTATACTTTCGCAAGTCTAGTTTTGATCACTTGATAACAGGCAAGATTACCATTCAGTAGTGGCCCATATCATACCCCAGACCAGGACTCAATGTTGATTTTCCAATGGCTGGAAATGCCAAGCACTCCAATGGGTAACATTGGGCTGGATTTTACTGCACTCCCCATCCCCCTCCCCCCGCTGGGCTGGATTTTACTGCACTCCCCATCCCCCTCCCCCCGCTGGGCATGTCTTCAGCAGGGACACTAAAAATACGACAGGTAGCAAGCCCACCATCTTCCCGCCCAACCCTAAGCTGTCCACAACAACATAGTAGGTGGGAGGATGCAAAATCAGCAGCCTGCCTACCATTTTAAAAATAAATAAGTAAGAGTCAATTGAGCTTGTTAACTAGACAACTAACCCAAAAGTACATTGGCCAGCCATAATACAAGTGTTTCAAAGGCAGGAGGAAGGGGGAGGGGGTACATCCTTTGAGGCGCCGTGTGCACATTGGGGCATCCCCCACCCGACTTTTCGTTCATTCCTACCTGGCTTCAAGAACCAGCCACTCCCCACCTCCTCACCCTGCACCCTACTCTGCCCAATCCCTCCCCACTCAAAAAGGCCCAACTTACCTGGTTCTGATGTCCATCTTCTCTTCTTCGTGGGACTGCTTGCAGTCCCAACAGTGCCCACTACTAAACTCTGGTGCTGCTGGCCAACAGATTATCTGGCAGCTCTCAAGGGTGGGACTTGGTCCCACTATCACCTAGTTTAGCCTGCCTGCAGCACATTATGTCTGAGGGGTGGGCTTCTTTCAGGTGCGTTGGCTGCCAGCCAACTTTCTTTCTTGGGGGAGGCGAGCAGTCCGCCCCTCTGTAAAATCCAGCGCCTTGTCTCTTGTTTTTCTCCACCTGCCATCTCAGAAGAAGAGAAAGTCAACTACATGGGGGATTTCCGAAACAGAAATTGGCACAGTGCAACAAATGCCAACCTGCTGACAGCAGTTCTCCTGCAGTACATATCCAGTTCCTTCCTCAAAACGTCCAGGCTCAAAATCAATAGCAAGAACATAATGATTCTAATATTTGAAGATTTAAAAAAACATAATAAAAACGAAGTGAGGGAGAAAAGAACTATAGCAATGGAATTTCCAAAATCTTCAAGTCATGAACAGGTTTTCTGCTAATGCACAGAACTGAAACTTGCAGTTCTACCAAAATATTCAACCAATCCTTAGAATAAATTAAAATTAAATTGTAGCCTTGTTTTTATTTGCTCTGGAAATTCTTCTTCAGCAGTTCAAAACTAAAATGTCATGAAGAAGCAGCTTACCCAATGGTTCCACTTCAAAGTTGAATCTTATACTTCCAGCTATGGCATATGCAATAACTAGCGGTGGGGAAGCCAAGTAGTTAGCACGTGTGTTGGGATGTACACGACCTTCAAAGTTTCTATTCCCAGACAATACTCCGACTGCAACAAGGTCATTCTGAACAAACAAGGATTAAATAACTTAAGCTGCCTGTAAAAGTGATGCTGACAAGCATTAAACTGTTTTAATTCAACTTGTCCATTGGAATAAGTATACTGATCATAGCTGAGTCTTTTTGCTAGATTTTCAGCTCCCCGAAAAATTATTGCAAGTTAACTTTCCCTCTTCTGAAATAGAAGGCCTCAGGAAAAAAATTCAAACTAGCTGCCTCATCACAATGTGCTTTAAGTTTTTTTCAAACAGATTTATGAGAAGTAGGCATTGCTGGCAAGGCCAGCATTTACTGCTCATCCCTAACGGCCCTTGAGAAGGTGGTGATGAGCTACCTTTTTGCACCGTTGTAGTCCATATGTCTAAGTACACCCACAGTGCCATTAGGGAGGGAATTCCAGAATTTTAATCCAGCAACAGTAAAGAAACAGGGATATATTTTCAAGTCAGGATGCTGAACTTGCACATGCCCTTGTTCTTCTAGGTTGTAGAGGTTGCGAGTCTGGAAGGTGCTGTTGAAGGAGCCTTAATGAGTTGCCACAATGGATCTTATAGATAGTAACTCATCACAGTCTCTTTCTTCAAAAGGACCATAACACACAAGTACTTTGACGGCACAAATTGAGTCAAAAGTTACAAAGGTCAACTCAGCTCTACATTTTGAATAACCCCACCATAAAATATAGATATGCAATCAAGAAAGAACAGTTCAGACTCTATTGGGATATTAATAGCATTTTACCTGAGTTATGGCTTCCACTACAGACTCAGGGAGAGGACCACTGTTACCAATGCACGTCATACACCCATAGCCAACAACATCAAACCTACAGTATACAAAACAAAACTATTAAAAGCTCAAATAGCTAGAAATGTTCAAATCCTATTCTGCCTGCCTGCATCTTCCAATATGGAAATAAAACATGCACCTTGTGTTGAGCTTGCAGCTGTATAGCTCCTTTCACAATCTCAAGCTTTCTGACTTAGGGAGGCTACAAGATCTATTATATACATTCCTGTCCATCCTCCAGGCAGTTCAGCCACCTTATTCAGCTCAACCCAACCAACAGATCCAGCCACCTAAGTGCATCTTCATTATTACCATGACCTTCTCTGGATTTTTCATAACTGGAAGCAGATTCAAAATAGCATTCCACCATACATTTAACTGAATAAATCTCATTGTCTGTGTTTGTTTAAAGTTGGCTTAGCTCCTCTTCACAAGTCTACAGATTGAAAGTCAGTGTCAAACAATCTTCCAACATGTGTATCAAAATAAGCTTGCTGTAAGGATCTGAACTGCAGTTTCTTTTTTAATATAAGCTACCAATGTACAGCAACCGTATTTTAAGACAGACAACCACAAACCGAGATAAAATGCATCGTGCATCTGTCACAAGTAGCTCTTTCACATTATAATGGTATTCCACAAGGACCCGCAAATTTTAAACAAGTAGTAAAGAAAGTTGAAAGATGACTACATTGTGTACAGCATTAATGAGAAAATCAGTCTCTATACAGAATCAGTCTCTATACAGAACCTCAGAATGAAGCAAGGCTGCCAACATACACCATGGAAAAATTCTGCTCTTACCCTAGCTTGGCAAGATAGGGCATGACTCCACTCTCTTTTAAATAGTAGGTAACTACACCACTTCCTGGAGATAAGCTGGTTTTGATGTAGGGTTTAACACTGAGACCAGCTTCTACTGCTTTCTTTGCCAACAACCCTGCAAAGTACAGAAGAAAAAGATATTAAATATGTTTCCTGAATGAAGCTCCGTGATAGCAAAGTACAAAGCAATGAGTGGTTTCTCAATATTCCTTATTCTAGCCATCTCCTCAAATGGAGGCCTTTCTTCTATTACCAGAGATATTCCAAGATTATGAGCGGTTTTGACGGACCAAATAGCAATGATAAACAGTGGGTCAGGAATCAGAGGTCACAGATTTAAATTAATTGGCAATAGAAGATATGGGGAAATGAGATCCTCCACCCCACAAATACACACAGCATTAAGGCCAGAAACGTGGTGGACTCAGATTTCATGGGAATTTTTATGAGACAATTGGACATGCAGTTGAGGAGGGTTAATTTGTGGGGTTATGGGAAAAAAGATGCTGTCGGATTAAATTGGACAGCTCTGTCAAAAAGCAGGCGCTGGCACGACTGACTGAATGGCCTCCTCTGTGCTGCAAGGATCCATGATTTATACATGTGTATAATACATGAAGGAACGTTCACCTCACTTATTGAAAAATATTGCCCACCATCAAATGAAAAGCAATGAAAATGGTGCAGAGCAGCTTTGCCAACTGAAGAAACCTGGGAGGCTTATTAAGACAAATAACTGGCACTTAACCTACCAATTTTTAATAGGTCTATAAAGGACAGCGAGAAAAATCAATTTTATTTTATTGCTGAAATACCACTGCACTTATCAAGGAGCTATAAGCAAAGCAAATGCTTTAGCAAAGCACAACTTAAGATTCTGATCAAGCACATCCACAAGTGGGAAGACTTTATGATGAAACAATTAAGATATATATAGCAAACACAATATCTAAAAGATGCATCAGTTCTATAAACAAAACATGAATTATTCCTTCTATATAACAAGTTACAAAACACCTCCAACACACGATACACGGGGAGCTTTGCAGCAGGTTTCTGGCACAGCAGTATGGAACAGACAATTGTAGCTCAGAAAAACATCAATGTATACCTAGTATTCCTGAATCAACATGTGACTTTGTTTTTAAAAACTGGAACAATAGTTGGTCCAGAATGGGTTTCAGTGCTTTTTAGTTTTCAGAACTGCAAAGCCTTTCCACTGGTATGCCTGATAATAGTAGCAAGTCATCAAAATAGAGCACAAACATGTCGATCATCTTGCAATAGCGCAGAGAGGAAACTACGGAGATGTTACAGAGAAGCAATTATCGTTTACACGTGTATCCAAGTCACCATGAACATGCTACAGCAGTTTACCTAAGCTTATATAGCTCAGTGTGTGTGTGTCTGTAGATAATATCAATGCTTTTTCACTCACAATGAATTAAAATCAACCCATCAAATAAACATTTATATTACAGTTCAACAATTGCAGAACATAACCATTGCTCCAATTATTTTGCACAACAGAACTGGTAATGGTTCTGCTCTTGCCATTTACAGCTCCTCCAAACCCATCTTTTGTTTCTTTACTTGCTCCATCATTAACCCTTCTGCATTGCACCATCACCCTTTTGTAATTTAATCACTACAATCTTCCAAACTATCGTAGACCTTTCATCTTTCCTTCCCACACTCTCCTTTCTTCCCTGCCTCTGTATTTACTAAAAATGTTTTGCTTCTGTAACATTTACCAGTTTTGATAAAAGGTCATTGATGTGAAACATTAACACTCTTTCCACAGATGCTGCCTGACCTGGTGAGTATTTTTAGCATTTCCAGCATCTGCAGTATTTTACTTGGCTTAATATTACAGGCTAACTAAAATAAGTTAACAGGGATAGAACAAAGGCAATTTGAACCCTTGGAGCTCAGTACATCCACACAAACGAGGGTGGGGCAAGCAGCATGGTCCAAGATCTCTACCAGCCCACCTGTGGGTGCTGATCTGATTTCCTGTACCTTACTATGAGAAACTGCCTCCGGTGCGTTCAGGTCTTCCCAATATCCAAAATTGGTGATTTGGCTTGTGAAGAATGATAGGCGCAAACTGGCATTCTACCACTGTGCGACACACTTATCCCAACAAACATGTTAAGATTGAAAATGCACATAAAATAGAAGTGGTCAGGCCCTAGCAAAATAAGTTACCTCCATTTGCAAGCCTGACCAGAATTCATTCAAGGTTGTATCACTGAAATTCCCTGACCAGTATCACTTGAATGGACTGAAGGGGGAGGTACACACACGCGCACACACACATGCACACACCCATTCTGGCTTGGAATCAAGAACTTACAAGCACCCATCAGCCTCCAAACTTCTCTCAACAACAGAAAGCGAGCTCTAATTGATCTCAGATTGTCCTATTTCGAGCATGTTAGATTTTCTGTCACCTTGAAGCAATTGTGCATATGTATAATACAATCATGACACAATCAACGCGCCGTTATAAAATGACATATCATCTAAGTTACCCTAAACAGTGGCACAGAAATCCTACCAAAATTTTCACCATCAAAATTCAACAAGAAAATCCAAATTTCAGACATATATAGGTAGGCAGGGCAGTTAGGGATGGGCAATAAATGCTGGCCCAGCCAGCGAAGCCCACAGCCCGTGAATGAATGAAAGAAAGGTAGCTGAGGGCAACAGTAAGTAACATACCTGCTCCTAACATTACAGATGGATTGCTGGTGTTTGTACAGCTGGTGATGGCAGCAATTACCACTGAACCATGGCACAGCTCATAATCCTGTTCACTGTATTTAAACTTCACTTTGTCATCTTGGCGAACTGGCGGAATCTGAAATCCTTTAAATCCTTGCTAAAAAGTGGCAAAATGAGACAGAGAGAGAGAGAGAGAGAGAAACATCTTCAGACAATGGAAATTTGCTTTCAATATATAATCCTTCATCTTTGATCATCTGACATTCACCACAACTCCACTGGTTAAACTTCAAAGAAAAAAGGTGAGCTCAGAGAGAGCATTTGCAATGTGAAGCAGTTTTATGTCCCTCCTCTTTAGTCTGAAACTGGTATAAAAGGAACTGATGAAGACCTTTCTTAGATGTAGCCTTCATTCCTTTCACTGTTTTGATCCTCCACTCTGGTTCCTCCCATTCTACAAAGAGGCATTCCATTGACTCTCCTGAAAGTCTGATAGATTGCCATCCAGGTACTAACGTGCACCTACCACAACCAACAAAATTTAGCATGGACCCCGCATAAATATTAAAACAAGGAACAACATTTCTTTTAGGAGGGGGGGCGATGGGGTTTAACTAACAAATAGTGGTAGGAATTTTAACAATTATGTTCCAAGCGGTATGCAAAAGTTTCACAGGAATTAGCAGTTCATTCCTTTCTTATGAACAGCCACATAAATTCAATAACTATTCAGAATTCGAAACAGAGAAGACTGAAATTTCTCTATCATGTAGCCATATAAATCTACTTGTGCTTCCATCTTAAATAGGGCTTTCCTGCAAAAGTAAAACTACAGCGCATACAAGTCTGCAAGGCAATAACCGAGAGGAAGTCTGTTCGGCCCATGTTAAATCATCCCATCCAGAGATTCTAAAATGTCATACCTTCCCCCTCGTCCCCCATTATAGCACCAATTGTTTTATAAAATATTCCAGGGCATGGCCTCCACCAACTAGAAATTTATTCCACACATTAATCACTCTGGTTTAAGATGAATATGTTTATATTAATCCCAAAATTAATATTGCCCAGTTTGAACTTGGGTCTCCAGTTCTGCTTCCATGGTTTAATATAAAGTAATATTCTGCATTTACTTATTTCATACCCATACCAATCTTATCTACTGAAGATCACCTGTCAGATGCTTCCTCTCTAAATTTCAAAATCTCAAGCTCCTCCAGCTTTTGACATAACTCCGATCTCTGATACGGGATCTGCCAGGTGGCCCTACCTGGCACTAGCTCAAGCGTTTAAATGTTTCGTGTTTCTCGACAGCTAATCTGGGTGCAGCATTCAAGATATGGTCTGAACAAAGCATTATTAACAAAAACAGAATTACCTGGAAAAACTCAGCAGGTCTGGCAGCATCGGCGGAGAAGAAGAGTTGACGTTTCGAGTCCTCATGACCCTTCGACAGAACTTGAGTTCGAGTCCAAGAAAGAGTTGAAATATAAGCTGGTTTAAGGTGTGTGTGTGGGGGGCGGAGAGATAGAGATACAGAGAGGTGGAGGTGGGGGTGTGGTTGTAGGGACAAACAAGCAGTGATAGAAGCAGATCATCAAAAGATGTCAACGACAATAGTACAATAGAACACATAGGTGTTAAAGTTAAAGTTGGTGATATTATCTAAACTCCCTCCCCCCATCCCCACCCCCTTTCTGTTTCCCCCTTCCTTTTTTTTTCCAATAAATTATAAAGATTTTCCTTTTCCCACCTATTTCCATTATAAAAAAAACCCCACTAGAGCTATACCTTGAGTGCCCTACCATCCATTCTTAATTAGCACATTCGTTTAGATAATATCACCAACTTTAACTTTAACACCTATGTGTTCTATTGTACTATTGTCGTTGACATCTTTTGATGATCTGCTTCTATCACTGCTTGTTTGTCCCTACAACCACACCAACCCCCTCCACCTCTCTGTCTCTCTATCTCTCCGCCCCCCACACACACACCTTAAACCAGCTTATATTTCAGCTCTTTCCTGGACTCGAACTCAAGTTCTGTCGAAGGGTCATGAGGACTCGAAACGTCAACTCTTTTCTTCTCCGCCGGTGCTGCCAGACCTGCTGAGTTTTTCCAGGTAATTCTGTTTTTGTTTTGGATTTCCAGCATCCGCAGTTTTTTTGTTTTTATTTAAGCATTATTAAAGTTTGATATTACTTCCTTTCACTTGTATTGGGGGAGATGGTGGCGTAGTGGTAAAGTCACTGGACTAGTTATCCAGAGGCCAAGATTAATGTTTGGGACACATGTTCAAATCCCACCATGGCAGCTGGTGGAATTTAAATTCAATTAATTAGTACATCTGGAATTGAAAGTAGTCTCAGTAATAGTGACCATGAAACTACTATTGAATGTTGTAAAAATCCATCTGGTTCACTAATGTCCTCTAGGGAAGGTGATCTGACGTCCTTACCTGATCTGGCCTACATATGACTCCAGATCCACAGCAATGTCGTTCACTTTTAACGAATGGCCTAGCAAGTCACTCAGTTGTACCAACGAAGTCCAAATCCCATGAATGAAATGAATATTAAAAGAATTCTGTTGTTCTAACTATATGGTTGAATATGCTATTAGCTTTGTCAATTGTTGTTTTGCATTCGTTGGCTATATTTAAAGAAAGAAAGACATGCAATTCTGCAATTCCATAGCATCTTTCAAGACTTCAAGATGTCCCAAAGCACTTTACAGCCAATTAAATACTTGGTGTAATCTATGAAAATCCGTGGATAACTTGGACACCGTACAGTCTGACAAACAGCGATGAGATAATGACTTGATAATCTCTTGGGGATAAATACTGGAGTACACTAACGAGAGTGTCCTGTGGCTCAGTGGGTCACACTCTTGTCTAAGTCAGGTTCAAGTCCTACTCCAGAGTCTTGAGCACAAAATCCAGACTGTCATTCAGTGCGATACTAAGGGAGGGCTACACTGTTGTCTTTTGGATGAAATATTAAACCGAAGTCTCGTCTTCCCCCCTCCAGTTGACATAAAAGATCCCATGCCACTATTTCAAAGTTTAGCACTGGATCTACTATATCTGCCAAGTCTCTTTCAGCTTCATCCTCAGTTATTTCAATAACAGTCATAAAATACACATGCACTCCGATTAAGTTTCTGTGAAGTGTCTTGGGCTATTTTTCTGTGTTAAGGTGCTATATAAATGCAAGTCATCTACTTTATCCTCCTTTGGCAGATGGAACTTTGCAAAAATGTTTAGCAAAGACAAACACATCATTCCTCTCATTTTCATATCCTATTGATTCAGAAATACTTCGCCTGATTCCACTGGCCCATTTAGTTTGATAGCATCTGCTTGTCTAACCACCTTGCCTAGGGTTTCTGAAGCTAGGGTGTTTGTGTATTAGAAGCAGCCACAGCCCCAGCACAGAGTCCCAAGGAACCCAACTCAATATTCTTCACCCTGATATAACTCCTCAAACAAGCACTCATTGCTTTCCCACCTTGCAGCCAGTTCATGCTCAACATAAAACGTTTGCCCTTTTGCATTTCCAGTGGTAGACGGCATATGTGAAGCTCACCTTTGCACTCAAACAGCTTTCAAAATCTTGCTTCATATTGGACACAGCCACTTTGTCCTGAGGTCGCTTGGGGCCGCTGCAGCATGATACCACAGTGTTGAGATCTAGTTCCACAATCTAGGCACAACAAATGATTTCACAGTTTGGGAAAACACAAGAACATAATAATAGCTACATCCGAAGTATATGCACAGAATACATTACAACAGTCTACATAATATGCAGATATTCTCTGCTCTTTTAAGCAACATGGAAGGTTAATTAAATGAATCTATTTACTTCTCAATATATGTGTGTTGGGTACATACAGACATTTAGCAAAGTCAACGTATTTCATCTGGGCAAAGGAGTGTTTTCTATAGAACATTTATTTGCATGACAGATAAAGCACATTTAGCTGGTCAATAAAGAGAATTATCTTATAACTTGCTGGTCAACCTTTAGAGTGTTGCTTTACTGTGCATTCTTTGCATTGTTAGAGCCAATGTTGCTGGGGAAAAGAACATTTTCTATTTTATGTCAAAACATCCAAAGCTCTCACAGGGTCCAATTAAAAAAACACACCCAATTGTCCTAAAATAGAGCTTTCCCCAAAGATTGTGTTGCAAGGTATTGAACTGATACCAGTAAAGTCTATAGTCTATGCCATTAGCTGATCACACTATCCTGATCACCATCTTCCTTGCCCTTGCTATTGACGTGGGCTAGAAGGGAGGGGGATTAGGCACATCTATAGCATCCTGCCCCTGACAAGTTTGTTAATTCTGTCTAGACTTGCATATAAGGAATACCACTTATGCCAGCACTGCCATGGAACTGTTCGTCAGCATGAGTCACTGCTCTGTGGAGCAGCAGACTGTTTCCAGTAGATAAGACATTCACTCCTCCACCCTCATCCTTACAGTTTCTTCACTGACTGTGAAACACTTTGAGACATCCTGAGGTTATGAAAAGTTCTTCCTTTTCCTTCTCTCATCACTCCAAACCAGTAACTTCACTCCAAACCAGTAACTTAACTCCAAAGCCTGCATCACCTCAAATCCCATCTCTGTTCCCCTGCACAACCCCAAACCAATTCAGACGCCACTTCGAATTACTTGGAAATGCTGTAACCATTGACTCAAAGACTTAGGACTACAATCCCATATTAAAAGAAAGGTATACGGTTTAGCATTACAAGGTCTCTCAGCACCCTGAGATTTTACCTGAACATACAGGTATCATCTTACCTGAGTAAACTCTGGATCCTGAGATGGGTCACTGAAATCTCTGTACATTCCAACAGCTTTGAGATATCTCTCAATGTAGCTCAGCTTATTTTCCTCTCGGCCTTAAACAAGGAACAGCAAGAGCACAGTAAATGACTGTTGTTTTCTTGAAACAGAGAATATCTTCCAAAGATTAAAATAAATGTTGGTATCAAAACACAAGAGGTGACCATGGCTTTGATAAGCAAACAATTCTGCAACAGAAATCTACCTATTGTTATAGACTAACTATATGAAGACAAACAGTAAAATACTCCCATTATAGTTGGTATGTCTGTGGTTAAGTACCTTCACTAATACATAGTCATTTAAGGTTTTCCCACGGTCATCTACATTTTTGAATGCTTTTTCTTTTAAAATGGGATTGCAGCTTACTCCACTGCCCCACATTCAGGCTACATTGAGCCACAAAGTTTTCTTGTGGTTCGGAGGATTTCCAGCCAACCTGTTCCCAAGCCTCGATTCTTCAACCAACTACCTAGGAATGCGAACATGCAGCAACACACTGATCCCATCACGTTTTCGGGGCAGCCACGTTCAGATCATAGTGTTCTCCACATTGCACTAATCTATTTTGGGAGGAGTTGTATTTTTTACATTAATTGCACTTTCGTGAAAACTTTGAGAGTCATGTCATGCTTGTGAGTGCAGCCATTAATTTGCACATTAATGAAGATTTATCTGGAAGCAGAGGTGAGGCCAGACCATCACTAATTCCCAGGAAATGTAACCAGTGAGGAATTAGTGCAGTAAGAAATACAAATGCCACTAGAGTTTTTGTGGCCTTATGCGTCAACTAGTTGGGCCTCAAGGTCCCGATGGATTGTGGACTGTAGTTTGAGTTCTCTTGATTTATAAAGTTCTGTTCTGGAGCACTTTTTAAAAACAAAAAGCATCGATTGCGAGAAGAATGAATGTTCATTTTTATAGTGCTTTTCACAATCTCTGGACGTGCTGAAACACTTTGCAGGCAACTAAGTGCTTTTGAGGTATGGTCACCATTTGTAATGTAAGGAAACACAGCAGCCTATTTGTGTACAGGAAGCTCCCACAAACCACAGTGAGAGAAATGGAAAAATAATCTGTTTTGGTAATGTTGTTAGAGGGATAAATATTGCCCCAGGGCACCAGACAGATACCTCCCGTGCATGTAATCTGAAATAAATTGTTTTAGATGCTGGTTACTGAAGAGTAAAACACCTTGTTATGGTAGAGATCTGGTGCAACAATGGGTTGATTTAGAAGATATGGACTTAACTTTCCTGCGCACAAGAATTCCGGCCTTTCCTTCAATTCCCAACTCCCGGTAGGGAAAGCAGACACAATAGTAACTTTCAAAAAAGGAATGGAATAAATGCTTGAAGGGGAGAAAATTTACAGGTGCTGTGGGGAAAAGATTGGGCCTATGTGGCTGTCTGGACAGCTCTTTCAAAGAGCCAGTACAGGGACAATGGGCTCAATGGCCTCTCTCTGTAGATTCTATGGATTGGTACACATCAGTACTTCAGCAGCAGAGATACTTTCTCTATTAAAGTAAGGCTGATAAATAGGTAGAGACATATCCAGATTACTGCAACGTGCATTTTAAAATTAGTTTCCACATTCTTACCAGTTTGTTCCAGGTACATCATGCTTATTTTATCGACAGGAAAGAAAGCTGCTGTTGCCCCATACTCTGGACACATGTTGGAAATGGTTGCTCGATCAGCAATGGATAATTGCACCACACCAGGCCCAAAGAATTCAACAAATTTTCCCACAACTCCAACCTGGCGGAGATGCTTTAAAGAAAAAAAAAACTTGTTTCATTAAATAGGTTAATAAGCTTTGTTAGCCATAGTTTAGTTGTTCTCAAGTTGGTGCAAAGAATTAAGAATTTATGGAGGTTAAAAATAAATTATAACATTTACAATTAATTTTATAAAAATATGAGGTAAGTTAGTGGAATTCTAACATTAAGCTCGAACCACCTTATATACCAAAACAATAACTCAAGGATACTCAACAAATCTTCAAGGATACCCTGTACTTACTTTTGTGATTGTGAGGACTATGTCTGTTGATGTGACCAATGAGTCTGGGCTTCCTACCAACTTATAGCCAACTACTTCTGGGAGAACCATACTGATGGGCTGACCCAACATCACGGCCTCAGCCTCAATGCCACCTACACCTGTAAAGGAAACAGTATTCACACCATCAGTGATGTTTCAGAGGTCATGGGTTCAAGTCACATGCCAGAAAATTAAGCACTAAAATCTTGGTTGACATTCCCAGTACAGAACCAAGGGAGTGCTGCACTGTCAGAGGTGCTGTCTTTCGGATAAGAGATTAAACTGAGGCACCCTCTGCCAACTCAGGTGGACATCAAATAGCTCAAGGCCCTATTTTGAAGAAAAGCAGGGGAAATCACCCTCTTGGTCCTGCTCAACAGTTATCCCTCAACCAAAACCAATAAAAGAGTACTTTTCTTTCTAAGAACGAGTAGGGTTGCCCCATACTTAACCGAAGTTCCAGCTGCCATTACTATCACTGGAGCCACTGAAGAACACACATGCCCTGTCCAAGTAATTTCCAGCTCAGGGCTCTTTGGGGCTGATAATATGCTCTTGAAGCGAGGATCTTACCCAATAGTTAGGAGATTGTGGGTTCCAACCACATCCCCACCCCGAGACACACAGAAACGGGGCTGGTGCTATGTGCTCCCCTCCTCTATTTAGCTCTTTTATACCGTTTTATGTTACTGAACAATGTAGGCCTTCAAGATTAAGAGAAGCATAACTATCCAAACATCCAAGCATTGATGACAGCTGAGTTAAGTAAGCACAGCTGAGTTAAGTAAGACTACCTTCAGGATGTTTGGTGCAAAGCTTGTACAGCTATTTTACAGCTGGGTTTGACTGGTAAAACCAGAAAACAAGACAGTGGCATAGATCAGAGGGTAACAGTAACAATGCTGCAAAACAACAACGTCACTAATCACCAAGAGTAGATTTCTGGATGTCATGTCACATCATGTGTGTTCTGCCCAAAGACAGGTCTTTGGCTCACTGTCTGCTGATGCTTCATACCGAGCTGTTTCCTTTCCTTTTTTTTCCGACAGTGGTGGTTTGCCATTGCCTTCCACTCAGCTGCAGGGCGAGGAGACAGGTCCTAAGGTCTATCTCAGCCAGAACAGGAACCCACTTTAACCAGCCCCATTTTTGTGGGTGCACCTGTCAGAAATATTTCCAGAGTGCACTATAAAATTAGGCAGGTTAGACCAGAGCAGCCAACAGAACAAAGTGACTTAGAATGACAAGAAGTGAAAGTGGGCAGTCGGAAGTAGAACAGACCCTCAGGTCCCCAGTAGCTCCTGTTGGAAAAGTAATCACATGCAGCCATGGATTTCCATCTATTAAAATTAATGCACAGAAGATTTCGTGATGTGTCCCCAGCAGGCAAGGACTCTCCCAGCAAGTGGAAAATATATTTAATGGCCAAGTATGGATGAAAAGATTGGCCCAACACTTTATTCTGCAGGATGAGTGATAGTTTTACACACCTACAAAAACCAAAGCACGTACAAACCACCAACTCTTGAATGGCGGCTGCATTTGGATACCGAAGAACTGACTGAAGAACATGAGATTTTAATCAAGCAACACGTGCTGCTCCAGTGAAACTGAATACTTCACTGGCAATCAAGCACGAGGTACATTTTAAGCTGGTGTAAAACCCTTGCCATGACTTTTACATGCAGGTGTCATTGTCACAAGTTTTTGGTCTAATGCAGATATTCTCTTCAGCACAGTAGCCCCATAAGCAGTCTACGCCTCTTACATTCGGATGTGTACCTGTATCTGGTATTTACGTTTTTTAAAGCTTGTAACTTTACAACCTCGGAACAGACCATTTGGCCCAACCAGTCATTGCTGGTGTTTATGCACCATACGAACCTCTTCTAACATTATGTTATCTATGCCTCTCTCCCTCATGTATGTATCTAGCTTCCCCATAAATGCTATTCGCCTCAACAACTTGCATTTACATAGCAGCTTTAACATAGTAAACCCCATGGCTTCACAGAAGTGTCATCAAACAAAATTTGACACCAAACCACATAAAGAGGTACTCGGACACAGGAAAGAGGTAGGTTTTTAGGAACACCTTAAAGAAGAAGGAGTAAGAAATGGAGATGCAGAGAAGTTTAGGGAAGAAATTCCAGAGCTTAGGGGCTGAAGGCATGGCTGCCAATAATGGGGCAAAGGAAATCAGGAATAATCTGCGAATGTGACAATAGTACCCCACCCCTGTGATCTGAACCAGATGTCTCTCATACTTGCCCTTGTGTGCAATTCTTTTTCTCTCTAATCTTGCCTTAGTGAACAAAGGCCTGATGCACATTATCAAGGTACTTTATTTTACAGACAACAGTCGGATGAACAGTGTAAACAAACTTGACTTGCTTTACTCAAATTTCATTTTTTTCCTTGATAAATGTGAAAATGTTAATGAACCACACAGCCTGTTCCTTCAGTGGGCTGCTTATCTGATGTTCTCAGTCTTTCTGGATAGCTTCTCCCTTCAAGAACGGAATTGTAACTTTGCTTCCAGCTCCAGGTCTAAACCTCTCAGCCTCCCACTTAAAAGCTGCCAGCCTGCCGATGCATCCCCTTTCACCTACTCTTCATTCCCACACAAAGTTGCTGGCCCATCAATAAAAGTGGCCACCTCCCTAGTCCGAATATAACATCTCGGCAGACATCCCAATGAGGAGGTTACCCCAAAGCTTGAAAGCTCACTGAAACATCTAAGCAAACTCTAGCTCAAATACATTTGTCTGAACCCTAATCTAAATTTTCCAGCTCTCCTGTTCCATGAACTTAAACCTTGAGAGCTATATTTAACTTAATAGTAGCACTTTTAAGCAACTCCAAACACCCAAATCCTCCCATGAACGAAGTCATAAATCCTGAAACACGACAGGAGTACTTAACATTCACTGGGATTATTCTCTGTAAAACTACTAAAAGACATTTACTGTAAATGGTTTTGAGCTGTGACTGACGAATTTTGATTTAAAAAAAAATCTGAATATTGAAGGTATTTTAATGTTGAAAATTTAAAGCATACTTTTTATGCAATACTAAATCTGAACAGCTGTTAGACGAACGTAGGAAGTTAATCGCTTTCCTAGGAGGATAATAAAGTTAAATCCCAATAATAATCCTCAAATGAGGCAAACGTCCAGCCGGTTGCTTACCCCAGCCGAGCACGCCAAGGCCGTCAATCATTGTTGTGTGAGAATCCGTACCCACAAGACTGTCGGGGTAGTAGTATCCGTCCTGATCAAACACCACTCGTGCTAAATATTCCAAATTCACCTGGTGGATGATTCCTGAGCCAGGGGGAATAATCCTCATATTTCGAAAAGCTTTAGAGCCCCACTTTAGAGGAAAAACATGCAAAAAATCATTTTATATTTAACTCAACAACATGTTTGGAGCTAAATAATTGTTTACAATCCTCATCCCTTTAAATTCATTGCTGATAATAAGTTCTACCGTGGGGTACAGTATATGTTAATTTCAAATCACTGTTTACTAAAATATTGTTTTTGGTGATTTCCCTTCTGTAGTTATGATCTCCTGCTGGGGTGTCTGTCCAAGCAGCCTTCAATTATGAGCACCGACAGAGTTTAGGAAAGCTATTTGACTATGAAGGCATCACAGCTGCTCCCAACTCTTTTCTCGTTGACAACCACACACGCATTTCCAACGTAAGCTGCTGGATAGCAAGAGAAAGCAGGAATTGTGTCAGATTTTCTCCCCCATGCCTCCAGCAGAGAGGTAGCCCAAGGCAATTTTAGCCTCCTGAATATCAAACTGGCTGAGATTAGCCAAATTAAAAGACTGGGAACTGACTTTGGCACTTCCTGGCTTGTATAGTTCAGCTGCATGTTGCCAGTTAAGCCACTGAGTGAGCACGACAGTATATTGTAATACTATTTTATCAAATATCAGTATCGACTATCTGACCCAAGTGCTGGGAAGCAGGAAGGAAATTCTAGTGTTACTGGAGATTATCAATAATTTATAAGATGCTCTTTTCCCAAGCTTTAGCATTCTGATGTAAACACACGAGCAGAGTTCATGACATTTTCTGTTATCTATGCTTATTCTCCATCGTGGGTGGAACTGGAAGTGTTTCAGAATTCCAGTTCTCTTCCCTCCCTCCTTGAAAAATCTTTATATTTGAGTTCATAAGGTCAAGGCCATAATTCACTGTATCTTTCTTCCCCAGCACATGAAACAGTAAACATACAATTTATTGCAGAACAGTTGATGTAACCACAAACAAAATATGACACCTTCAAAAATTCAAATCTTTCTTTGTTTCTTTCAAATTCAATCTCTTGGTTTTTTTGCAAGCTGTCCGGCCTGGAGGGAAACAAAATCAGAACTAGATGAGGTCCAGCAACAAATCATTTGGCACACAAATTTAGGCTGAGTGCAGCACTCAAATATATATCTAATAACATGACCAAAAGTAGGAGGGAGGAAACATTTACTGCAATATTTTAAAGGTGTGCGAGAAATGGTCACCAATTATCACTGGCAGATTGCCTTTCATGTGACTTTATAGCACAAAAATGAAGATCAAAGATCGATCCTATCTAGAGCACTAACCCCAACTGCAGCACAATTTAAAACACTCAATCCTAAGAACCTCGATATATGTTTTATTGCTGGTTCAACAGCAACACAAAGAGAGAATGGTAACTCTTTCGAGTACAAACCCGTTTCCATCTGTTTCAGATGAAGTTACGTTGTTTCATAGTTTACCATTGTAAGATTTGAACTCTTGATAATCTTTTAAATGAACTCTTGATACAATCTGTCAATGACATTGCATCTCTTTCGAGTACAAACCCGTTCCCATCTGTTTCAGATGAAGTTACATTGTTTCCCATTGTGAGATTTGAACTCTTGATAATCTTTTAAATGAAAACTAAATCAACAAAATTGGGATAAATCAGGCACAGCCCCTAATTCAGGTCAGCTGTAAAACCAAGAACAAAGTTTAAAGGAAACTTACAAATTTTAAATCAAAATGTGATTAAAGGGGTCAACAAAACACCCCAGTCCCCGCGGTGCCCACCGAGCACAGAAGGCCTCGAGAGTGCCAGCAGACACCGCGTGCTCCTTCTCCAGGGACATCCGGCAGCGAACGTAGCCACAGAAGAGGGACAAACAATCGGGCGGGACTCCCCCGTCGATCGCCCGCTGCCTGGACCTGTTAATGGCCAACTTGGCCAGGCCCAGGAGCAGGTTCACGAGGAGGTCCTCCTCCTTCCCGACCCCCTTCCGCACTGGGTGCCCATAGATCAGGAGCGTGGGGCTGAAGTGCAAACAAAACATCATTAATAGGTTTTTCAAAAAAATCCACTTCCATCTGTTTCAGATGAAGTTATATTGTTTCATAGTTTTGCCATTGTGAGATTTGAACTCTTGATCTTAGGGTTACAAACCCAGTACCATAACCACTTGGCTATTTAGGCCAAGCAAAGAGAGAATGGTATTGTAGCATTCCAATTACTGAAAATTATTAAAGCTAATTTGTTGCACAATTCACACCATGATCCTCTAGCAACAATCTGCTAGGGTTTAAAAAAATTAGTTTAACCATACTCATTACCTCATTATTAAAATTATCAAGGTTAAAAGGGTTAAATTAGCAAGACAAGTTGCATAGATTAAGCCCGTATTCCTTGATTGAGGTTTAGGATGATTAAAGGATTTGGTAGGATTGATAGAGCATATAGAGAGAAACAATTTCCTCTGGTGGGGATAGTCCAGAACAAGAGACAGCATAACCTTAAAAACAGAGCCTGCCTGTTCACTGATAGGAGAAGCACTCCTTCGTACAAACGGTAGTAGAAATCTGGATCTCTCTCCTCAACAACCTTCTGAGGCTGGAGGCCAATTGAAAACTTCGAAACAGAGACTGGTAAGATTGTTAGATACGGGCAATACGGGTATTGGAACCGAGGCAGGTAGATAGAGTTAAGCTTCAAGATCGAAATCGTGATCCGATCAAATGGCAGAACGGGCTTGAGGAGCCGAATGGCCTTCTCTTCTTAAATGGTCAACTGAAGCTACAAAGTAGTAATGTGGTAGAAATGTGCATAGCTCACTAGAAAAACAAATGTGCTCTCAGTGGCTTAAAGTCAGAAAACAAATTCCATCAGGTACTAGATGTCTCTCCTGCAACTTACCTCTCCCCTTGAGTGGGAGTTAACCAGTGGGAAACACTAAAAAGCGAGATCCTAATTGTACAAAGTAGACATGTCCCCTACAAAAATAAGAATGGTATTGCCAAATGTAGACCCACCCTGGTTGTCTAGAGGAATACAAGGGAACAAACAGAAAAAGAAAGTGTACAATAGGCACAAAGAACTAAGCCCTGCAGATAGCCTAGACGAATATAGGAAGTGCAGGGATAAAGTAAAAAAGGAAATAAGGAAATCAAAGAGAGGGCATGAAAAAAGATTAACAAGTAAAGTTAAAGATAACCCAAAGATGTTTTACCCATACATTAATGCTCAAAGATTAGTTAATAAAAAATGGGACCTATTAGAAATGAAGATGGAAACTTGTGTATAGATGCAGAGGCTGTGGAAAGGGTTTTGAATTACTATTTTGTCTCAGTGTTTACAAAGGAAAGGGAGGATGTAGATATAGTAGTCCAGGAGGAACACTGTGAGATATTGGACGGGATAGTCATAAAGAGAGAGGGTCGAAATCCTTGAAAGTTGATAAGTCACCAGGGCCAGATGGATTGTTTCCGAGGCTGCTGAAGGAAATCAGGGAAGAGATAGCAGATGCTCTGAGGATGATTTTCCAATCTTCACTAGATACAGGGGAGGTAGCGGAGGACTGGAGAAATGCAAATGTACTTCCATTGTTTAAAAAGGGATCAAAGGAAATGCCAAACAATTATAGGCCAGTTAGTCTTACATCAGTGGTGTCATGTGGAAAGGCATGGACTAGTCAAGGATGGTCAGCATGGACTTGTTAAAGGAAGGTCTTGCCTCACAAATTTGATTGAAATCTTTGAGGAAGTGACAAGAAGGGTTGATGAAGGTAGGGCAGTGGATGTTGTGTATATGGATTTTAGCAAGGCATTTGACAAGGTCCCACATGGCAGATTGGTCAGGAAGGTAAAAGCCCATGGGATTCAGGGTAATGTGACAAACTGGATAAAAGGCTGGCTTTGTAACAGGAAACAAAGGGTAATGGTTGATGGATGCCCTTGCGAATGGAAAGTTGTCTCAAGTGGTGTTCCACGGCTCGGTGTTGGGACCCTTGCTGTTTGTGTTATATATTAACGATTTGGACGTGAACGTGAGGGGCACGATTCGGAAATTTGCAGATGACACAAAGATTGGCCGAGTAGTGGATATAGTAGAGGATAGCCATAATCTCCAAAATGATATAGATGGGTTGGTGGAGTGGGCGGTAAAGTGGCAAATGGATTTTAACATAGAGAAGTTACATTTAGGGAGGTCAAACAGTTACAGGGATTACACAATAAATGGGAATATACTAAGAGGGGTAGATGAAGTGAAAAATCTTGGCGTACAAGTACACAGGTCCCTGAAGGCAGCAGTTCAAGTAGACAAGGTTGTAAAGAAGGCATATGGAATGCTCTCCTTCATTGGCAGAGGTATAGAATAAAAAAGTGAGGATATAATGTTGGATTGTATAAAACACTGGTGAGGCCACAACTGGGGTATTGTGTGCAGTTCTGGTCACCGCATTACAGGAAGGACGTAATAGCTCTGGAGAGAGTGCAGAGGAGGTTTACAAGAATGTTGCCAGGGTTAGAAAAGTGTAGTTACGAGGAGAGGTTGGATAGGTTGGGGTTATTTTCCTTAGAAGAAAGAAGGCTGAGAGGTGACTTGATTGAGGTGTACAAAATCATGAGGGGAATAGATAATGTGGACAGGGTAAAATTGTTTCCCTTGGTGGAGAATTCTAGAGCCAGGGGACATAGATTCAAGATAAGTGGCAGAAGGTGTAGGGGGGACATGAGGAAGAACTTTTTTACGCAGAGGGTAGTGGGTGTCTGGAAGAGGCAGAAACTCTAAACTCTTTTTAAAAGTACCTGGATCTGCACCTTAAGTGCTGTAAGCTGCAGGGCTATGGGCTGGGTGCAGGAAGGTGGGATTAGAAAGGGCACCTCGGTGTCCTTGAGCCGGCATGGACAAGATGGGCCAAATGGCCTTCTTCTGTGCTGTAACATTTCTATAGTTCTATGGAATAGTGCAGGTGACTGGGATTGAGCGCTCCCAACATTAAATATCATTCACAAAATGACTTGACTTCCAGAGTTCCAATGGTTTTGGAAAACCAGATTTTTGTGAGCCTTGAAATATGTCGTCAGATTACATGCTCCCTCCTCTAGTCCTCCAAACACACCAAACCAGTTAGTAGGTCCATCAGCTTGTATACACAATGCTACCTCATGCAATGATGCAAACATACTAAGGTCAGAATTGTCCCAGATTTTCACAAAGTGTGGTAGCGGGCAAGAAAAAAGTCATTTCACCCACTGGCCGCAATGGTGGGTTATCATCCCATTCCTGCCTCATTAATTATGCAGTTTCAGGAAACATGCCTTCTCGCTGGCGAGCGGTCTCTGATTTGCCCACCAGGCTGTTACCTCGCCGCTTCCTCACACAGGGCACCATATTTAAACTGCAGCGCCACACGGGTTTCTCAATACTTGCAGCCCAGGGTGGCAGCGATGAAGACATGGCCCCAAAAGCCAAGAAGAGTGCATCCTGCCAAATCAGTGACACATCCCTAGGATGCATTCTGGACATCATGGAGGCCTGCTGCAATGTCCTCTATCCTTGCTCTGGCTGCAGAAGACCCATCAGCCTCACCACTTGGGCTTGGGAGGTGGTGGCAGTGTGGTCAGTGCCAACACTGCACACAAGAGGTTGGCGATCCAGTGCAGAAAACAAATGAATGATTGCATCTGTGCTGCCAAGGTAAAGCAACCATCTCATCACTCTAAACTCGCACGCTCAAGACCACCACACATTCACTGGTATCTCAGTCAATGCCAGCTCAAGAGGCACCACCACTCACTCTCCCACACACGCCCTCACATCTCCATCTGACCTCACCTTCTCTGGAGATAGCCTCCTCAACCCTCACCATCTTGAGGCCACTTGCACAGATCAACACATACCCTGCGATACCCCCCTTCCCCAGTACAGCCCTCGCCCTGCAGCCTCTTCCCTTGTCGGAGGCCACTTCTCCCCCTTCACCAAGCAAGCCCTAGCCCTGCAGCCGTTGAAAAGTCACCCCGCCTTACAGCTGGTCTGGTAGGTAGGGATCTGCCCGTGAGCCCCTTAAAAGTGATGTGGTGCAGCCTGCGAAGCCTGGCGCTAATGACAGCGAGTGCTGCCTGAAGCAAGATAGGCAAACAAACCTCGAAGACCCAAGCGAAGTGCAGGTCGCCAGGTGCACATCACTTACGTACTTTTGCGACACACGTCAGTGTGATTGCCCGGATGATCCAGTGTGGGGTGGAGGGGAATGATTCCAGCAGCAGGGCTCATGATTAGATGCAGATGTATAAAAATGACATTCCCAATGTGCAGCAGCAGGAAAGGTGGCCCGCCATTGAAGGGCAGAGTGGACTATCACAAACTGATTTCATAACGTCATGAAATCAATTTTTGGCCTTCCAGCCGTAGTGTCTGCTCACGCCTGCCATGACACCAGACACCAACAGGGGCGGAAAATTCCGCCCTAAGCAAATGGAACCAACTTTGCTTAAATCATAGGCCTGGTCCATTTCTAAACAGAGTCGATATGTGTTTTTTTATGGGTACAATTTAGTATGAGCAAGACCAAGTAGTAAAATAAAAATCAAGTTCTTTCCCCTCACCTGATATTTCCTGGACTCTTGCTGATCTGCCTCGGTCTCACTGTAAAACCTCTACCAGGAGTGGGAACTTTCATCTTTACTTGATCGATTGGGACTTATGGCATTGAACCCAAACTGCATGTGTACTGCCAGGGTGGTTCAGCTAACCTAGTGCCAGCTTTGGTAGTTTCTGTTCAAACATAATTTCTCTTCTGTCACACATAACAGTCTTTGATCCTTCCTAAAACATAGCATGTCAATATAAGCAGAAAAAGGCCTTTGTCCATAAGCCCATTTTGAGGTTTTTTATTAATATTTAACAGTTCATTTTAGCACATCAAAATCTAGGACTCAAAAGAGGCTGCATAATTTCCACATCACAAGAGTTGGTCCTTCAATAGGTACGCAAACCAGCAAGGAGCTTATTGTGCACAGGCTGCCTGAAACTACGTGCAAACACTAACGTATTTAAAATGTTGGAGTAAAAAAAAACTTTAATTTCAGAAAGAAGGCTACATAGGTTTATTTAAACAAGTTCTCTGATGTGATTGTAAATATAGATTAGCAGTATTCAATTTAGCCTATCAGCAGCATTCTGTAATTAATACACAATATCCTATTTTTCCACTTCCCCAAGGAGCCATTTGTACTTCAATACATCAAAGTGAGCCTATTATCTGAAAAAAACTAGTAAGTGCATAGATCAAGTCTATATTTAAAAAAGTAAAGCAAATCATGCAAATCCAAACTAAAACCGCTACAAATAGATTAATGGTTTTAGGAAACTAGCCACATTTATGTGAACACAAAACAGATGGCCTTTTTTGAAAATATAGGAAACAAACAGCATGGGCTAGAGGAGGGTGAGCACTCAATTAAGCTACAATAAAGAGGTAGTGCACTGGACTACGTTTAGAAAAGGGGTGCAAACTCTCTGGTGGCCGCCAGCACAGAATCCTCTAAGATCCACGCACAATTTAAGTAAAAGTGCCTCAAGAATCAAAAGACATTTCTTCCATGGGTTATATGTATGGCAAGTAATTTGCTGCTCCTCAGAAACACGCGCTTTCACTGCTTCTGGAACTTCTTATGCAAATCTGCAACACTCAGTCAGCATGTAGTGTTACACACAGTAAATATAAGTGTAATAATTGTTGCAAGCTGTAAGGCTATACAAAATTACTTGCCCTAAAAGTATTCAACAGTTGTTTCCTCCACTGATTCTTAGGAAGGACGCCTAGTTTTCATTTCAACGTAAAGTCAAATTCATGCGGGTATTTTATACGCAATCGAGTTTATATGCAATTGAGTTACAAAATAGTTATACAACTGTTTAAGTTTATTGCCAAGTAACTTGAAATACAACACTAGATCTGAAATTTTAAAACCTAATCGCAAACCGGAGTTAAGTAATCATTTTCTGCTGACCTTTTTATCATTTTATATCAACAGCGGAATCCCGCTCTGCGCACTCAGGACACGTACAATAAAACTTGTTAACAGGATTGCCGTGCCATTACTCGTTATGCAAGGAGAAACAAAGGAGCAGAAACAGTGCTCAGCAACAGTGTCCATGTATCACCTCAGTAACAAGGACTATTTAAAAAAAATTCGAACTATGCCTCTTTGGATTTAACTGTTTGCTGACTAGCCACCATGGCTTCAATAAATATTGGTTCAAGTAATATTGCTATGGCACATAAGAAATAGGAGCAGGGATAGGCCATTTCGCACAAGCCCGTTCCGCCATTTACATCATGGCTAATCTTTTACATCAACTCCATTTTCATGCTCTATCCATTATCCCTCAATTCTCTTGGTGTCCAAGAATCTATCGATCTCAACCTTGAATATACTCAATGACTGAACATCCATCTGGGATAGAAAATTCCAAAGATTAACAACCCTAAGTGAAGAAATTTCGCATCTCAGTTCTAAATGGCCAACTCGTTATCCTAAGACTATGACCTGCAATTCTAGACTCTGCAGCCATGGAGAAACAGCCACTCAGTATCTACTCTGTTAAGCCCTCAAGTAACTATCGAAGATAATTAAAAATCTTGAACCTGCTCACACTTTGCACAGCTGGTCTTCCTGTTGTCACAATGTGTTAACTTACTCCTTATCAATATCATTTCCAATGTCCACTTTTAAATTTAAACTCGTCATGGCATAACCACACAGCCTGGCTCGTGTGTGGCTTATGCTCAGTCCGTAAACACACTCCGGGAGCTCCTCTTTGCAAATTTTTAAAGCCTATAACCATCATTTTGGATTTTCAGTAATCATAATTCCGCCATGCATTTTAACCATTTCTTCATGGCGATTTCTTATTTTATATTAAAATTTGATATATTTGCCCTCGATTTGGAATTCATCAGCCTTATCCTTGATTTCCACCCTATTAAATGCAGTGTAAAATAAGCAGATTTTACAGTCCTTTTCATTCCACCCACTCCACCTCAACGTTTCACTTTCTGGTCACTGTTTCTAAAGCTAAGAATGATTGACTTGGGCCGACTCCCTGAAAGCACATTTAGTAAGATGGCCCACCATTTTATAAAGGCATTCTCCACTGCTTTAGATCCAGGCCAACCTATGAGCATGCAGTGGAAATGAAGATTATATATTTTTCTAATTTTGTAGTGTCCACAATACTGTAGATGTCAACCTGTAAGGAATAATGTATAAATGAAAAAAAGATGTAACTGCTTTGGAAGCAGTTCAGAGAAGGTTTACTCTACTCATTCCTGGAATGAAGAGCTTATCCTATGAAGAAAGGCTGAACAGGTTGGGTCCATTGGAATTTAGAAGAATGAGAGGTGATCTTATTGAAACATATAAGATCCTGAGGGGATTTGATAGATAGATACCAGGAGGATGCTTCCAATTGTGGAAGAGACTAAAACTAGTGACGTAGTTTAAGAATAAGAGGTCTCCCTTTTAAGATGGAGATAAGGAGATTTTTTTTCCTCTCTGAGTCTTTGGTCTGCAGAATTCTCTTCACCAGAAAGTAGTGGAGGTTTGGTCTTTAAATTTATTCAAGACTGAGTTAGACAGATTTTTGAGAGAAAGGGGAGTCAAAGGTTATGGGGGGGGGGGTGGAAACAAGCAAAGTGGAGCTGACACCACAACCAGATCAGCCATGATCTTATTGAATGGTGGAGCAGGTTCAAAGGGCCAAATGCCCTACTCCTGCTCCTAAGTCCCATGTTCCTACGTCCTAGGTCCCTAGTAAAACTTTTAAGATGGATTTCCCACTGTACTGCACCTTAAGACATATGTACCAGAGTTGGATTATAGTTAGTAATTGATTAAACCTGACCATTCATCTTTTGTAACATTGCCTGCATAGGTACACTATTCAAAGGATTTATGCATTCTATCAGAAAGAGCTCTACAAAAATCACTTCATATTTATTGTACAAATGGCAATAAGTATTTTAAGCTAATGTAACCAAATGTATTATTCTCATAATAACAGCCAAGGTTTGGTGCTTTTGATCAAAATGGTAACCAAACCAGATAAAATTAGACAATTAAAATCATTTTCACCCACTTGGTAGCATTAAGTTACAAATCCAGTCTTGCTTTTCTTTTAAAAAGTTAATAAAGTAATTCAAAATTTTTTATAAACCGGTGACACTCTGCAACAAGCGATACTAGAATTTTATCATTGCAACTTACCACCTGTTGAAATCCACTTGGATGGAATGATCTATAACCAGGTCTGCAGGACAAATTGGATTGATCTTCTCCGGATCGCCCCCCAGTTTTTTCACAGCATCTCGCATAGCGGCAAAGTCAACCACAGCAGGCACACCACTGTGGACAAAGCGAATATTCACAGGGTGTCAGATTATTTTCACAGAACTTGCCTGTTACTCAGAGTTGTGAATCTTTAGAATCTTCTACAGCAGAGTCATTCCAGGTTATTTCACCAAGTCTCCCACTTGGATTTAGCCCCAGCTCTCAGCTTGGCCCATCCTTATGCACCCAGCAAATACCGACCCAACACATAATCTTAAAATGAGTATACCTGAGAGGAAACTAGGCACTGAGGGGGCACTGAACAGTACGAAATATCCTGTTATAAGTGCTAGATGTAGAAAATAAAGCTCTGGGTGGAATCGTCCCAGATTTGCACTAAGTGCAGTAGTGAGCGGGTAAAATGACGTTTTAAAGCGATGGCGGCTTTTCCCGCCATATCATCCCAAACCCGCCACATTACTTATGCATTCCTGGGAAACACGCCGTTTCAACAGCGGGCAGGTTCTGATTCACCTGCCACACAGTCACCTCGCCGCTTCATGGTGCCAGGCACCACATTTGAAGCACAGCCATGCTCAGTGCTTCCAGCCTAAGACTGCAGCAAAAAAGACATGGCCCTGAAAAGCAAGAAGACTGCAGCCCTCGAGCGGCTTTTGGATGCCGTGGAGGCCCGCTGTGATGTTCTCTACCCCCACTCTGACCACAGGAGGGGCAGCTACCCACTCTGGCTTGGTAGGCAATAGCAGCGGTGATCGGTGCCAATGTTGCATAGAAGATGGCTGGCCATCCAATGCAGATAGAGAATGAATGATCTCATCCGTGCAGCCAGGGTAAGGCAACCATCTCCTCACTCTAAACTCACACACTCAAGCCCATCACACACTCACTGGCATCTCACTCACTGCCAGCTCAAAGGACATCACCACCCATTCTCACACACACACCCTCACAGCTCCACCTGGCCTCATCTTCTCTGGAGGCTGCATCCTCAGCCCTCACCATCTTGAGCCCACTTGCACAGATCGACATGTGCCCCCACACATAGCCTCCTTCCCCAGTACAGCTCTCGTCCTACAGCCTCTTCCCTAGCCTGAAGCCACTTCTCTCCCTTCCCCAAGCAAGCCCTAGCCCTGCAGCCACTGAAGAGCCACCCACATATGGCTGATCTGGTAGGTAGAGACCTACCCATGAGTCCCCCTAAAGGTGATGTGGTGTTCTCTGTGAAGCCTGGTGCTGATGACTGCGAGTGCTGCCCGAAGCAAAGTAGACAAACAAACCTTGAAGTCTCAAGCGAAGTGCAGCCTGCCAGGTGCACACCTTATATATGCTGTTGTGAAACACATCAGTATGTTTTCCCATGGATGATCCAGTGGTTTTGGGGGCGTGGGGAAGGAGAGAGAATGAATCCAGTGGGCTGGCCTTATAACAATATGCTGATGTATTACAATGAGATTCCCGACATCCGATGGCAGGATGTGCGGCCCATCGTTGGCGGGCTGAGTGGACAATCGCACCATATTGTCCACTCGCACCACCGATCACACCCAACACCAGCAAGCATGGAAAATCCTGGTCTCTGTCTCTTATCTTTCATTTCAATTTTATTTAAGTTTATGCTTAAAACAAAAACCAGTCTTGTGCTATACACTATTGTGTGTGCAATATTGGACTCGATACATTAACTCTATTTCTCTCTCCACAGATGCTGCCAGACCTGCTGAGTTTTTCTAGCATTTTTATTTAAAATTATTGTAAACTCTGGCTGAATTTTATACTCAGTCCTTTTTCCTTTTACAAACAATATTCTGTACTTTTCAGCGGGGGTTTGTTTCACGTTGAAGCTACACTTACGTGAAATCCTGCAAGATGACACGAGCAGGTTTAAAAGGCACTTCGACACTTTGGTGTTGCGTCACCTTCCAGTTCAATATGTTTTCAACATCATCTTTCTTCACAAGGAAACAGTCACAGTTTCTGATTGCTGCTTCTAGAAGTACTCGGATGGAGAATGGCAAACGTGCTATTGAGGGAAAGAGGGATGAAATGTCATCTTAAAATAACTTAACACAACCATCACTGGCTATAAATTGCATGAGCAGAAGAAAAAGCTTAAAGAAACAGATAATGGTTTAGGCAATTAGTAGCAGAATTGTTCAAAAAATAGTGGAATGGGAAAAGGTTGGAGCAAAACTAACTTGCATTTATACAGCACCTTTAACCTAATAAAACATCCCAAGGTTCCAGAGGTAAAAGGAAGCTTGTTTAGTTCTTGTGTCCATCTTGTGCCCCAGTAAATAGAATTTAACACCGATCCACATAAACAGATAATAGGACATGACCAAAGGAATGTTCAGAGTAAATTTCAGCAGTGTCTTAAAGGAGGAGAGACTGGGTGTGGATACAGAAAGATTTAGAGAGGGAATTCCAGAGCTTAGGGCCTTGACAGCTGAAGGCATATTGGAATGGTGAAGGAAGTGAAGGGGTTGAACAAGAGGCCAGAGTTGCAGCCCACCACTACCAACCAGCAGGAGCAGAAAAACTTTTCTGATTCACTATATTTCCTCAAGTCTGTGGGCTAATCACTTTGCAGCCAAAATCAACAGCTTTTCCTGTGATAAGGTATTTGCCATTGATGTAACTCATGAATAACAGATTCTGAAATTACATATTTTAAATTATGAAAGCTGTTTCTTTAAAAAACATTTTTCTTACTTTGTATCACTATTTGTTTTCCAGTTTTAGATTTCGCTGCCATCGATTTTTGTATGGCAGTAGCAAAAATAAAAATCAAATATCAAGATCTAAGCTAGCTTTTGGCAACTTCAGTCTTGACATCTGCATGGTCCTAAGTACGATTGAAAATAAATCTGATTATAACAAAATATTGTTAATTGTCTCATAATTGAGGATTTAATTGTATTCAGGTGGTGGGCATTAACCAGGGATTCATTTGTGCTCCTATATATAAAAAGAGAGCTTGGCCTAAATAGCCAAGTGGTTATGGTACTGGGTTTGTAACCCTAAGATCAAGAGTTCAAATCTCACAATGGCAAACTATGAAACAATGTAACTTCATCTGAAACAGATGGAAACAGGTTTACTCAAAAGAGTATCAAGAGTTCAAATGTCACAATAGCAAACTATGAAACAATGTAACTTCATCTGAATAAACAGATGAAACGGGTTTGTAATCGAAAGAGTTACTAACAGCCTGCTCTTTCACAAAACTCTGAGTGCCTGGGAGAGTCTGTGACTTTGTCGTCTTGGAAGTAAATCAAGAGTTCAAATCTCACAATGGTAAACTATGAAACAATGTAACTTCATCTGAAACAGATGGAAACGTGTTTGTACTCAAAAGAGTTATATATAAGAGACTGAAACTGGTTGTTGGATTTGGAGATGCATGTTTGTAATGTGTGCCTCTTGTAAATAAAAGCTTATAACATGTGTAGAGATTGGGCTCCAGTTCCATCCTTCATTGCCTGTTTTTCTGAAATAGAACCAATATTGCCCTCCCAGCAGTTAGTAATTTATTCTTCTTCATCTTATGAGAAATGCAAAAGAATCCTACTATCAATATCAAAGAACATTTCTATTTGAAAGGACAACACTGCCTGTTCATTTTCCTATCCTCATATAAACACTGCAACTTGTGACAGTGAATAGACTGCAACCTGCACAGCAGAAGTCTCATAATCCCTCAGATGTCAAGGCACTAATGTTTAATGAAGTGTAGCACAGCTTTTTTCCAATCTTAAGAGGGAACTTGTACCATTAGTTCCTAAAGTGCGACTCTTGCACACCCAGTGACAATCCAATTTGAAACTGTTGGATTCACCAAGATTGGCACAAGACCACTGAGCTGTCAGTTTATATACAAATATATACACCTGACAGATAAATTGCAATATGCTTTCGTGAAAAGATCAATGAGCTTTCCTCACCATATCTGTCATCTCCCAATTTGCTCAGATTGTAGAACTTCTTTTCCTCCCGCTTAGGATCAAGGGGCTCCAAGAGGTCAGCATAGGGGTTGTTCATCATCGTTAACGTGCCCAACGGACGAAAAGGATCACCTAAAACATACAAATGTTTAATTGTTTCTCGTTAAAATAAAGGTAACAAGTTACTTCAGCGCCCCAATATTAAGATGCACTGCATTAGGGCATGGGACTGGATTCAATACACCCTGTTGTGGTGGGAAACATGGCGGCTAGGCCCACTTATTCACAGGAGAGGCCACAATGTCAGCCTGCTGGCAGCAGAAAAATCTCCCACAATTAAGATGGAGACAAGAGCTGACCAATGTGGGAAACTCGGCCCACTGGCAATGAGATTCTTCATTACTGAGCCAATTGACACCAATTAGCCCTGAGCTCACCAAAATTTGGTGGTGGCTCAGAGATTCAGTCAGAGTGGCAAAGCTTTCCTGTGCCCCCCAAAGGCTGCCAGGCAAACTCTATAGAGTTTGCCTTTCCTTTGGGGGGGGTAGGGGAGGGTAGAGCCCTTCTTTCAAAGACACGTGCCTGATCAAGGGACCCAGCATTAGTAAGATGGGCAGCTATTGTAAGCCCCACCCCTGCCCTGGCATTCGACACCCTTTCCCCCCCAACCACTATTCCACCCTCACTCACTCGAGTCCAGGAATCTACTGATGATTCCTGGCAAAGACAGTCCAGCGGCTCTTGGTGGACAGGATTTCCATCCTGGGATCCTAAATCCCAGGGAAGGCCTGACGCTGCCTGGTTAAGTGCCTGGCAGACACTGAATTCCATCAGGCCTTCCCCACAGAAGTGATGTGGGTTTCCCCATCGATTCTCCAACTAATGGATGGGACACACATGACAACATTAAATTTCGCCCATGGATTAACAAGATCAGCACCACTGTAGTACCGCAACAAACCTAGTGTCGTATGTACTACTTGCATTGTGACACCTCACAGATGGAATTAAAAGCTTGCCCGGGGAGAAAAGGCATTTGCAGGCCTGTTGCAGGGCATCATATAGACACAATGTGTAAAATGCTCATTATACAAAACCTATGTTTTAACAGGACTGTAGAAGAAATACTGTCAAGTATACAGTGTGGTAATAAGACATACCAAGCTCTCAATTTCTTCCAATAATAATTTTACTTCAAGATTGAGATATCCTATTTCTTAGGAGACAATTGCTCTGACAAGAACATAAGATGAAGCACAGTAGCTGGCGTCCGCCAGAAATCCCTTACAGTCAGAACAGGTCCAACTAAAATAAAGCCTCTCTATAAATTCCACACATTACAAACTGACCACTGAGTTGATGGCCTTAGAAATTCAAATAATGGTTTGTGCTGACTGACTTTCGTGATAAAATTCCTGCCCTGATTCTCCAAATAGCTGTTACACCATACATAAAGACATAGAAAATTGGAGTAGAGGTAGGTCATTCAGCCCTTCGAGCCTGCTCTGCCATTCAATATGATCATGACTGATCCTCTATCTCAACGCCATACTCCCACTCTCTCCCCACACCCCTTGATGCCTTTAGAGTCCAGAAATCTATTTCCTTCTTAAATATATTCAGTGACTTGGCCTCCACAGCCTTCTGTGATAGAGAATTCCGCAGGTTCACTACTGAGTGAAGAAGTTTCTCCTTATCTCAGTCCTAAATAGCCTACCCCATATCCTGAGATTATGACCCCTTGTTCTAGACTCCACCCCCCCCCCCACCCACCCCCCCCCCCCCCCACCCACCCCACCCCCCACCCCCCAGCCAGCCAGCCAGCCAGAGGAAACATCATACCTGCATCCAGTCTGTTCACCCCTGTCAGAATTTTATAAATTTCAAGGAGACCAAATATTTTTAATAACGATGCTTTTGATGGTGATGTGGATAGGATGGAAATTAATAAACAGTATAGCTTGCTTTGTCAAGACCAAATCAAGGAGTTAAAATTTGAACAAAAATGGTTATAATTCATAACCATGATCGATACAAAAGGCATATATTGCCAAGTGATCCTACATAAAGCCATCAAGTCCTGCTAGAGTGCCCAGTATTGAGTTCCATTCACAGTTCCTCAGATAATGAAGCAGCCTGCGCCCACATGCAGCAAGACCTAGACAACATCCAGTCTTGCGCTGATAAGTGGCAAGACACACAAAGAAAAGAGTCATGAATAGTAAGCTGGTATCATCAGTAAACATATCATGAGTCCAAATAGGGGGGAAAAAGGCAAATGCTGTCTCATCAGCGAACAATTCTCATTGGGCAACTTGGCTATTGATATTCCTCTTTTCATTTATCAAGATACGGCACAAAGGACTAAACATACGTTATTATAAACTGTACTTTCACAGATACACAGAACATGAGGTCATTCAACCCCTCAAACCTATTCCATCACTCACTTAGATCATGGTTGATCTGTAACTTTGGCTCCATCTACCCACCTTGGTTTCATAACCCTTAATACCATTGCCTAACAAAATTTGTTAATAAAATAGCAGAAAATGCTAGAAAAATTCACTAGGTCTGGCAGCATCTTTGGAAAGAGAAACACAGTTAACATTTCCAGTTGAACATGGCTCTTCTTTGGAACTGTTAAGTGGCTAAATCTGCCAATCCAGTTTTGACATTTTCAACTGACTCTCAGTCCCACCAGCTGTATGGGGAGATAGATCCACATTTCCACTGTAATTTGTGTGAAGAAGTGCTTCCTGATAAACCCCCCTCAATCAGCCAGCCTCTAATATTTAGGTTATATCACCTTGTTCTACACTTTCACAAGAAGAAATAGTTTCTATCAACCTTGGTCACTGGGGCCACAAAACACTTCCAGGTATTGAATGTGTTTCTTGTGCTAGGTTATGAACCCAATCTAGTCTTTAGAATCTAGATCAATAGATGTAGAGGAGATGTCTCCACTTGTAGGGGAGCCCTAGTCACTAATAAATCCAGTAAGGAATTCAGAAATTTCATTATGCAGAAAGTGGTGAAAATGTGAAATTTACTACTCATATAGATTTTTGATCTTGATTTGGGGGGTGTGTGCAATCCTGTGCTAATATGTCAATGCAATTTTCACCAAGACATCCCAATTAACTAACTGCAATGGAACATCCACAATTATGTAAACTTCTCCAGAACCTTGCTTAGGCTACACTAATGTATAGAACATTAATTAGACTACACTTGGAGTGCTGTAAACATTTCTGTACGTTATAGAATGAATGTGGAGGTATTGGAGATGGTGCAAAATAGATTTACTAGAATTATCCCTAAAATGAGATTAAACTCATCAGGAAAGATTGAACAGGCTGCACCTCTTCTCTCTGGAAAGGTGAAGACTGAGTAGTAGCCAGTTAGAGGTCTTTAAGATTATAAAGATGTTTGATACAAAAGATATAGGGAGGATATTTCCATCAATATAAGATAGCCCTCAATAAATCAAACAGGGAATTCAGGAGAAACCTCTTCATCCAGAGAGTGTTTAGAACGTGGAACTTGCTACAACTTTAAGTAGCTGTGGTGAAAGCACAGATACATATACATTTAAAGGGAAACTAGATAGATGCATGAGGGAGAAAGGAATAGAAGGATATGCTGATACAGTGAGATGAAAAGGATGGGAAGAGACTTGTGTGGAGCATAAAACACTGGAGTGGCCAAATGGCCTGTTTCTGTGCTGTAAATCCTATAGAATTAATGTAATAACTCATCAATTTCTTCAATTAACTTAAACTCCTCAATTATAACCGCCCCTTAACCTTCTATACTCAAGGGAAGCCTTAATGCAATATCTACTTCTCTCTTTCATATTGGAATCCAAACTTTGTCATTTAGGAACTGACTATGCACCAAAACTATTACACCTGCCCACAAACCTCAAATACAATCTAAAACACATTGTCTGGAGGGACCATAAGATTTGAAATTTTAATTCATTTTACACAACATTGATAAAGCAACAATTCAAAGAAAATTAAAAATTCTCCAAATCAGAGAAAGACCAGAAAGTTAACAGTGAACAGTGTACTGCACTGAGAATTTTAAAAATAAAGTTATTATTTAAACAATTGTTTGTATCCTGAAGAGTTTTCAGTTAATTATTGGCTAAAATGATCTCTGTACAGGAATTCATTATTTTCTTCACCCCAAGCTAACCCCTGAAATATAATGGCAGCACAAGCAATCATGAATGCAGCTGATTATTTATTCACTTTGCTCATCCATATATTAAAATGTTTACATTAAGAACAACCATAGTAAGATACCATACAAACGGAATGCGCGGCCCCCAGAGTCAAATCCCGGCCGTAAACTGCTTTAATCTGGCTCACAGGACCCCTGCCTTCTCTTTTCATCTTTGTGTGTTTGATTTCAGCTAAGCCTCAATGTTTACTCTCGGCTTTTCAAACTTGCTGGGGCTGGAGGACCGATCAAGGCTGCACCCTGATCAGAGGATTTAGCAGGAAATTAATCTCTAACAGTATACCCAAGGCCCAGCAAGCTTCAAAAGCTGAGAGTAAACTTCCCAAGTTTTTGGGGAAAGATGGAAAGAGAAGACTGGAGAAGGCCTGATTTCTTTTCCCCCTCACTTTTTGTAGTTATGGGAGCTGGTAGTTCTGCGTAATCACACATGACCCACTCTGATCTTAGTGCATTTTTCTGGCTCCAAAGTTGACCACTGTTGCTGATGAGACAAGAGTAGGCTTTGTATTCCACATATCTGAACAGAATAACCTGTTACTTCCAATAAACAACATCCCATATTCAAGTTATTTATCTCTTCAGGTTATTTATTTCTTCAGAATCACCCTTTCACCGAGAGCAGCTGTTTAAGCTTTTCTTCCAAGTATAAATTTGTGTAGTGCCAGTCATTGAACTAATAAGACAGAAAATAAGAAGCAAAAGTAGACTTGGATTTCAATAGCACCTTTCACACCCTCTCAAAGCATTTTATACCCAATGATGTGTAGTCACTGTTGTAGTGCAGGAAGCTCAGCAGCCAAGTTGTGCACAGCAAGCTCCCACAAACAATGTGATAAGATTGGCCAGAACACTCCTGTCACTGTGGTGTTATATTTCATAACTTTGTTCAAATGCTTAATCTGACCAATTTTCGTAAGCCGCTAAGCTGCGCTACACCCAAATTTCCATACCTCCTGAAAGAAAAGAACAGGATGATAAGAAAAATACAATATTAAAAATCACTGAAATCTTTCAATAATCTGCACTGTACCAAAACCAAAAGTTTCAAACTTTAGTACTGCAACACATTTCAGACTGATGCCCATGAGATCTGCAAGGTTACACTGATGTCTCTAGAGCCAGACATAACACACATTTCCAACCGTGTCTCACAAATTGTGTTCTACGTTTGTCAACTTACTCATATGAAACAACTTACGAAGATACTGTGCCTTTTCACCTGCAAAAAATGTGTTCCAAGCCAACTCTCAGCCAATGACGTACTTTTTCCCTGCAATCACTATTTACTAAGCAACCCATGTGTGCCTAACAAGTTCCCACAAATAGCAATTGAAATTAATCATTTTTGTTGCTTTTTAAAAAAAAATATTTAGGGGACATAGGCATCACTGGCAAGGCCAGCTTTTACTGCCCATCCCAAAGTGCCCTTGAGAAGGTGGCAATAAGTCACTTTCTTCAACTGCTACAGTCTATGTGCAGGTGTTCTCACAGTGCCGTTACGAAGGAAGTTTCAGGATTTTGACCCACAACGATACTGGTTGAGATGATTGGAAAAACTGTCTTCTTTGTGAAGAGTGTCATGGTAACTTATAAATCAGTTTAACAACTCAGCTGGAGGACGCCAGCAGCAATGCAGCACCCCTTGGTAGTACACCGAAATGTGATCTTCCACAATGGGTTTAACAGTGAGGCTCAAGCAAACTGCAAACTCAGAGGTGAGAATGTACCAATCGATACTTTTTCAAGAGTTCCCACACACAACCCTAGCAGCCCATGAGCAGAAAACGGAGCCTGGTCTCCAGTTGTCTCCGACCCCGTTGCCACTGGATCAAGGCCTTACTCTAGCAAACCCATGTGGCAGCTGGTGTGCAATGGCCACCCCACATTAGAAGAACTCATGCACAGGCATCTTCCACCCCCTTAAAATGAGCACCAGCACCGCCTCCGCAAGATCTTGCAAATCTATTCACAGGATAGGCGCATCAACATCAGTGTTCTGCTGAGGCCAACATCAAAGCACTGACCATGCTCGATCAGCTCCGCTGGGTGGGTCCGCATGTCTGACATGAGACTCCCGAAACTCACGCTCTACTTGGAGCTTCGACATGGCAAGCGAGCCCCAGGAGGAGAGAGGAAATGCTTCAAGGACACCCTCAAAGACTCCTTGAAAAAGTGCAACCCTCCCACCAACATTTGGGAATCCCTGGCCCAAGACCACCTGAATTGGAGGGAAAGTATCTCGGAAGGCGCTGAACACCACGAGTCTCATCGCCAAGGGCTAGCTGAAGCCAAGCGTCGACAGTGAAAGGAATGCATGACGACCCAGGAACCCCACTCACCCGTTTCCCTACCACTGTGACAAAGACTGAAGGTCAGGTATTGGATTCCTCAGTCATCTGAGAACTCAGTTTTAGTGTGGAAGCAAGTCATCCTCAGCCCCGAGGGACTGCCTAAGATGATGAGCAGAATCCTGGACCACTATTTCATGGGAAAACATTTGGTAGTGCCCAACAGACTTACCATCACTGCAAGTTTCAAAAGAGAGAAAATAAAAAATGACCAATGAATCAGAAACATGAGTTCAAGTCCCACACCAGCAGCTGGGGAATTTAAATTCAAATAGCTAAATAAATCTGGATTATATCAGAAACTACTTGATTGTCATATAAAAACCATCTAGTCCACTCATGCTGTTGAGGGAAGGAAATCTGCTGTCTTACCCAGTCTGCCCTATGACTCCAGACCTGGTAATGTGGTTGACTATTAACTGCTCCCTGAAATAGCCTAACAAGCCACTCAGTAGTGCCAAACTTCAATGGCAAAGTATAATAAGCATCACGCATACTGAGGCGGTTGACAAACCACCTAGCTTCTCAAAGACAATAAATTCCTGCCTTGCCACCAATATGAACATTCCATGAATGAATAAAAGAAATAAACACAACCACCCAATCCAAAACACTCTAAACATTTTTTGTGTGAAGATATGAAATGTTATATACACACAAACTTGCAGTTTGCAACTCTTAGCATTTTAAAAAGAAAACATTTAGCAATAACTCCTCCAAATCTGCTGGAATGACAAACCAGGAGTTGATGGAATCTGTATCAAATTCTGCTTCAAAGTGAGAATTTAGTGATGATATTTTGTTAGTTTAAGACAGTGAGAACACAGAGTTACATACGCTGCAAGGAGGTAACACATCAAAGAACACACAACATTTATCTTCATCTCAACCCAGTGATGTGTTGCTGATTCCTAACACATTTCTGTATTATTTATAATATATACAGACATAGAAGATTTCTTTATCAACTGTTTACATTTTTCCCAGCACAGGTGTCAATGCAGGCAAGTGATCCAATTCAAGCTGAACAAACATGGTATTGTACTAAACTCCAAGCAACAGCTAGAATAGGTTTGCTTCATTGTGTTGAAGGGGATCAGAAATTAATGACAGAGAGGCAGACTTAGATTCATAGAGTTATACAGCACAGAAACAGGCCCTTTGGCCCATCGTGCCCATGCCAGTCATCAAGTACCTATCTATTCAAATCCCATTTTCCAGCACTTGGCCCATTGCCCTGTATGCTTTGGTGTTTCAAGTGCTCGTCTAAATATTTCTTCTTTTTAACATATATATTGCAGCATGTTAAAACCAAATTGTGAAAACTGTCATAACAACATGTCGCTAAGACAAGGTGCAAACTTATTTCCACTTAATTAGTAAAATTTATCGTCGGTTCTAGCAGGGCTAAGTACTATATGGTGCAAAGCATATCTTGCAGTTGAAACCTTGACCAAGCAGATTCACTTTATTGATGTACTTCTGAACTTTTCAGTAATTTCTAAACCTGCAGTAAATACCCTTTGCTAGAGGTCAGAGGTGGCCAGCAATCCTTCCGAGTGGTATTTTACTATCTAAATATATAGCAAACAGCTACACTAACCAACAACCAACCAATTTAAGTTAATCAGTCAAGCTTATAAGATGGCTCACTCACACTTGCTAAAAGCAACATGCATTCAAATGCTGGGCCCGTTCTTTGCAAAAGGTACTCAAGCCTGTTGTGAGTTACCCAGGAACTTAGGGAACCTATGGTTCCCCGTTGCTTTCTCCACGGCAATGCTTCAGCCAATCAGAGTCGATTTCCAATTAATCAGCATCCTTTTATCCTGTAGGATAAATTGAATTGTTTGAAATTTGGCATTCTTGCATTTGTCCTGATGAGTGCAAGATGAAAAGCTTTAACATGTGTCTCTTCAGCAATATTTAAACATGAATAAAATAAATTTGGTATAAAATTGTCATTGCACAGGGACCACATCTAAAATAAAGTATTAATAAGTGAGAGATGGTTCACCTGCATTCCGAGAGACTTATACAAACCAACAGAGGGTTGATTATACAAACCCATCTAACTGTGAGAGTATCAAAGTGACAAGCAAGATCCACCTGGCCAGCTCTCCCTTGCAGCAAGGTTTGATTTTCTGAGAACCTACTCTATTCGCAAATAGCACCATCGCAAATCTCTCCCCACCAAATCCATGGCCACTGGCACTTTCTCCAAGTTCTGCTTGACCCCTGTCACAAGATAGGCCCTGCACACCTGCAGTTATGCCCAGCCATCCAATCACTGGTCCTGCACCTTGTCCCAACCACTGCCTGTAATATTGCCCCTGCACAGGATTCTGCACTTTCCCCCAGCCTAGTCAGCATTGCAGTCATTGCACAGGATCCTGCACTTTCCGCCCAGTCCTGTATGCATTGCTGTCATTGCACAAGGTCCTGCACTCTCCCCCCACCATGCATTGCTACCATGGCACAGATCCTGCACCTTCCCCAACCGCCCCCCCCCCCGCCCCCCGTCCCATATGCATTGCTGCCATTTCACAGGATCCTGCATTTTCCCCGCGCGCGCCCCGCCCGCCCGCTACCATGACAGATCCTACACTTTGCCCCCAGCTCTGTCTGCATTGCTGCCATGGATCCTCCTGCTGCCCCCTCAGGGCCGTCGCACGAGCAGGGTTACAACAGCAGAAGAAAAAGTTAAATGAGAAGTGTCTCGACACTCCAAGCCCTCGAGGTCAACGGCAATAAGTACTGACCTGTTCGTTACCTTATGCGGTCCGGACCGCCGGCTCCGACTGATCGCCACTTCACACAGGAATCCCTCATTCAGCCGGCAACCCGGCGCGCATGCGCTCCTTCGCACACCTCGCCACAAACACCCACCACCGCGCATGCGCCCCAGTCATAAACAAGCAGCGCGCATGCGCTTCCAGTCAGACTATAGGCCCTGCACATCGCGCATGTGCCTCACGCCGCAGCCCCGCCCACTGTCCGCCGTGATGTTGTCAGTCACCCGGCGGCAGACGCCTCTTCCGCGCATGAGCGGCGCTGGCTCGTGGAATTGGTTTCAGTGCTGGGACCAGCCTTGCCAATCATCCAGGATTGACCGGGAGCTTTCAGCAATCTTTATCTGGCATAATGATGTGTTCAGCTGTTAATCTGAATCCATTAGCTTGAAGCACTCTGATAGAATGCGGAGATCTGGAAGAGGAGATATGTTGAAAGGAACACTCGCTGTCAGCCCTTAAGAGCTGATTTCATTCCTTTAATCCTAATATTATTCAAAACACGTGTTTCATGGGTGTCATGCTTCCTGTTTTTTTGCTGGACGCCTGAATGTATGCACTGTGAAAATAGACAACTTATTGGAATTTGGAATTGGCTCTGTGTTGTAAAAAGAAGCGTTTTTAAAACAAAAACAAAATAATGCGTTGGAATATGTGCAATGCTGGGCTGGAATATGTATCAAGCCGTGAGGTGGGATGAACCAAAAATTGCACCAATAACTTAATGATACTGATAACACTCATAAATCCCGTTACCAATCATATGAAAACTCACTGATAGTCCATATGTAACTGTTTGTAATAAATGTAACACTGCAATATTCAATCTGTGACTAGTATAATCTTTATAAACTGTTGATCCAATAACTCCAGTGCTCATTGGCTCCCAGTCCAACAACACCTCACATTTAAAATTCTTATCCTAGTATTCATAGCTGGCTATGGTCTCACCCTTCCCTATCTCCCTGGTGGAAGCTGGTAGGCAGGACATTACTGCGGGGTTATGAAAATTAATGGCCCAACTCTACAACAACCTGGAAGGATTGTTCTCGCCTGCCACTCTCTGGACCGATTAAGATGCAATGCCTGGGTTATTATTACTTGGAGTCTTTCCCAAGACTCACATTAAGGAAAGGCCTCCTCTGCCTCCTCCACCCCTGTGAGAAGCTCCCAAAATATATGTGAATTAGAGCAAACCCTCAATTTCCCCATCCACCAAGACTTCAATGACATCCCTCAACACCCTCCGAGGTCACACACAACCTTTTGGGGCTTGCAAGCTTAACCTTCGACAATGCAACTTTGAAAGCCAAATAGAGTCCATAAGAAGTCACAAACAAACACCTCTGGTCCCTGGCTTCAATCTTACACTAAGTTCACCGACAAGAATAAGCCGCAAACGTACAAGCTGATGCAAAAAATTGAAAACTAGACTCTCCAGTATGCAACTGTGGTCACTCAGAACAAACATAATGCATAGTCACTCAATGCCTGATTCACAAATATGAAGGCATCACAGAGATGCACTTGATTACTCCTGACTCCATTATCTGGCTTAACCACATGAATGTACAATTTGAGTTGTTACTCTTCAGCTAGGAGAAAGAGAACAGCAAGCTAGTGTGTGATCAAAGCCTGCCCAATCTTTCCCGCCCTGACTGGCACTCTACGATCTCTTCCAACCCTGTTCCATGGAAAATGGATCTGTGGTACTCCACTGAGGCCCATGCTTTTCCCCTCCCTAATCCTCTCCCCTCTTCCCCTGTTAACTTCTTGCTGGGTACGAGTTGTTTGGCAGTATTCACACAAATTAACATTATTTGAGTGTGAGGCTAGGGCAATGAGTGCCAGTCTATGGAAAATCCCACAACAACCTCTATTTACACAGCACCTTTATCATAATAAAATGCACCGAGACCCTTCACAGAAGCATTATTGGACAAAATTTGACACTGAGCTACTAAAGCCTGTGACCGAAATCTTGGGGTGAAGGTGATAGCTTTTAAGGAGCATTTTAAAGGAGTAAAGAGAGGTAGAAAGGTTTAGGGAGGGAATTCAGGACGTTTGGACCTTGGCTACTGAAGGCAGGGCCATCAATGGAGCGATTAAAATCGGGACGGCACAAGAAGCCAGCATTAGAAGAACGTAGACACCTCAGGGGAGTTGTGGGACTGAAGGAGATTACAGAGTTGGTAGTGTTGAGGCATGGAGGGATTTGAAAACAAGGATGAGAAGCTTTAGTCAGGGTGTTGCTTAATCAGGAGCCGAAGTAAGTCAGCGAGTGCAGGGTGACAGGTGCTTTGGATGAACTCATGTTTATGGAGGGTAGAAGATGGGACACCAGCCAGGTGAATGTTGAAATAGTCAAACCTAGAGGTGCCAAAGGCATAGAGGAGAGTTTCAGCAGCTGATGAGCTGAGGCAGAGGTGGTGTCGGGTAATGTAACAGAGATGGATAGGCATCCTTAGCGGTGGTGTGGATATGTGATCAGAGGCCCATCTCAGGGTCAAATATAAAATGAAGGCAGCACATAGTCTGGTTCACTCTCAGATGATTGCCAGGGAAAGGGATGGAATCTGTAGCTAGGGAATGGAGTTTGTATTGGTTTCGGTTTTCCCAACGTTTAGTTCGAGGATATTTCTGCTGATCCAGTAGGGAGTGTTGGACAGCAGTCTGTCAAGGAATGCTAAAGGGTTAACCACTTGCAAGGGGAGAAATAATAGGAAGCATGATGGTGAGAGAGTGGGACCGATAAGGGATAAAAAGAAAAGAAAGTGAAAAAAACAGGGAGAAAAAGTGGGAACTCTGCAGCAAGTAACTCACCTCCCAGACCCAGTCCACCATCTACAAGGCACAGTCAAAAGTGTGATTGAATACTCTCTGCTTGTCTGGATGAGTGCAGCTCCCACAACATTCAGGAAGCTTGACATCAACCAGGACAAATGAGCTCAATTGATCAGCGCCCCATTCGCTACCTTCAACCTTCCCACTCTCCACCACTGATGCACAGTGACAGCAAAAAGTGGCACTGCACCAACTCACCATGGCTCTTTCAACGGCATCTCCCAAACCTACGGCCTCTATCACCTAGAAGGACAAGGGCAACAGGTGCATGGGAACACCACCACCTGGAAGTTCCCCTCCAAGTCACACACCTTCCTCACTTGGAAATATATCACCGTTCCTTCACTGTCACTAGGTCAAAATCCTGAAACCCCCTTTCTAACAGCACTGTGGGTGTACCTACACCACGTGAACTGCAGCAGTTCAAGAAGATAGCTCACCACCACCTTCTCAATGGCAATTAGGGATAGGCAATGAATGTTGGCCTAGCCAGTGATGCTCCCAAGGATGAAGAAAAAAAAGGATTGGGCACAGGTCCAGAGCAGCCATCAAAACGCAAATATGTCACCAAACTCTATCCCACCTATCTTGTTGGCCACATACGCACATGTCTGTAAACACACAGCAAACTTAGAGCAATTATTGCTGAATAACTCTGGTTTAATTCTCAATCCTCCCATCAGTAGTACTAAGACTAATTGTGGTACTTTTTCAGCTGCATTGATTGTGATCAAACAATAGAATGCAGAATAGGGACCAAAACTGTCACCTTCTTCCTTAACCGAGGTTTTCCAACCACGGTGGTTGACAGGGCCCTCAACCGTGTCTGGCCCATCTCCTGCACATCTGCCCTCACACCTTCCTCTCCCTCCCAGAACCACGATAGGGTCCCCCTTGTCCTCACTTATCACCCCACCAGCCTATGCGTTCAAAGGATCATCCTCCGCCATTTCCGCCAACTCCAGCATGATGCCACAACCAAACACATCTTCCCTTCACCCTTCACCCCCCCCCGGTGGCTTTCCACAGGGATCGTTCCCTCCGGGACACCCTGGTCCACTCCTACATCAACCCCTACACCACAACCCCCTCCCACAGCACCTTCCCATGCAACTGCAGAAGGTGCAACACCTGCCCTTTACTTCCCCCCTCCTCACCGTCCAAGGGCCCAAACACTCCTTTCAAGTAAAGTAGCACGTCACTTGCACTTTCCTCAATTTAGTCTGCTGCATTCGCTGCTCCCAATGTGGTCTCCTCTACTTTGGACAGACCAAACACAGACTGGGTGACCGCTTTGCGGAACAACTTCGGTCTGTCCGCAAGCATAACCCAGACCTCCCTGTCGCTTGCCATTTCAACTTACCACCCTGCTCTCATGCCCACATGTCCATCTTTGGCCTGCTGAAATGTTCCAGTGAAGCTCAACGCAAACTGGAGGAACAGCACCTCATCTTCCGCCTAGGCACTTTACCGCCTTCCAGACTTAATATTGAGTTCAATAATTTCAGATCATGAACTCTCTCGTCCATCCCCCACCCCCTTTCCAATCCCCCTTTTTCCAATAATTTATAATTTTTTTACAAATATATTTTTCTTTTCCCACCTATTTTAAAATTTATTTGCTATTGCTTTATCTCGACCTTTTAGCCCATTTCGATCCCTTGCCCCCGTCCCCCCAGCTAGAGCCATCTGCCACTAGCTTGTCCTGCTTGCTACCCTTGATGTCCCCATTAACACATTCCTTAGATAATATCACCACCGTCAACACCCCTTTGTCCTTTTGTCTATGACACCTTTGGCAATCTCTTCTTTGCCTTCACTGGCCCCCTATCGAGCTCTACCTGTCCCACCCACTTCTACCAGCTTATATTTCATCCCATTTCTCTATTTCCTTAGTTCTGATGAAGGGTCATACGGACTCAAAACATCAACTGTATCCTTCTCCGAAGATGCTGTCAGACCTGCTGAGTTTTTCTAGATATTTCTGTTTTTGTCACCTTCTTGGTCTGATTCGACTGCCAGTTGCAACTTTCTTATGGCTGAGGAAAAAGAACTTAACCAATATTTATTACAAATGAGTTTTCTCTGCCCTTCTGCAATTTCAGCTCGTTGTACAGGAGCAATGTGCACTTGAACCAAGAAAAAAATGCCTATTTGTGCCATTTCTTACATTGACTCATTGCCTTTGGCAGATAGCCAGCATAAAAAGCACAGTACGTGCCGACTGGAAGCCATGGGTTGTGAGATTTCATAATATAGCCAACCAAAAAAAAATCATTGGCAGGATCTTATCAGTGCTTCTTATTTAAATTCTATTTGTTTGTGTCACACTTGGATTTCGTTTTAAGATTTGGAGTTGTAGAGTGTTAAATCGTTTTGAAAGTTGTTTATACCTACATTTCACAGGAAAGATGATACACAGGAATCTTCGAAAAAAAGCATTTCTATTATTGGACAGCGTGTTGATTTTTTTCTTTCAATGCACAGATGTTTTTCACGGTTTAAATTACCCCCACACACCCCCCTCCCTTCCCCATCCAACGCAGTGAAGGGAGGCAATCTGTTCATATACATCTATCAATGTCTCAGGCTACAAGTGTGGCCCCAAAACTTACGGTTACCTGTCATTTTAATTCTCCCACCCACTCCCACTCTGATCTCTCTATCCCCGGTCTCCCACACTCTTCCAATGAAGCCCAAATGAAGCTCAAGGGTCAATGCTGCCTCTTTTGATTAAGCACTTTACAGTATTCTGGACTCAACGTTGAGTTCAGCAATTTCAGATCATAACCTCTTTTCAGGGAGCAGCTGTTAATGATGATCCCATTGTTGCCATTTACACCTCCCCTAGACCCATCTTTTGTTTCTTTACTTGCCCCATTACCATCCCCCTTGTCTTGCACCAATATCCTATTTGTCATTCAATCTCTGCAGCAAGTAATGAGAAAAGCTAATAGAATGCTGTCATTTATTGCGAGGGAAATTGAATACAAAAGTAGGGAGGTTATGCGGACATTGGCGAGACCACATCTGGAGCACTGTGTACTGTATTGGTCTCCTTATTTAAGGAAGGATGTAAATGCGTTGGAAGCATTTCAGAGAAGGTTCTAAACAATTACCTGGAGTGGTCTTATGAGGAAAGGTTGGACAGGCTAGGTTTGCATCCACTGGAGTTGTGATTGAAACGTATAAGATCCTGAGGGGTCTTGACAGGTTGGATGTGGAGAAGATATTTCCTCTTGTGGGAGGATCGAGAACTAAGGGTCACTGTTCAAAAGTAAGGGTTGCCCATTTAGGACAGAGACAAAGAGAAACTTTTTTTCTCAGAGGGTCGTGAGTCTTTGGAACTCTCTTACTCAAAAGGCAGTGGAGGCAGGGAGTGTCCCAGATTTTCACTAAGTGAGGTAGCGGGCAGGAAAAAGAATGTTTTACCTGCTGGCCTCAATGGTGGCTTTTCACGCTGTAGTGTCCTTTATTAATCATGCATTCCTGGGAAACACACCATTTTGCTGTCAGGTGGCCTCTGATTCACCCGCCACACCATCATCTCGTTGCTTCCGCATGCTGGGCGCCATATTTAAAGTGCAACCTCAAGCAGGCCTCTCAGTGTTTCCAGCCCAGGACTGCTGCACAGAAGACATGGCCCAAAAAAGCAAGAAGACTGCAACCCCCCAATTCAGTGACAGGTTCCTTGGAATGCCTTTTGGATGCTATGGATGCCCACCAAGATGTCCTCTACCCCCACTCTGGTCAAAGGCCAGCAAGCAAGAGAACAAATCCAGCATGGGAGGTGGTGGCAGCGGTGGTCAGTGCCAGCGTCCGGCAAAAGAGGATAGCCGCCCAGTGCCAAAAGAGAATGAATGATCTCCTCTGTTCTGCCAGGATAAGTCACTCTTCTCATCACTCTCAACCACACAGTCACAAACCCATCATAGATCCACAGGGATCTCACACCTCAAGGAACAACACCACTAACTCTTACACACATCCTCACATCTCCTTCAGGCTCATATCCTCTGGAGCTCACATCCTCATCCCATCCATGGCTCCACTCATCACACAAACATTCCACTCAGTGCCATGTGTCGTGCTCACACTCTCTCCTTCTGATTTCACACAAGAGAAGCTGGCTCATAACAGGAGGGAGAGGTCCCAGGCCGGAGGTGGAATGGACCACCATAGGCCCCTCACTCACTTTGAGGAGCGTGCTATCGCACTGAGTGGCGAGGACATGGACTCTGCAGAGACCATGAGATCGGCAGCGAACACCCATATGAGGATCCTGCACCACATCATCCCTTACAGCACAGATGTGAATGCTCTCTCTCTTGCTTTTGACTCTGCTGCCATGCACTCATTATCTCTACTTTGGTTCACAGGGAGCTCTGCCAAGCGACCGACACCCTCAACCAGCCAGTCCCTCAGCTCTGCCCATGTCCTCACCTCCAGCCAAGAGGATACCTCCTCCATTGAAGGGCTAGAAATAAGCAGCCTGGAAGACCCGTCACAGCGCTTACGCACACCCTCTACCAGTGCAGAGACACTCAGCTCGGTGGGACCTAAATCTAGAGCAGGTTTGTGTTCACAATCTGGTGGTCACCACCATTCCCTCCTACCATGCCCACTCTCATTTTGCTCCCCAGGAGGCAGTCAACGATTCCACAGATCCCTCCCTGCACATTCACCTGGACATTCCCCGTTACTGCTTCCTCCCCCCTTATTCCTTCCTCCTTCCTTACTCCTTCCCCCTTCCTTACTCCTTCCTCCACCCTACTCCTTCCACCCTCCCTACTCCTTCCTCTACCCTTACAGCTTCCCCCCTCCTTACTCCTTGCCCCCATTCTGGACTGCTTCCCCTCCCCCAAAGCCTGATCCCTCTCTGAACTTCTTCGCTTACACTTCCCCCCCACCTTACACCTACCTCCCCAGTTGCCGCATTATCCCTGTTACACCTTCCTGCCCCCCCATACTCCATCCCCTCCCAATCTCACCCACCCGACACATTTGTTCATCCCTCCCAACCTCACCCCCCTTACACCTTCATTTCCCCCTCCCAAACTCATCCCTTGACACACCTTCCTATCCCAGTCAAACCTAGACCTTCTTCTCCACCCCCTCGACAATCATCTGAGGCAGACCATGGCCAAGAGACTGATGCCCAGTTTGGGTTCCACCAGGGCCACTCATCTCATCAGCTTTGGTTCAAACATGGACAAAAGAGCTGAACACCCGAGGTGAGGTGAAAGTGACTGCCCTTGACATCAAGGCAGCATTTGACTGAGTGTGGCATCAAGGAGACCTAGCAAAACTGGAGTCAATGGGAATCAGGGGGAAAGCTCTCCACTGGTTGGAGTCATACCTAGCTCAAAGGAAGATGGTTGTGGTTGTTGGAGGTCAGTCATCTCAGCTCTAGGACATCACTGCAGGAGTTCCTCAGGGTAGTGTCCTAGGCCCAACATCTCCAGGTATCACTGTCATTGTCTGGGAAATTGTGTAAGATACATGTTTGTTACATACATTTCGGTTTATTTTTAAAAGCATTTGTTATCTCATTATCATGCACCATTCTCCAGCCAAGAAAGTTCAGGGAAGTGACTCATCCTGTAGTCTCTGCCAACAATATTTCATAGGATTATTCAAGATTAAGAGGGATTTCAGGAGAGTTTTTAATTAGGGCAAAATTGTTTACAGTGGTGGGTGGGGGAGGTGGGGAAGATGGGAGGGGGTTGGAACCAAAAGACTCAGATTGAAGATAATTGGCCAAAAAAACAGAGGGAAGATGAGATTTGTTTTTACATAGCGAGTTGCTGTGATCAGGAAAGTGCTGCCTGAAAAGGTGGTGGAAGCAGATTCAATAGGAGCTTTCAAAAGGGAGCTGGATCTGTAGTTAAAAATGTGAGTTTTGCAAGGCTAGTGGGAGCAGGCACAGGAAAAAGCAGATAGCTAATTCAAAGAGCTGGCATAGAAGCAAAAGGCTGAATGGCCACCATCTGCGCTGTATTATTCTCTGAATCTAATGCCAAGCCTGTAGACAGGGACAGAAAATCAGAGTGAGTCACACCGCCTTGTCTTAAAGGCTCCTTATAAATCTTGGCCAAGACCCAGAGGTTAATTATCTGTCCTCCCCACCAGAGACAATGCTCATGACAAAGAGTCCAAACTTGTAGAAGAGGTTAATAGAGAGAAAAATAAATACGTACTAAAAAAAGAACATTCTAATAATATGTGATAAATGTAGACATGTAAACCGCAGTTTCTCATAGTGAAATTGGAACATTTGGTTAAAACATTTTAAAGGTTATTATGGAACAGATATGTGATTATGGAAAAAGAGACATTAACCCAAATGTTCCTGCTGTGTGAGAATATGTTGAGCAGAGCACACTAGGTTACTCCATCAGGGCCACCCACCTGGTGCCCAAATTCTGGCTGGATTTAAGTTGGAATTATATAGACTTTGCACCACAGAAACAGGCCATTCGGCCTAAAGGTCTCTACAGGTGTATTGTTGTAGGTCTGTACAGGCATGTTGTAGGTCAGTACTGGTGTGTTGTTGTAGGTCTGTACAGGCGTGTTGCAGGTCTGTACTGGTGTGTTGTTGTAGGTCTGTACAGGTGTGTGGTTGGAGGTCTGTACAGGCGTGTTGTAGGTCCATACTGGTGTGTTATTGTGGGTCTGTACAGGTGTGTGGTTATAGGTCTGTACAGGTGTGATGTAGGTCAGTACTGGTGTGTTGTAGGTCTGTACAGGTGTGTTGTTATAGGTCTGTACAGGCGTGTTGTATGTCTGTACTGTTGTATTGTTGTAGATTTGTACAGGTGTTCTGTTATATATCTGAACAGGCATGTTGCAGGTCTGAACTGGTGTGTTGTAGGTCTGTACAGGCATGTTGCAGGTCTGTACTGGTGTGTTGTAGATCTGTGCTGGTATGTTGTTGTAGGTCTCTGCTGGTGTGCTGTTGTAGGTCTGTGCTGGTGTGTTGTTGTAGGTCTGTACTGGTGTGTTGCTATGGGTCTGCGCTGGAGCGTTGTTGTAGGTCTGTGCTGGTGTGTTGTTAGAGGTCTGTACTGCTGTGTTGTTGTAGGCCTGTGCTGGTACGTTCTGGCAGGTCTGTGCTGGTGTGTTGTTATAGGTCTGTGCTTGTGTGTTGTTGCAGGTCTGTCCTGGTGTGTTGTTGGATTGTGCTGGTGTGTTGTTATAGTTCTGTACTGGTGTGTTGTAGGTCTGTGCTGGTGTGTTGTTGTAGATATTTGCTCGTGTGTTGTTGTAGGTCTTTGCTGGTGTGTTGTTGTAGGTCTTTGCAGGTGTGTTGTTGTAGGTCTTTGCTGGTGTGTTGTTGTAGGTCTTTGCTGGTGTGTTGTGCTTCTTTGCAGGTGTGTTTTTGTATGTCTTTGCTGATGTGTTGTTGTAGATCTGTCCAGGTGTGTTGTAGATCTGTGCTGGTGTGTTGTTGTAGGTCTTTGCTGGTCTGTTGTTGTAGGTCTTTGCTGGTGTGTTGTTGTAGGTCTTTGCTCTTGTGTTGTTGTAGGTCTTTGCTCTTGTGTTGTTGTAGGTCTTTGCAGGTGTGTTGTTGTAGGTCTTTGCTGCTGTGTTGATGTAGGTCTGTCCAGGTGTGTTGTGGGTCTGTGCTGGTGTATTGTTGTAGGTCCTTGCTGGTGTGTTGTAGGTCTGTGCCGCTGTGATGTTGTAGGTCTTTACCGGTATGTTGTCAGTCTGTACTTGTTTGTTGCGCATCTGCACTGGTGTGTTGTTGTAGGTCTGTGCTGGTGTGTTGATTAAGATCAGTGCTGGTGTGTTGTTGCAGGTCAGTGCTGGTGTGCTGTTGTAGGTCTGTGCTGGTGTGCTGTTGTAGCTCTGTGCTGGTGTGCTGTTGTAGGTCTGTACTGGTGTGTCATTGTAGGTCTGTGCTGGTGTGTTGTTGTAGCTCTTTGCTGTTGTGTTGATGTACGTCTGTGCTGGTATGCTTTTGTAGGTCTGTTCTGATGTGTTGTTGTAGGTCCGTTCTAGGGTATTGTTGTAGGTCTGTGCTGGTGTGTTGTTCTAGGTCTGTGCTGGTGTGTTGTTGTAGGACTGTGCTGGTGTGTTGCTGAAGGTCTTTGCAGGTGTGTTGTTGTTGGTCTGCGCTGGTGTGTTGTAGTAGGTCTTTGCTGGTGTGTTGTTGTAGGTCTTTGCAGGTGTGTTGTTGTAATTCTTTGCTGGTGTGTTGTTGTAGGTATTTGCAGTTGCTTTGTTGTAGGTCTTAGCAGGCGTTTTGTTTTAGGACTTTGCAGATGTGCTTATGTAGGTCTTTGCTGGTGTGTTGTTGTAGGTCTTTGCATGTGTGTGGTTGTAGGTCTGCGCTAGTGGGTTGTTGTAGGCCTGTGCTGGTGTGTTCTAGGTCAGTGCTGGTGTGTTGTTGTCGGTCTGTACTGTTGTGTTGTTGTCGGTCTGTACTGATATGTTGTTGTCGGTCTGTGCTGGTGTGTTGTTGTAGGTCTGTGCTGGTGTGTTGGTGTAGGTCTGTGCTGGTGTTTTGTTGTCAGTCTGCACTGGTGTGTTGTTGTAGGTTTGTACTGATGTGTTGTTATAGGTCTGTACTGGTGCGTTTTTTTTTGGTATGTAGTGGTGTGTTGTTGTAGGTCTTTGTTGGTGTGTTGTTGTATGTCTTTGCAGGTGTGTTGTTGCAGGTCTTTGCAGATGTGTTGATGTAGTCTTTGCTGGTGTGTTGTTCTGGGTCTTTGCTGGTGTGTTGTTATAGGTCCTTGCAGGTATATTGTTGTAGGTCTTTGCTGGTACGTTGCTGTACGTCTGTGCCGTTGTGTTGTAGGACTGTGCTGGTGTGTTGTTGTAGGTTTTTTGCCGGTGTGTTGTTGTAGTTCTTTGCTGGAATATTGTTGTATGTCTTTGCAAGTGGGATGTTGTAGGTCTGTGCTGGTATTTTGTTCTAGTTCTGTGGTGGTGTGTTGTTGTAGGTCTGTGCTGGTATGTTGTTGTAGATCTGTGCTTGTGTGTTGTTGTAGGTTTGCACTGGTGTATTGTTGTAGGACTCTGCTGGTGTGTTGTTGTTGGTCTGTGCTGGTATGTTGTTGTATGTCTGTGCTGGTGTGTTGTTGTAGTTCTGTGCTGGTGTGTTGCTGTGGGTCTGTGCGGGTGTGTTGTTGTAGGGCTGTACTGGTGTGTTGTTGTAGGTCTCCAGTGATATGTTGTTGTAGGTCTGTGCTGGTGTGTTGTTGTAGGTCTTTGCAGGTGTGTTGTAGGTCTGTACTGGTATGTTGATGTAGGTCTGTTCTGGTGTGTTGTAGGTCTGTGCTAATGTGTGGTTGTAGGTCTGTGCTGGTGTGTTGTATGTCTGTACTGGTGTGTTGTTGTAGGTCGTTGCAGGTTTGTAGTTGTAGGACTTTGCTGGTGTGTTGTTGTATGTCTTTGCAGGTGTGTTGTTGCAGGTCTTTGCAGGAGTGTTGATGTAGTCTTTGCTGGTGTGTTCTTCTGGGTCTTTGCTGGTGTGTGGTTGTAGGTCCTTGCAGGTATATTGTTGTAGGTCTTTGCTGGTATGTTGCTGTACGTCCGTGCTGTTGTGTTATAGGTCTGTGCTGGTGTGTTGTTGTAGGTTTTTGCCAGTGTGTTGCTGTAGGTCTTTGCTGGAATATTGTTGTATGTCTTTACAGGTGGGTTGTTGTAGGTCTGTGCTGGTATTTTGTTGTAGTTCTGTGGTGGTGTGTTGTTGTAGGTCTGTGCTGGTATGTTGTTGTAGATCTGTGCTTGTGTGTTGTTGTAGGTTTGCACTGGTGTATTGTTGTAAGTCTCTGCTGGTGTGGTGTTGTTTTATCTGAGCTGGTACGTTATTGTATGTCTGTGCTGGTGTGTTGTTGTAGTTCTGTGCTGGTGTGTTGTTGTAGGTCTGTACTGGTGTGTTGTTGTAGGTCTCCAGTGATATGTTGTTGTAGGTCTGTGCTGGTGTGTTGTAGGTCTTTGCAGGTGTGTTGTAGGTCTGTGCTGGTATGTTGTTGTATGTCTTTGCAGGTGTGTTGATGCAGCTCTTTACTGGTATGTTGATGTAGGTCTGTGCTGTTGTGTTGTAGGTCTATACTGCTGTGTTGTTATAGGTTTGTACTGGTGTGTTGTTGTAGGTCTTTGAAAGTGTGTTGTTGTCGTTCTGTGCTGGTATTTTGTTGTAGGTCTGTGGTGGAGTGTTGTTGTAGGTCTGTGCTGGTGTGTTGTTGCAGGTCTCTGCTGGTGTGTTGTAGGTCTGCACTGGTGTACTGTTGTAGGTCTGTGCTGGTGTGTTGTTGTAGGTCTGTGCTGGTATGTTATTGTATGTCTGTACTGATGTGTTGTTGTAGGTCGTTGCAGGTTTGTTGTTGTAGGTCTGTACTGTTGTGTTGTTGTCGGTCTGTACTGATATGTTGTTGTCAGTCTGTGCTGGTGTGTTGTTGTAAGTCTGTGCTGGTGAGTTGGTGTAGGTCTGTACTGATATTTTGTTCTTGGTCTGTGCTGTTATGTTGTTATACGTCTGTACTGTTGTGTTGTTGTAAGTCTGTACTGGTATGTTGTTGTAGATCTGTGCTTGTGTGTTGTTGTAGGTTTGCACTGGTGTATTGTTGTAGGTCTCTGCTGGTGTGTTGTTGTAGGTCTGTGCAGGTGTGTTGTTGTAGGTCTGTGCTGAAGTATTGTTGTAGGTCTTTGCTGGTATGTTGATGTAGGTTTGTGCTGTTGTTTTGTAGGTCTATACTGCTGTGTTGTTATAGGTTTGCACTGGTGTCTTGTTGTAGGTCTGTGCTGGTATTTTGTTGTAGTTCTGTAGTGATATGTTGTTGTAGGTCTGCGCTGGTATGTTGTTGTATGTCTGTGCTGGTGTGTTCTAGGTCAGTGCTGGTGTGTTGTTGTCGGTCTATACTGTTGTGTTGTTGTCGGTCTGTACTGATATGTTGTTGTCGGTCTGTGCTGGTGTGTTGTTGTAGGTCTGTGCTGGTGTGTTGGTGTAGGTCTGTGCTGGTGTTTTGTTGTCGGTCTGCACTGGTGTGTTGTTGTAGGTTTGTACTGATGTGTTGTTATAGGTCTGTACTGGTGCGTTGTTTTATGTCTGTGCTGGTGTGTTCTAGGTCAGTGCTGGTGTGTTGTTGTCGGTCTGTACTGTTGTGTTGTTGTCAGTCTGTACTGATATGTTGTTGTTGGTCTGTGCTGGTGTGTTGGTGTAGGTCTGTACTGATATTTTGTTCTTGGTCTGAGCTGTTATGTTGTTATACGTCTGTACTGGTGTGTTGTTGTAAGTCTGTACTGGTATGTTGTTGTAGGTCTGTGCTGGTGTGTTGTTGTAGTTCTGTGCTGTTGTAGGTCTGTGCTGGTGTTTTGATGTCAGTTTTTGCAGGAGTGTTCTTGTAGGTCTGTACTGGTGTGTTGTTGTAGGTCTTTACTGGTGTATTGTTTTAGGTCTGTGATGGTTTGTTGTTGTAGGTCTTTGCTGGTGTGTTGTTGTAGGTCTGTGCGCATATGTTGATGTAGTTCTCTGCTGGTGTGTTGTTGGTGTGTTGCTGTAGGTCTTTGCAGGTGTGTTTTTGTAGGTCTGTGCTGCTGTGTTGTTGTAGGTCTTTATTGGTGTGTTGTTGTAGGTCTGTGCTGGTGTGTTGTTGTAGGTCTTTACTGTTATGTTGTAGGTCTGTGCTGGTTTGTTGTTGTAGGTCTGTGCTGGTGTGTTGTTGTTGGTCTGTGCTCGTATGTTGATGTAGGTCTGTGCTGGTGTGTTGTAGGTCTGTGCTGGTGTGTGGTTGTAGGTCTGTGCTGGTGTGTTGTATGTCTGTACTCGTGTGTTGTTGTAGGTCATTGCAGGTTTGTAGTTGTAGGTCTTTGCTGGTGTGTTGTATGTCTTTGCAGGTGTGTTGTTGCAGGTCTTTGCAGGTGTATTGATGTAGTCTTTGCTGGTGTGTTGTTCTGGGTCTTTGCTGGTGTTTTGTTATAGGTCCTTGCAGGTATATTGTTGTAGGTCTTTGCTGGTATGTTGCTGTACGTCTGTGCCGTTGTGTTGTAGGACTGTGCTGGTGTGTTGTAGGTTTTTGCCGGTGTGTTGTTGTAGATCTTTGCTGGAATATTGTTGTATGTCTTTGCAGGTGGGTTGTTGTAGGTCTGTGCTGGTATTTTGTTGTAGTTCTGTGGTGGTGTGTTGTTGTAGGTCTGTGCTGGTATGTTGTTGTAGATTTGTGCTTGTGTGTTGTTGTAGGTTTGCACTGGTGTATTGTTGTATGTCTGTGCTGGTGTGTTGTTGTTGGTCTGTGCTGGTATGTTGTTGTATGTCTGTGCTGGTGTGTTGTTGTAGTTCTGTGCTGGTGTGCTGTTGTAGTTCTGTGCTGGTGTGCTGTTGTAGGTCTGTACTGGTGTGTTGTTGTAGTTCTCCAGTGATATGTTGTTGTAGGTCTGTGATGGTGTGTTGTTGTAGGTCTTTGAAGGTGTGTTGTAGGTCTGTACTGGTATGTTGTTGTACCTCTGCACTGATGTGTTGTTGTAGGTCTGTGCTGGTGTGTTGTTGTAGGTCTGCACTGGTGTGTTCTTGTAGGTCTGTGCTGGTGTGTTTTTGGTCTGTGCAGGTGTGTTGTCTTAAATCTGTACTGTTGTGTTGTTGTCGGTCTGTACTGATATATTGTTGTAGGTCTGTGCTGGTGTGTTGTTGTAGGTCTGTGCTGGTGTATTGTTATAGGTCTGTGCTGATGTGTTGATGTAGGTCTGCACTGGTGTGTTGTAGGTCTGTGCTCGTGTGTTTTTGCAGGTCTGTGCTGGTGTGTTGTTGTATGTCTGTATTGGTGTGTTGCTGTAGGTCTGTGCTGTTGTGTTGTTGTAGGTCTTTGCTGGTATGTTGTTGTACGTCTTTGCAGGCTTGTTGTTGCAGGTCTTTGTAGGTGTGTTGATGCAGCTCTTTACTGGTATGTTGATGTAGGTCTGTGCTGTTGTGTTGTAGGCCTATACTGCTGTGTTGTTATAGGTTTGTACTGGTGTGTTGTTGTAGGTCTTTGAAGGTTTGTTGTTGTCGTTCTGTGCTGGTATTTTGTTTTAGGTCTGCGATGGAGTGTTGTTGTAGGGCTGTGCTGGTATGTTGTTGTAGGTCTGTGCTGGTATGTTGATGTATGTCTGTACTGATGTATTGTACGTCGTTGCAGGTTTGTTGTTGTAGATCTTTGCTGGTGTGTTGTTCTATGTCTTTGCAGGTGTGTTGTTGCACGTCTTTGCAGGTGTGTTGATGCAGCTCTTTACTGGTGTGTTGTAGGTCTGTGCTATTGTGTTGTTGTAGGTCTTTGTTGATATGTTGATGTAGGTCTGTGCTGTTGTGTTGTTGTAAGTCTGTGCTCGTATGTTAATGTAGGTCTGTGCTGGAGTGCTGTAGTTCTGTTCTAGTGTGTTGTTATAGGTCTGTACCCTTGCATTGTTGTAGGTATGTACTGGTGTGTTGTTGTAGGTCTTTGCTGGTGTTTTGTTGTAAGTTTGTACTGATGTGTTGTTGTAGGTCTATACTGATGTGTTGTAGGTCTGTGCTGGCGTGTTGTTTTAGGTCTGTGCTGGTGTGTTGCTGTAGGTCTGTGCTCATATGTTGATGTAGGTCTGTGCTGGAGTGTTGTAGGTCTGTGCTGGTTTGTTTTTGTAGGTCTGTGCTGGTGTGTTGTTGTAGGTCTGTGCCCTATGTTGATGTAGGTCTGTCCTGATGTGTTGTTGTAAGTCTGTGCTCGTATGTTAATGTAGGTCTGTGCTGGAGTGCTGTAGTTCTGTTCTAGTGTGTTGTTATAGGTCTGTACCCTTGCATTGTTGTAGGTATGTACTGCTGTGTTGTTGTAGGTCTTTGCTGATATTTTGTTCTTGGTCTGTGTTGTTATGTTGTTATACGTCTGTACTGGTGTGTTGTTATAGGTCTTTACTGATGTGTTGTTGTCGGTCCGTGCTGGTTTGTCGTTGTAGGTCTGTGCTGGTGTTTTGTTGTAGGTTTGTGCTCGTATGTTGATGTAGTTCTCTGCTGGTGTGTTGTAGGTCTGTGCTGGCGTGTTGTTTTAGGTCTGTGATGGTGTGTTGCTGTAGGTCTGTGCTCATATGTTGATGTAGGTCTGTGCTGGAGTGCTGTAGATCTGTGCTGGTGTGTTGTAGTTCTGTTCTGGTGTGTTGTTATAGGTCTGTACTGCTGTGTTGTTGTAGGTCTTTGCTGGTGTTTTGTTGTAGGTCTGTACTGGTGAGCTGTTGTAGGTCTGCTCTGGTGTGTTGCTGTAGTTCTGTGCTGTTGTGTTGTTGTAGGTCTGTGCTGGTGTTTTGCTGTCAGTTTTTGCAGGTGTGTATTTGTAGGTCTGTGCTGGTGTGTTGTTGTAGGTCATTACTGGTGTGTTGTAGGTCTGTGCTGGTTTGTTGTTGTAGGTCTGTGCCCGTATGTTGATGCAGGTCTGTGCTGGTGTGTTGTTGTAAGTCTGTGCTCGTATGTTAATGTAGGTCTGTGCTGGAGTGCTGTAGTTCTGTTCTGGTGTGTTGTTATAGGTCTGTACCCTTGCATTGTTGTAGGTATGTACTGCTGTGTTGTTGTAGGTCTTTGCTGGTGTTTTGTTGTAGGTTTGTACTGATGTGTTGTTGTAGGTCTATACTGATGTGTTGTAGGTCTGTGCTGGCGTGTTGTTTTAGGTCTGTGCTGGTGTGTTGCTGTAGGTCTGTGCTCATATGTTGATGTAGGTCTGTGCTGGAGTGCTGTAGGTCTGTGCTGGTGTGTTGTAGTTCTGTGCTGGTGTGTTGTTATAGGTCTGTACTGGTGCGTTGTTTTTGGTAGGTAGTGGTGTCTTGTAAGTCTTTGCAGGTGTGTTGTTGTAGGTCTGTGCTGGTGTGTTGTTGTAGGTCTTTATTGGTGTGTTGTTGTAGGTCTGTGCTGGTGTGTTGTAGGTCTGTGCTGGTGTTTTGTTGTAGGTTTGTGCTCGTATGTTGATGTAGTTCTCTGCTGGTGTGTTGTAGGTCTGTGCTGGCGTGTTGTTTTAGGTCTGTGATGGTGTGTTGCTGTAGGTCTGTGCTCATATGTTGATGTAGGTCTGTGCTGGAGTGCTGTAGGTCTGTGCTGGTGTGTTGTAGTTCTGTTCTGGTGTGTTGTTATAGGTCTGTACTGCTGTGTTGTTGTAGGTCTTTGCTGGTGTTTTGTTGTAGGTCTGTACTGGTGAGCTGTTGTAGGTCTACTCTGGTGTGTCGTTGTAGTTCTGTGCTGTTGTGTTGTTGTAGGTCTGTGCTGGTGTTTTGCTGTCGGTTTTTGCAGGTGTGTATTTGTAGGTCTGTGCTGGTGTGTTGTTGTAGGTCATCACTGGTGTGTTGTAGGTCTGTGCTGGTTTGTTGTTGTAGGTCTGTGCCCGTATGTTGATGTAGGTCTGTGCTGGTGTGTTGTTGTAAGTCTGTGCTCGTATGTTAATGTAGGTCTGTGCTGGAGTGCTGTAGTTCTGTGCTAGTGTGTTGTTATAGGTCTGTACCCTTGCATTGTTGTAGGTATGTACTGCTGTGTTGTTGTAGGTCTTTGCTGGTGTTTTGTTGTAGGTTTGTACTGATGTGTTGTTGTAGGTCTATACTGATGTGTTGTAGGTCTGTGCTGGCGTGTTGTTTTAGGTCTGTGCTGGTGTGTTGCTGTAGGTCTGTGCTCATATGTTGATGTAGGTCTGTGCTGGAGTGCTGTAGGTCTGTGCTGGTGTGTTGTAGTTCTGTGCTGGTGTGTTGTTATAGGTCTGTACTGGTGCGTTGTTTTTGGTAGGTAGTGGTGTCTTGTAAGTCTTTGCAGGTGTGTTGTTGTAGGTCTGTGCTGGTGTGTTGTTGTAGGTCTTTATTGGTGTGTTGTTGTAGGTCTATGCTGGTGTGTTGTAGGTCTGTGCTCGTATGTTGATGTAGGTCTGTGCTGGAGTGCTGTAGGTCTGTGTTGGTGTGTTGTTTTATGTCTGTGCTGGTGTGTTCTAGGTCAGTGCTGGTGTGTTGTTGTCGGTCTGTACTGTTGTGTTGTTGTCGGTCTGTAATGATATGTTGTTGTCGGTCTGTGCTGGTGTGTTGTTGTAGGTCTGTGCGGGCGTGTTTGTGTAGGTCTGTACTGAAATATTGTTCTTGGTCTGTGCTGTTCTGTTGTTATACGTCTGTACTGGTGTGTTGTTGTCGGTCTGTAATGTTGTGTTGTTGTAGGTGTGTGCTGGTGTGTTGGTGTAGGTCTGTACTGATATTTTGTTCTTGGTCTGTGCTGTTATGTTGTTATACGTCTGTACTGGTGTGTTGTTGTAAGTCTGTACTGGTATGTTGTTGTAGGTCTGTACTGGTGTGTTGTAGTTCTGTGCTGGTGTGTTGTTATAGGTCTGTACTGGTGCGTTGTTTTAGGTATGTAGTGGTGTGTTGTTGTAGGTCTTTGCTGCAGTATTGTTGTAGGTCTTTGCAGGTGTGTTGTTGTAGGTCTGTGCTAGTATTTTGTTGTAGTTCTGTGGTGGTGTGTTTTTGCAGGTCTGTGCTGGTGTGTTGTTTTAGTTGTGTGCTGTTGTGTTGTTGTAGGTCTTTGCTGGTATGTTGATGTAGGTTTGTGCTGTTGTTTTGTGGGTCTATACTGCTGTGTTGTTATAGGTTTGTACTGGTGTCTTGTTGTAGGTCTGTGCTGGTATTTTGTTGTAGTTCTGTAGTGATATGTTGTTGTAGGTCTGCGCTGGTATGTTGTTTTATGTCTGTGCTGGTGTGTTCTAGGTCAGTGCTGGTGTGTTGTTGTCGGTCTGTACTTTTGTGTTGTTGTCGGTCTGTACTGATATGTTGTTGTCGGTCTGTGCTGGTGTGTTGTTGTAGGTCTGTGCGGGTGTGTTTGTGTAGGTCTGTACTGATATTTGGTTCTTGGTCTGTGCTGTTATGTTGTTATACGTCTGTACTGGTGTGTTGTTGTCGGTCTGTACTGTTGTGTTGTTGTAGGTGTGTGCTGGTGTGTTGGTGTAGGTCTGTACTGATATTTTGTTCTTGGTCTGTGCTGTTATGTTGTTATACGTCTGTACTGGTATGTTGTTGTAGGTCTGTGCTGGTGTGTTGTTGTAGTTCTGTGCTGTTGTGTTGTTGTAGGTCTGTACTGGTGTGCTGTAGTTCTGTGCTGGTGTGTTGTTATAGGTCTGTACTGGTGCGTTGTTTTAGGTATGTAGTGGTGTGTTGTTGTAGGTCTTTGCTGCAGTATTGTTGTAGGTATTTGCAGGTGTGTTGTAGGTCTGTGCTAGTATTTTGTCGTAGTTCTGTGGTGGTGTGTTTTTGCAGGTCTGTGCTGGTGTTTTGTTTTAGGTCTGTGCTGTTGTGTTGTTGTAGGTCTTTGCTGGTATGTTGATGTAGGTTTGTGCTGTTGTTTTGTAGGTCGATACTGGTGTGTTGTTATAGGTTTGTACTGGTGTCTTGTTGTAGATCTGTGCTGGTATTTTGTTGTAGTTCTGTAGTGATATGTTGTTGTAGGTCGGCGCTGGTATGTTGTTTGATGTCTGTGCTGGTGTGTTCTAGGTCAGTGCTGGTGTGTTGTTGTCGGTCTGTACTGTTGTGTTGTTGTCCGTCTGTACTGATATGTTGTTGTCGGTCTGTGCTGGTGTGTTGTTGTAGGTCTGTGCTGGTGTGCTGGTGTAGTTCTGTACTGATATTTTGTTCTTGGTCGGTGCTGTTATGTTGTTATACGTCTATACTGTTGTGTTGTTGTAATTCTGTACTGGTATGTTGTTGTAGGTCTGTGCTGGGGTGTTGTTGTAGTTCTGTGCTGTTGTAGGTCTGTGCTGGTGTTTTGATGTCAGTCTTTGCAGGAGTGTTCTTGTAGGTCTGTACTGGTGTGCTGTTGTAGGTCTTTACTGGTGTATTGTTGTAGGTCTGTGCTGGAGTGCTGTAGGTCTGTGTTGGTGTGTTGTTAGAGGTCTGTACTGGTGTCTCGTTGTAGGTCTGTGCTGGTATTTTGTTGTAGTTCTGTAGTGATATGTTGTTGTAGGTCTGCGCTGGTGTGTTGTTTTATGTCTGTACTGCTGTGTTGTTGTAGGTCTTTGCTGTTGTTTTGTTGTAGGTCTGTACTGGTGAGCTGCTGTAGGTCTGCACTGTTGTGTTGTAGGTCTGTGCTGGTTTTTTGCTGTCGGTCTTTGCAGGTGTGTTTTTGTAGGTCTGTGCTGGTGTGTTGTTGTAGGTCTTTACTGGTGTGTTGTAGGTCTGCGCTGGTGTGCTGTTGTAGGTCTGTGCTGTTGTGTTGTTGTAGGTCTTTGCTGGTATGTTGATGTAGGATTGTGCTGTTGTTTTGTAGGTCTATACTGCTGTGTTGTTATAGGTTTGTACTGGTGCGTTGTTTTTGTTATGTAGTGGTGTCTTGTTCTAAGTCTTTGCAGGTGTGTTGTTGTGGGTCTGTGCTGAAGTGTTGTTGTAGGCCTTTGCTGGTATGTTGATGTAGGACTGTGCTGTTGTTTTGTAGGTCTATACTGCTGTGTTGTTATAGGTTTGTACTGGTGCGTTGTTCTTGGTATGTAGTGGTGTCTTGTTGTAGGTCTTTGCAGGTGTGTTGTTGTGGGTCTGTGCTGAAGTGTTGTTGTAGGTCTTTGCTGGTATGTTGATGTAGGTTTGTGCTGTTGTTTTGTGGGTCTATACTGCTGTGTTCTAATAGGTTTGTACTGGTGTCTTGTTGTAGGTCTGTGCTGGTATTTTGTTGTAGTTCTTTAGTGATATGTTGTTGTAGGTCTGCGCTGGTATGTTGTTTTATGTCTGTGCTGGTGTGTTCTAGGTCAGTGCTGGTGTGTTGTCGTCGGTCTGTACTGTTGTGTTGTTGTCGGTCTGTACTGATATGTTGTTGTCGGTCTGTGCTGGTGTGTTGTTGTAGTTCTGTGCTGTTGTGTTGTTGTAGGTCTGTACTGGTGTGTTGTAGTTCTTTGCTGGTGTGTTGTTATAGGTCTGTACTGGTGCGTTGTTTTAGGTATGTAGTGGTGTGTTGTTGTAGGTCTTTGCTGCAGTATTGTTGTAGGCCTTTGCAGGTGTGTTGTTGTAGGTCTGTGCTAGTATTTTGTTGTAGTTCTGTGGTGGTGTGTTTTTGCAGGTCTGTGCTGGTGTGTTGTTTTAGGTCTGTGCTGTTGTGATGTTGTAGGTCTTTGCTGGTATGTTGATGTAGGTTTGTGCTGTTGTTTTGTAGGTCGATACTGGTGTGTTGTTATAGGTTTGTACTGGTGTCTTGTTGTAGGTCTGTGCTGGTATTTTGTTGTAGTTCTGTAGTGATATGTTGTTGTATGTCTGCGCTGGTATGTTGTTTTATATCTGTGCTGGTGTGTTCTAGGTCAGTGCTGGTGTGTTGTTGTACGTCTTTGCAGGCTTGTTGTTGCAGGTCTTTGTAGGTGTGTTGATGCAGCTCTTTACTGGTATGTTGATGTAGGTCTGTGCTGTTGTGTTGTAGGCCTATACTGCTGTGTTGTTATAGGTTTGTACTGGTGTGTTGTTGTAGGTCTTTGAAGGTTTGTTGTTGTCGTTCTGTGCTGGTATTTTGTTTTAGGTCTGCGATGGAGTGTTGTTGTAGGGCTGTGCTGGTATGTTGTTGTAGGTCTGTGCTGGTATGTTGATGTATGTCTGTACTGATGTATTGTACGTCGTTGCAGGTTTGTTGTTGTAGATCTTTGCTGGTGTGTTGTTCTATGTCTTTGCAGGTGTGTTGTTGCACGTCTTTGCAGGTGTGTTGATGCAGCTCTTTACTGGTGTGTTGTAGGTCTGTGCTATTGTGTTGTTGTAGGTCTTTGTTGATATGTTGATGTAGGTCTGTGCTGTTGTGTTGTTGTAAGTCTGTGCTCGTATGTTAATGTAGGTCTGTGCTGGAGTGCTGTAGTTCTGTTCTAGTGTGTTGTTATAGGTCTGTACCCTTGCATTGTTGTAGGTATGTACTGGTGTGTTGTTGTAGGTCTTTGCTGGTGTTTTGTTGTAAGTTTGTACTGATGTGTTGTTGTAGGTCTATACTGATGTGTTGTAGGTCTGTGCTGGCGTGTTGTTTTAGGTCTGTGCTGGTGTGTTGCTGTAGGTCTGTGCTCATATGTTGATGTAGGTCTGTGCTGGAGTGTTGTAGGTCTGTGCTGGTTTGTTTTTGTAGGTCTGTGCTGGTGTGTTGTTGTAGGTCTGTGCCCTATGTTGATGTAGGTCTGTCCTGATGTGTTGTTGTAAGTCTGTGCTCGTATGTTAATGTAGGTCTGTGCTGGAGTGCTGTAGTTCTGTTCTAGTGTGTTGTTATAGGTCTGTACCCTTGCATTGTTGTAGGTATGTACTGCTGTGTTGTTGTAGGTCTTTGCTGATATTTTGTTCTTGGTCTGTGTTGTTATGTTGTTATACGTCTGTACTGGTGTGTTGTTATAGGTCTTTACTGATGTGTTGTTGTCGGTCCGTGCTGGTTTGTCGTTGTAGGTCTGTGCTGGTGTTTTGTTGTAGGTTTGTGCTCGTATGTTGATGTAGTTCTCTGCTGGTGTGTTGTAGGTCTGTGCTGGCGTGTTGTTTTAGGTCTGTGATGGTGTGTTGCTGTAGGTCTGTGCTCATATGTTGATGTAGGTCTGTGCTGGAGTGCTGTAGATCTGTGCTGGTGTGTTGTAGTTCTGTTCTGGTGTGTTGTTATAGGTCTGTACTGCTGTGTTGTTGTAGGTCTTTGCTGGTGTTTTGTTGTAGGTCTGTACTGGTGAGCTGTTGTAGGTCTGCTCTGGTGTGTTGCTGTAGTTCTGTGCTGTTGTGTTGTTGTAGGTCTGTGCTGGTGTTTTGCTGTCAGTTTTTGCAGGTGTGTATTTGTAGGTCTGTGCTGGTGTGTTGTTGTAGGTCATTACTGGTGTGTTGTAGGTCTGTGCTGGTTTGTTGTTGTAGGTCTGTGCCCGTATGTTGATGCAGGTCTGTGCTGGTGTGTTGTTGTAAGTCTGTGCTCGTATGTTAATGTAGGTCTGTGCTGGAGTGCTGTAGTTCTGTTCTGGTGTGTTGTTATAGGTCTGTACCCTTGCATTGTTGTAGGTATGTACTGCTGTGTTGTTGTAGGTCTTTGCTGGTGTTTTGTTGTAGGTTTGTACTGATGTGTTGTTGTAGGTCTATACTGATGTGTTGTAGGTCTGTGCTGGCGTGTTGTTTTAGGTCTGTGCTGGTGTGTTGCTGTAGGTCTGTGCTCATATGTTGATGTAGGTCTGTGCTGGAGTGCTGTAGGTCTGTGCTGGTGTGTTGTAGTTCTGTGCTGGTGTGTTGTTATAGGTCTGTACTGGTGCGTTGTTTTTGGTAGGTAGTGGTGTCTTGTAAGTCTTTGCAGGTGTGTTGTTGTAGGTCTGTGCTGGTGTGTTGTTGTAGGTCTTTATTGGTGTGTTGTTGTAGGTCTGTGCTGGTGTGTTGTAGGTCTGTGCTGGTGTTTTGTTGTAGGTTTGTGCTCGTATGTTGATGTAGTTCTCTGCTGGTGTGTTGTAGGTCTGTGCTGGCGTGTTGTTTTAGGTCTGTGATGGTGTGTTGCTGTAGGTCTGTGCTCATATGTTGATGTAGGTCTGTGCTGGAGTGCTGTAGGTCTGTGCTGGTGTGTTGTAGTTCTGTTCTGGTGTGTTGTTATAGGTCTGTACTGCTGTGTTGTTGTAGGTCTTTGCTGGTGTTTTGTTGTAGGTCTGTACTGGTGAGCTGTTGTAGGTCTACTCTGGTGTGTCGTTGTAGTTCTGTGCTGTTGTGTTGTTGTAGGTCTGTGCTGGTGTTTTGCTGTCGGTTTTTGCAGGTGTGTATTTGTAGGTCTGTGCTGGTGTGTTGTTGTAGGTCATCACTGGTGTGTTGTAGGTCTGTGCTGGTTTGTTGTTGTAGGTCTGTGCCCGTATGTTGATGTAGGTCTGTGCTGGTGTGTTGTTGTAAGTCTGTGCTCGTATGTTAATGTAGGTCTGTGCTGGAGTGCTGTAGTTCTGTGCTAGTGTGTTGTTATAGGTCTGTACCCTTGCATTGTTGTAGGTATGTACTGCTGTGTTGTTGTAGGTCTTTGCTGGTGTTTTGTTGTAGGTTTGTACTGATGTGTTGTTGTAGGTCTATACTGATGTGTTGTAGGTCTGTGCTGGCGTGTTGTTTTAGGTCTGTGCTGGTGTGTTGCTGTAGGTCTGTGCTCATATGTTGATGTAGGTCTGTGCTGGAGTGCTGTAGGTCTGTGCTGGTGTGTTGTAGTTCTGTGCTGGTGTGTTGTTATAGGTCTGTACTGGTGCGTTGTTTTTGGTAGGTAGTGGTGTCTTGTAAGTCTTTGCAGGTGTGTTGTTGTAGGTCTGTGCTGGTGTGTTGTTGTAGGTCTTTATTGGTGTGTTGTTGTAGGTCTATGCTGGTGTGTTGTAGGTCTGTGCTCGTATGTTGATGTAGGTCTGTGCTGGAGTGCTGTAGGTCTGTGTTGGTGTGTTGTTTTATGTCTGTGCTGGTGTGTTCTAGGTCAGTGCTGGTGTGTTGTTGTCGGTCTGTACTGTTGTGTTGTTGTCGGTCTGTAATGATATGTTGTTGTCGGTCTGTGCTGGTGTGTTGTTGTAGGTCTGTGCGGGCGTGTTTGTGTAGGTCTGTACTGAAATATTGTTCTTGGTCTGTGCTGTTCTGTTGTTATACGTCTGTACTGGTGTGTTGTTGTCGGTCTGTAATGTTGTGTTGTTGTAGGTGTGTGCTGGTGTGTTGGTGTAGGTCTGTACTGATATTTTGTTCTTGGTCTGTGCTGTTATGTTGTTATACGTCTGTACTGGTGTGTTGTTGTAAGTCTGTACTGGTATGTTGTTGTAGGTCTGTACTGGTGTGTTGTAGTTCTGTGCTGGTGTGTTGTTATAGGTCTGTACTGGTGCGTTGTTTTAGGTATGTAGTGGTGTGTTGTTGTAGGTCTTTGCTGCAGTATTGTTGTAGGTCTTTGCAGGTGTGTTGTTGTAGGTCTGTGCTAGTATTTTGTTGTAGTTCTGTGGTGGTGTGTTTTTGCAGGTCTGTGCTGGTGTGTTGTTTTAGTTGTGTGCTGTTGTGTTGTTGTAGGTCTTTGCTGGTATGTTGATGTAGGTTTGTGCTGTTGTTTTGTGGGTCTATACTGCTGTGTTGTTATAGGTTTGTACTGGTGTCTTGTTGTAGGTCTGTGCTGGTATTTTGTTGTAGTTCTGTAGTGATATGTTGTTGTAGGTCTGCGCTGGTATGTTGTTTTATGTCTGTGCTGGTGTGTTCTAGGTCAGTGCTGGTGTGTTGTTGTCGGTCTGTACTTTTGTGTTGTTGTCGGTCTGTACTGATATGTTGTTGTCGGTCTGTGCTGGTGTGTTGTTGTAGGTCTGTGCGGGTGTGTTTGTGTAGGTCTGTACTGATATTTGGTTCTTGGTCTGTGCTGTTATGTTGTTATACGTCTGTACTGGTGTGTTGTTGTCGGTCTGTACTGTTGTGTTGTTGTAGGTGTGTGCTGGTGTGTTGGTGTAGGTCTGTACTGATATTTTGTTCTTGGTCTGTGCTGTTATGTTGTTATACGTCTGTACTGGTATGTTGTTGTAGGTCTGTGCTGGTGTGTTGTTGTAGTTCTGTGCTGTTGTGTTGTTGTAGGTCTGTACTGGTGTGCTGTAGTTCTGTGCTGGTGTGTTGTTATAGGTCTGTACTGGTGCGTTGTTTTAGGTATGTAGTGGTGTGTTGTTGTAGGTCTTTGCTGCAGTATTGTTGTAGGTATTTGCAGGTGTGTTGTAGGTCTGTGCTAGTATTTTGTCGTAGTTCTGTGGTGGTGTGTTTTTGCAGGTCTGTGCTGGTGTTTTGTTTTAGGTCTGTGCTGTTGTGTTGTTGTAGGTCTTTGCTGGTATGTTGATGTAGGTTTGTGCTGTTGTTTTGTAGGTCGATACTGGTGTGTTGTTATAGGTTTGTACTGGTGTCTTGTTGTAGATCTGTGCTGGTATTTTGTTGTAGTTCTGTAGTGATATGTTGTTGTAGGTCGGCGCTGGTATGTTGTTTGATGTCTGTGCTGGTGTGTTCTAGGTCAGTGCTGGTGTGTTGTTGTCGGTCTGTACTGTTGTGTTGTTGTCCGTCTGTACTGATATGTTGTTGTCGGTCTGTGCTGGTGTGTTGTTGTAGGTCTGTGCTGGTGTGCTGGTGTAGTTCTGTACTGATATTTTGTTCTTGGTCGGTGCTGTTATGTTGTTATACGTCTATACTGTTGTGTTGTTGTAATTCTGTACTGGTATGTTGTTGTAGGTCTGTGCTGGGGTGTTGTTGTAGTTCTGTGCTGTTGTAGGTCTGTGCTGGTGTTTTGATGTCAGTCTTTGCAGGAGTGTTCTTGTAGGTCTGTACTGGTGTGCTGTTGTAGGTCTTTACTGGTGTATTGTTGTAGGTCTGTGCTGGAGTGCTGTAGGTCTGTGTTGGTGTGTTGTTAGAGGTCTGTACTGGTGTCTCGTTGTAGGTCTGTGCTGGTATTTTGTTGTAGTTCTGTAGTGATATGTTGTTGTAGGTCTGCGCTGGTGTGTTGTTTTATGTCTGTACTGCTGTGTTGTTGTAGGTCTTTGCTGTTGTTTTGTTGTAGGTCTGTACTGGTGAGCTGCTGTAGGTCTGCACTGTTGTGTTGTTGTAGGTCTGTGCTGGTTTTTTGCTGTCGGTCTTTGCAGGTGTGTTTTTGTAGGTCTGTGCTGGTGTGTTGTTGTAGGTCTTTACTGGTGTGTTGTAGGTCTGCGCTGGTGTGCTGTTGTAGGTCTGTGCTGTTGTGTTGTTGTAGGTCTTTGCTGGTATGTTGATGTAGGATTGTGCTGTTGTTTTGTAGGTCTATACTGCTGTGTTGTTATAGGTTTGTACTGGTGCGTTGTTTTTGTTATGTAGTGGTGTCTTGTTCTAAGTCTTTGCAGGTGTGTTGTTGTGGGTCTCTGCTGAAGTGTTGTTGTAGGCCTTTGCTGGTATGTTGATGTAGGACTGTGCTGTTGTTTTGTAGGTCTATACTGCTGTGTTGTTATAGGTTTGTACTGGTGCGTTGTTCTTGGTATGTAGTGGTGTCTTGTTGTAGGTCTTTGCAGGTGTGTTGTTGTGGGTCTGTGCTGAAGTGTTGTTGTAGGTCTTTGCTGGTATGTTGATGTAGGTTTGTGCTGTTGTTTTGTGGGTCTATACTGCTGTGTTCTAATAGGTTTGTACTGGTGTCTTGTTGTAGGTCTGTGCTGGTATTTTGTTGTAGTTCTTTAGTGATATGTTGTTGTAGGTCTGCGCTGGTATGTTGTTTTATGTCTGTGCTGGTGTGTTCTAGGTCAGTGCTGGTGTGTTGTCGTCGGTCTGTACTGTTGTGTTGTTGTCGGTCTGTACTGATATGTTGTTGTCGGTCTGTGCTGGTGTGTTGTTGTAGTTCTGTGCTGTTGTGTTGTTGTAGGTCTGTACTGGTGTGTTGTAGTTCTTTGCTGGTGTGTTGTTATAGGTCTGTACTGGTGCGTTGTTTTAGGTATGTAGTGGTGTGTTGTTGTAGGTCTTTGCTGCAGTATTGTTGTAGGCCTTTGCAGGTGTGTTGTTGTAGGTCTGTGCTAGTATTTTGTTGTAGTTCTGTGGTGGTGTGTTTTTGCAGGTCTGTGCTGGTGTGTTGTTTTAGGTCTGTGCTGTTGTGATGTTGTAGGTCTTTGCTGGTATGTTGATGTAGGTTTGTGCTGTTGTTTTGTAGGTCGATACTGGTGTGTTGTTATAGGTTTGTACTGGTGTCTTGTTGTAGGTCTGTGCTGGTATTTTGTTGTAGTTCTGTAGTGATATGTTGTTGTATGTCTGCGCTGGTATGTTGTTTTATATCTGTGCTGGTGTGTTCTAGGTCAGTGCTGGTGTGTTGTTGTCGGTCTGTACTGTTGTGTTGTTGTCGGTCTGTACTGATATGTTGTTGTCGGTCTGTGCTGGTGTGTTGTTGTAGGTCTGTGCGGGTGTGCTGGTGTAGGTCTGTACTGATATTTTGTTCTTGGTCTGTGCTGTTATGTTGTTATACATCTGTACTGGTGTGTTGTTGTAAGTCTGTACTGGTATGTTGTTGTAGGTCTGTGCTGGTGTGTTGTTGTAGTTCTGTGCTGTTGTAGGTCTGTGCTGGTGTTTAGATGTCAGTCTTTGCAGGAGTGTTCTTGCAGGTCTGTACTGGTGTGCTGTTGTAGTTCTTTACTGGTGTATTGTTGTAGGTCTGTGATGGTTTGTTGTTGTAGGCCTGTGATGGTGTGTTGTTGTAGGTCTGTGCTCGTATGTTGATGTAGTTCTCTGCTGGTGTGTTGTTGGTGTGTTGCTGTAGGTCTTTGCTGGTGTGTTTTTGTAGGTCTGTGCTGGTGTGTTGTTGTAGGTCTTTATTGGTGTGTTGTTGTAGGTCTGTGCTGGTGTGTTGTTGTAGGTCTTTACTGTTATGTTGTAGGTCTGTGCTGGTTTGTTGTTGTAGATCTGTGCTGGTGTGTTGTTGTTGGTCTGTGCTCGTATGTTGATGTAGGTCTGTGCTGGTGTGTTGTAGGTCTGTGCTGGTGTGTGGTTGTAGGTCTGTGCTGGTGTGTTGTATGTCTATACTGGTGTGTTGTTGTAGGTCATTGCAGGTTTGTAGTTGTAGGTCTTTGCTGGTGTGTTGTATGTCTTTGCAGGTGTGTTGTTGCAGGTCTTTGCAGGTGTGTTGATGTAGTCTTTGCTGGTGTGTTGTTCTGGGTCTTTGCTGGTGTGTTGTTTTATATCCTTGCAGGTATATTGTTGTACGTCTTTGCTGGTACCTTGCTGTATGTCTGTGCCGTTGTGTTGTAGGACTGTGCTGGTGTGTTGTTGTAGGTTTTTGCCGTTGTGTTGTTGTAGATCTTTGCTGGAATATGGTTGTACGTCTTTGCAGGTGGGATGTTGTAGTTCTGTGCTGGTATTTTGTTGTAGTTCTGTGGTGGTGTGTTGTTGTAGGTCTGTGCTGGTATGTTGTTGTAGATTTGTGCTTGTGTGTTGTTGTAGGTTTGCACTGATGTATTGTTGTAGGTCTCTGCTGGTGTGTTGTTGTTGGTCTGTGCTGGTATGTTGTTGTATGTCTGTGCTGGTGTGTTGTTGTAGTTCTGTGCTGGTGTGCTGTTGTAGGTCTGTGCTGGTGTGTTGTTGTAGTTCTCCAGTGTTATGTTGTTGTAGGTCTGTGATGGTGTGTTGTTGTAGGTCTTTGAAGGTGTGTTGTAGGTCTGTACTGGTATGTTGTTGTACCTCTGCACTGGTGTGTTGTTGTAGGTCTGTGCTGGTGTGTTGTTGTAGGTCTGCACTGGTGTGTTCTTGTAGGTCTGTGCTTGCGTGTTTTTGGTCTGTGCAGGTGTGTTGTCTTAAATCTGTACTGTTGTGTTGTTGTCGGTCTGTACTGATATATTGTTGTAGGTCTGTGCTGGTGTGTTGTTGTAGGTCTGTGCTGGTGTGTTGTTGTAGGTCTGTGCAGGTGTACTGTTATAGGTCTGTGCTGATGTGTTGATGTAGGTCTGCACTGGTGTGTTGTAGGTCTGTGCTGGTGTGTTTTTGCAGGTCTGTGCTGGTGTGTTGTTGTATGTCTGTATTGGTGTGTTGTTGTAGGTCTGTGCTGTTGTGTTGTTGTAGGTCTTTGCTGCTATGTTGTTGTATGTCTTTGCAGGCTTGTTGTTGCAGATCTTTGCAGGTGTGTTGATGCAGCTCTTTACTGGTATGTTGTTGTAGGTCTGCGCTGGTGTGTTGTTTTATATCTGTACTGCTGTGTTGTTGTAGGTCTTTGCTGGTGTTTTGTTGTAGGTCTGTACCGGTGAGCTGCTGTAGGTCTGCACTGTTGTGTTGTTGTAGGTCTGTGCTGGTTTTTTGCTGTCGGTCTTTGCAGGTGTGTTTTTGTAGGTCTGTGATGGTGTGTTGTTGTAGGTCTTTACTGGTGTGTTGTAGGTCTGTGCTGGTGTGTTGTTGTAGGTCTGTGCTGTTGTGTTATTGTAGGTCTTTGCTGGTATGTTGATGTAGGATTGTGCTGTTGTTTTGTAGGTCTATACTGCTGTGTTGTTATAGGTTTGTACTGGTGCGTTGTTTTAGGTATGTAGTGGTGTGTTGTTGTAGGTCTTTGCTGCAGTATTGTTGTAAGTCTTTGCAGGTGTGTTGTTGTAGGTTTGTGCTAGTATTTTGTTGTAGTTCTGTGGTGGTGTGTTTTTGCCGGTCTGTGCTGATGTGTTGTTGTAGGTCTGTGCTGTTGTGTTGTTGTAGGTCTTTGCTGGTATGTTGATGTAGGTTTGTGCTGTTGTTTTGTAGGTCGATACTGCTGTGTTGTTATAGGTTTGTACTGGTGTCTTGTTGTAGGTCTGTGCTGGTATTTTGTTGTAGTTCTGTAGTGATATGTTGTTGTAGGTCTGCGCTGGTATGTTGTTTTATGTCTGTGCTGGTATGTTCTAGTTCAGTGCTGGTGTGTTGTTGTTGGTCTGTACTGTTGTGTTGTTGTCGGTCTGTACTGATATGTTGTTGTCGGTCTGTGCTGGTGTGTTGTTGTAGGTCTGTGCGGGTGTGCTGGTGTAGATCTGTACTGATATTTTGTTCTTGGTCTGTGCTGTTATGTTCTTATATGTCTGTACTGGTGTGTTGTTGTAAGTCTGTACTGGTATGTTGTTGTAGGTCTTTGCTGGTGTTTTGTTGTAGGTCTGTACTGGTGAGCTGTTGTAGGTCTGCTCTGGTGTGTTGTTGTAGTTCTGTGCTGTTGTGTTGTTGTAGGTCTGTGCTGGTGTTTTGCTGTCGGTTTTTGCAGGTGTGTATTTGTAGGTCTGTGCTGGTGTGTTGTAGGTCTGTGCTGGTTTGTTGTTGTAGGTCTGTGCCCGTATGTTGATGTAGGTCTGTGCTGGTGTGTTGTTGTAAGTCTGTGCTCGTATGTTAATGTAGGTCTGTGCTGGAGTGCTGTAGTTCTGTGCTAGTGTGTTGTTATAGGTCTGTACCCTTGCATTGTTGTAGGTATGTACTGCTGTGTTGTTGTAGGTCTTTGCTGGTGTTTTGTTGTAGGTTTGTACTGATGTGTTGTTGTAGGTCTATACTGATGTGTTGTAGGTCTGTGCTGGCGTGTTGTTTTAGGTCTGTGCTGGTGTGTTGCTGTAGGTCTGTGCTCATATGTTGATGTAGGTCTGTGCTGGAGTGCTGTAGGTCTGTGCTGGTGTGTTGTAGTTCTGTGCTGGTGTGTTGTTATAGGTCTGTACTGGTGCGTTGTTTTTGGTAGGTAGTGGTGTCTTGTAAGTCTTTGCAGGTGTGTTGTTGTAGGTCTGTGCTGGTGTGTTGTTGTAGGTCTTTATTGGTGTGTTGTTGTAGGTCTTTGCTGTTGTGTTGTAGGTCTGTGCTCGTATGTTGATGTAGGTCTGTGCCGGAGTGCTGTAGGTCTGTGTTGGTGTGTTGTTTTATGTCTGTGCTGGTGTGTTCTAGGTCAGTGCTGGTGTGTTGTTGTCGGTCTGTACTGTTGTGTTGTTGTCGGTCTGTACTGATATGTTGTTGTCGGTCTGTGCTGGTGTGTTGTTGTAGGTCTGTGCGGGCGTGTTTGTGTAGGTCTGTACTGAAATATTGTTCTTGGTCTGTGCTGTTCTGTTGTTATACGTCTGTACTGGTGTGTTGTTGTCGGTCTGTAATGTTGTGTTGTTGTAGGTGTGTGCTGGTGTGTTGGTGTAGGTCTGTACTGATATTTTGTTCTTGGTCTGTGCTGTTATGTTGTTATACGTCTGTACTGGTGTGTTGTTGTAAGTCTGTACTGGTATGTTGTTGTAGGTCTGTACTGGTGTGTTGTAGTTCTGTGCTGGTGTGTTGTTATAGGTCTGTACTGGTGCGTTGTTTTAGGTATGTAGTGGTGTGTTGTTGTAGGTCTTTGCTGCAGTATTGTTGTAGGTCTTTGCAGGTGTGTTGTAGGTCTGTGCTAGTATTTTGTTGTAGTTCTGTGGTGGTGTGTTTTTGCAGGTCTGTGCTGGTGTGTTGTTTTAGTTGTGTGCTGTTGTGTTGTTGTAGGTCTTTGCTGGTATGTTGATGTAGGTTTGTGCTGTTGTTTTGTGGGTCTATACTGCTGTGTTGTTATAGGTTTGTACTGGTGTCTTGTTGTAGGTCTGTGCTGGTATTTTGTTGTAGTTCTGTAGTGATATGTTGTTGTAGGTCTGCGCTGGTATGTTGTTTTATGTCTGTGCTGGTGTGTTCTAGGTCAGTGCTGGTGTGTTGTTGTCGGTCTGTACTTTTGTGTTGTTGTCGGTCTGTACTGATATGTTGTTGTCGGTCTGTGCTGGTGTGTTGTTGTAGGTCTGTGCGGGTGTGTTTGTGTAGGTCTGTACTGATATTTGGTTCTTGGTCTGTGCTGTTATGTTGTTATACGTCTGTACTGGTGTGTTGTTGTCGGTCTGTACTGTTGTGTTGTTGTAGGTGTGTGCTGGTGTGTTGGTGTAGGTCTGTACTGATATTTTGTTCTTGGTCTGTGCTGTTATGTTGTTATACGTCTGTACTGGTGTGTTGTTGTAAGTCTGTACTGGTATGTTGTTGTAGGTCTGTGCTGGTGTGTTGTTGTAGTTCTGTGCTGTTGTGTTGTTGTAGGTCTGTACTGGTGTGCTGTAGTTCTGTGCTGGTGTGTTGTTATAGGTCTGTACTGGTGCGTTGTTTTAGGTATGTAGTGGTGTGTTGTTGTAGGTCTTTGCTGCAGTATTGTTGTAGGTATTTGCAGGTGTGTTGTAGGTCTGTGCTAGTATTTTGTCGTAGTTCTGTGGTGGTGTGTTTTTGCAGGTCTGTGCTGGTGTTTTGTTTTAGGTCTGTGCTGTTGTGTTGTTGTAGGTCTTTGCTGGTATGTTGATGTAGGTTTGTGCTGTTGTTTTGTAGGTCGATACTGGTGTGTTGTTATAGGTTTGTACTGATGTCTTGTTGTAGGTCTGTGCTGGTATTTTGTTGTAGTTCTGTAGTGATATGTTGTTGTAGGTCGGCGCTGGTATGTTGTTTGATGTCTGTGCTGGTATGTTCTAGGTCAGTGCTGGTGTGTTGTTGTCGGTCTGTACTGTTGTGTTGTTGTCCGTCTGTACTGATATGTTGTTGTCGGTCTGTGCTGGTGTGTTGTTGTAGGTCTGTGCTGGTGTGCTGGTGTAGTTCTGTACTGATATTTTGTTCTTGGTCGGTGCTGTTATGTTGTTATACGTCTATACTGGTGTGTTGTTGTAATTCTGTACTGGTATGTTGTTGTAGGTCTGTGCTGGGGTGTTGTTGTAGTTCTGTGCTGTTGTAGGTCTGTGCTGGTGTTTTGATGTCAGTCTTTGCAGGAGTGTTCTTGTAGGTCTGTACTGGTGTGCTGTTGTAGGTCTTTACTGGTGTATTGTTGTAGGTCTGTGCTGGAGTGCTGTAGGTCTGTGTTGGTGTGTTGTTAGAGGTCTGTACTGGTGTCTCGTTGTAGGTCTGTGCTGGTATTTTGTTGTAGTTCTGTAGTGATATGTTGTTGTAGGTCTGCGCTGGTGTGTTGTTTTATGTCTGTACTGCTGTGTTGTTGTAGGTCTTTGCTGTTGTTTTGTTGTAGGTCTGTACTGGTGAGCTGCTGTAGGTCTGCACTGTTGTGTTGTTGTAGGTCTGTGCTGGTTTTTTGCTGTCGGTCTTTGCAGGTGTGTTTTTGTAGATCTGTGCTGGTGTGTTGTTGTAGGTCTTTACTGGTGTGTTGTAGGTCTGCGCTGGTGTGCTGTTGTAGGTCTGTGCTGTTGTGTTGTTGTAGGTCTTTGCTGGTATGTTGATGTAGGATTGTGCTGTTGTTTTGTAGGTCTATACTGCTGTGTTGTTATAGGTTTGTACTGGTGCGTTGTTTTTGTTATGTAGTGGTGTCTTGTTCTAAGTCTTTGCAGGTGTGTTGTTGTGGGTCTCTGCTGAAGTGTTGTTGTAGGCCTTTGCTGGTATGTTGATGTAGGATTGTGCTGTTGTTTTGTAGGTCTATACTGCTGTGTTGTTATAGGTTTGTACTGGTGCGTTGTTCTTGGTATGTAGTGGTGTCTTGTTGTAGGTCTTTGCAGGTGTGTTGTTGTGGGTCTGTGCTGAAGTGTTGTTGTAGGTCTTTGCTGGTATGTTGATGTAGGTTTGTGCTGTTGTTTTGTGGGTCTATACTGCTGTGTTCTAATAGGTTTGTACTGGTGTCTTGTTGTAGGTCTGTGCTGGTATTTTGTTGTAGTTCTTTAGTGATATGTTGTTGTAGGTCTGCGCTGGTATGTTGTTTTATGTCTGTGCTGGTGTGTTCTAGGTCAGTGCTGGTGTGTTGTCGTCGGTCTGTACTGTTGTGTTGTTGTCGGTCTGTACTGATATGTTGTTGTCGGTCTGTGCTGGTGTGTTGTTGTAGTTCTGTGCTGTTGTGTTGTTGTAGGTCTGTACTGGTGTGTTGTAGTTCTTTGCTGGTGTGTTGTTATAGGTCTGTACTGGTGCGTTGTTTTAGGTATGTAGTGGTGTGTTGTTGTAGGTCTTTGCTGCAGTATTGTTGTAGGCCTTTGCAGGTGTGTTGTTGTAGGTCTGTGCTAGTATTTTGTTGTAGTTCTGTGGTGGTGTGTTTTTGCAGGTCTGTGCTGGTGTGTTGTTTTAGGTCTGTGCTGTTGTGATGTTGTAGGTCTTTGCTGGTATGTTGATGTAGGTTTGTGCTGTTGTTTTGTAGGTCGATACTGGTGTGTTGTTATAGGTTTGTACTGGTGTCTTGTTGTAGGTCTGTGCTGGTATTTTGTTGTAGTTCTGTAGTGATATGTTGTTGTATGTCTGCGCTGGTATGTTGTTTTATATCTGTGCTGGTGTGTTCTAGGTCAGTGCTGGTGTGTTGTTGTCGGTCTGTACTGTTGTGTTGTTGTCGGTCTGTACTGATATGTTGTTGTCGGTCTGTGCTGGTGTGTTGTTGTAGGTCTGTGCGGGTGTGCTGGTGTAGGTCTGTACTGATATTTTGTTCTTGGTCTGTGCTGTTATGTTGTTATACATCTGTACTGGTGTGTTGTTGTAAGTCTGTACTGGTATGTTGTTGTAGGTCTGTGCTGGTGTGTTGTTGTAGTTCTGTGCTGTTGTAGGTCTGTGCTGGTGTTTAGATGTCAGTCTTTGCAGGAGTGTTCTTGCAGGTCTGTACTGGTGTGCTGTTGTAGTTCTTTACTGGTGTATTGTTGTAGGTCTGTGATGGTTTGTTGTTGTAGGCCTGTGATGGTGTGTTGTTGTAGGTCTGTGCTCGTATGTTGATGTAGTTCTCTGCTGGTGTGTTGTTGGTGTGTTGCTGTAGGTCTTTGCTGGTGTGTTTTTGTAGGTCTGTGCTGGTGTGTTGTTGTAGGTCTTTATTGGTGTGTTGTTGTAGGTCTGTGCTGGTGTGTTGTTGTAGGTCTTTACTGTTATGTTGTAGGTCTGTGCTGGTTTGTTGTTGTAGGTCTGTGCTGGTGTGTTGTTGTTGGTCTGTGCTCGTATGTTGATGTAGGTCTGTGCTGGTGTGTTGTAGGTCTGTGCTGGTGTGTGGTTGTAGGTCTGTGCTGGTGTGTTGTATGTCTATACTGGTGTGTTGTTGTAGGTCATTGCAGGTTTGTAGTTGTAGGTCTTTGCTGGTGTGTTGTATGTCTTTGCAGGTGTGTTGTTGCAGGTGTGTTGATGTAGTCTTTGCTGGTGTGTTGTTCTGGGTCTTTGCTGGTGTGTTGTTTTATATCCTTGCAGGTATATTGTTGTACGTCTTTGCTGGTACCTTGCTGTATGTCTGTGCCGTTGTGTTGTAGGACTGTGCTGGTGTGTTGTTGTAGGTTTTTGCCGTTGTGTTGTTGTAGATCTTTGCTGGAATATGGTTGTACGTCTTTGCAAGTGGGATGTTGTAGTTCTGTGCTGGTATTTTGTTGTAGTTCTGTGGTGGTGTGTTGTTGTAGGTCTGTGCTGGTATGTTGTTGTAGATTTGTGCTTGTGTGTTGTTGTAGGTTTGCACTGATGTATTGTTGTAGGTCTCTGCTGGTGTGTTGTTGTTGGTCTGTGCTGGTATGTTGTTGTATGTCTGTGCTGGTGTGTTGTTGTAGTTCTGTGCTGGTGTGCTGTTGTAGGTCTGTACTGGTGTGTTGTTGTAGTTCTCCAGTGTTATGTTGTTGTAGGTCTGTGATGGTGTGTTGTTGTAGGTCTTTGAAGGTGTGTTGTAGGTCTGTACTGGTATGTTGTTGTACCTCTGCACTGGTGTGTTGTTGTAGGTCTGTGCTGGTGTGTTGTTGTAGGTCTGCACTGGTGTGTTCTTGTAGGTCTGTGCTGGCGTGTTTTTGGTCTGTGCAGGTGTGTTGTCTTAAATCTGTACTGTTGTGTTGTTGTCGGTCTGTACTGATATATTGTTGTAGGTCTGTGCTGGTGTGTTGTTGTAGGTCTGTGCTGGTGTGTTGTTGTAGGTCTGTGCAGGTGTACTGTTATAGGTCTGTGCTGATGTGTTGATGTAGGTCTGCACTGGTGTGTTGTAGGTCTGTGCTGGTGTGTTTTTGCAGGTCTGTGCTGGTGTGTTGTTGTATGTCTGTATTGGTGTGTTGTTGTAGGTCTGTGCTGTTGTGTTGTTGTAGGTCTTTGCTGCTATGTTGTTGTATGTCTTTGCAGGCTTGTTGTTGCAGATCTTTGCAGGTGTGTTGATGCAGCTCTTTACTGGTATGTTGATGTAGGTCTGCGCTGGTGTGTTGTTTTATATCTGTACTGCTGTATTGTTGTAGGTCTTTGCTGGTGTTTTGTTGTAGGTCTGTACCGGTGAGCTGCTGTAGGTCTGCACTGTTGTGTTGTTGTAGGTCTGTGCTGGTTTTTTGCTGTCGGTCTTTGCAGGTGTGTTTTTGTAGGTCTGTGATGGTGTGTTGTTGTAGGTCTTTACTGGTGTGTTGTAGGTCTGTGCTGGTGTGTTGTTGTAGGTTTGTGCTAGTATTTTGTTGTAGTTCTGTGGTGGTGTGTTTTTGCCGGTCTGTGCTGATGTGTTGTTGTAGGTCTGTGCTGTTGTGTTGTTGTAGGTCTTTGCTGGTATGTTGATGTAGGTTTGTGCTGTTGTTTTGTAGGTCGATACTGCTGTGTTGTTATAGGTTTGTACTGGTGTCTTGTTGTAGGTCTGTGCTGGTATTTTGTTGTAGTTCTGTAGTGATATGTTGTTGTATGTCTGCGCTGGTATGTTGTTGTATGTCTGTGCTGGTGTGTTCTAGGTCAGTGCTGGTGTGTTGTTGTCGGTCTGTACTGTTGTGTTGTTGTCGGTCTGTACTGATATGTTGTTGTCGGTCTGTGCTGGTGTGTTGTCGTAGGTCTGTGCGGGTGTGCTGGTGTAGATCTGTACTGATATTTTGTTCTTGGTCTGTGCTGTTATGTTCTTATATGTCTGTACTGGTGTGTTGTTGTAAGTCTGTACTGGTATGTTGTTGTAGGTCTGTGCTGGTGTGTTGTTGTAGTTCTGTGCTGTTGTAGGTCTGTGCTGGTGTTTTGATGTCAGTCTTTGCAGGATTGTTCTTGTAGGTCTGTACTGGTGTGTTGTTGTAGGTCTTTACTGGTGTATTGTTGTAGGTCTGTGCTGGTGTGTTGTAGGTCTGTGCTCGTATGTTGATGTAGGTCTGTGCTGGAGTTCTGTAGGACTGTGTTGGTGTGTTGTTAGAGGTCTGTACTGGTGTCTTGTTGTAGGTCTGTGCTGGTATTTTGTTGTAGTTCTGTAGTGATATGTTGTTGTAGGTCTGCGCTGGTGTGTTGTTTTATGTCTGTACTGCTGTGTTGTTGTAGGTCTTTGCTGGATTTTGTTGTATGTCTGTACTGGTGAGCTGCTGTAGGTCTGCACTGTTGTGTTGTTGTAGGTCTGTGCTGGTTTTTTGCTGTCGTTCTTTGCAGGTGTGTTTTTGTAGGTCTGTGCTGGTGTGTTGTTGTAGGTCTTTACTGGTGTGTTGTAGGTCTGTGCTGGTGTGTTGTTGTAGGTCTGTGCTGTTGTGTTGTTGTAGGTCTTTGCTGGTATGTTGATGTAGGATTGTGCTGTTGTTTTGTAGGTCTATACTGCTGTGTTGTTATAGGTTTGTACTGGTGCGTTGTTTTTGGTATGTAGTGGTGTCTTGTTGTAGGTCTTTGCAGGTGTGTTGTTGTAGGTCTGTGCTGAAGTGTTGTTGTAGGTCTTTGCTGGTATGTTGATGTAGTTTTGTGCTGTTGTTTTGTGGGTCTATACTGCTGTGTTGTTATAGGTTTGTACTGGTGTCTTGTTGTAGGCCTGTGCTGGTATTTTGTTGTAGTTCTGTAGTGAGATGTTGTTGTAGGTCTGCGCTGGTATGTTGTTTTATGTCTGTGCTGGTGTGTTCTAGGTCAGTGCTGGTGTGTTGTTGTCGGTCTGTACTGTTGTGTTGTTGTCGGTCTGTACTGATATGTTGTTGTCGGTCTGTGCTGGTGTGTTGTTTTAGGTCTGTGCGAGTGTGTTTGTCTAGGTCTGTACTGATATTTTGTTCTTGGTCTGTGCTGTTATGTTGTTATACGTCTGTACTGGTGTGTTGTTGTCGGTCTGTACTGTTGTGTTGTTGTAGGTGTGTGCTGGTGTGTTGGTGTAGGTCTGTACTGATATTTTGTTCTTGGTCTGTGCTGTTATGTTGTTATACGTCTGTACTGGTGTGTTGTTGTAAGTCTGTACTGGTATGTTGTTGTAGGTCTTTGCTGCTGTGTTGTTGTATTTCTGTGCTGTTGTGTTGTTGTAGGTCTGTGCTGGTGTTTTGCTTTCGGTCTTTGCAGGTGTGTACTTGTAGGTCTGCACTGGTGTGTTGTTGTAGGTCTTTACTGGTGTGTTGTTGTAGGTGTGTGCTGGTGTGTTGCTGTAGGTCTTTGCAGGTGTGTTTTTGTTGGTCTGTGTTGGTTTGTTGTAGGTCTTTATTGTTGTGTTGTTGTAGGTCTGTGCTGGTGTGTTGTAGGTCTTTATTGGTGTGTTGTAGGTCTGTGCTGGTTTGTTGTTGTAGGTCTGTGCTGGTGTGTTGTTGTAGGTCTGTGCTCGTATGTTGATTTAGGTCTGTGCTGGCGTGTTGTTGTCAGTCTGTACTGGTGTGTTGTTGTAGGTCTCTAGTGATATGTTGTTGTAGGTCTTTGCTGGTGTGTTGTAGGTCTGTACTGGTATGTTGTTGGACCTCTGCACTGGTGTGTTGTTGTAGGTCTGTGCTGGTGTGTTGTTTTAGGTCTGCACTGTTGTGTTCTTGTAGGTCTGTGCTGGTGTATTTTTGGTCTGTGCAGGTGTGTTGTTTTAAATCTCTACTGTTGTGTTGTTGTAGGTCTGTACTGATATATTGTTGTAGGTCTGTGCTGGTGTGTTGTTGTAGGTCTGTGCTGATGTGTTGATGTAGGTCTGCACTGGTGTGTTGTAGTTCTGTGCTGATGTGTTTTTGCAGGTCTGTGCTGAAGTATTGTTGTAGGTCTTTGCTGGTATGTTGATGTAGGTTTGTGCTGTTGTTTTGTAGGTCTATACTGCTGTGTTGTTATAGGTTTGTACTGGTGTCTTGTTGTAGGTCTGTGCTGGTATTTTGTTGTAGTTCTGTAGTGATATGCTGTTGTAGGTCTGCGCTGGTATGTTGTTGTATGTCTGTGCTGGTGTGTTCTAGGTCAGTGCTGGTGTGTTGTTGTCGGTCTGTACTGTTGTGTTGTTGTCGGTCTGTACTGATATGTTGTTGTCGGTCTGTGCTGGTGTGTTGTTGTAGGTCTGTGCTGGTGTGTTGGTGTAGGTCTGTGCTGGTGTTTTGTTGTCGGTCTGCACTGGTGTGTTGTTGTAGGTTTGTACTGATGTGTTGTTATAGGTCTGTACTGGTGCGTTTTTTTTTGGTATGTAGTGGTGTGTTGTTGTAGGTCTTTGTTGGTGTGTTGTTGTATGTCTTTGCAGGTGTGTTGTTGCAGGTCTTTGCAGATGTGTTGATGTAGTCTTTGCTGGTGTGTTGTTCTGGGTCTTTGCTGGTGTGTTGTTATAGGTCCTTGCAGGTATATTGTTGTAGGTCTTTGCTGGTACGTTGCTGTACGTCTGTGCCGTTGTGTTGTAGGACTGTGCTAGTGTGTTGTTGTAGGTTCTTGCCGGTGTGTTGTTGTAGTTCTTTGCTGGAATATTGTTGTATGTCTTTGCAAGTGGGATGTTGTAGGTCTGTGCTGGTATTTTGTTCTAGTTCTGTGGTGGTGTGTTGTTGTAGGTCTGTGCTGGTATGTTGTTGTAGATCTGTGCTTGTGTGTTGTTGTAGGTTTGCACTGGTGTATTGTTGTAGGACTCTGCTGGTGTGTTGTTGTTGGTCTGTGCTGGTATGTTGTTGTATGTCTGTGCTGGTGTGTTGTTGTAGTTCTGTGCTGGTGTGTTGCTGTGGGTCTGTGCGGGTGTGTTGTTGTAGGGCTGTACTGGTGTGTTGTTGTAGGTCTCCAGTGATATGTTGTTGTAGGTCTGTGCTGGTGTGTTGTTGTAGGTCTTTGCAGGTGTGTTGTAGGTCTGTACTGGTATGTTGATGTAGGTCTGTTCTGGTGTGTTGTAGGTCTGTGCTAATGTGTGGTTGTAGGTCTGTGCTGGTGTGTTGTATGTCTGTACTGGTGTGTTGTTGTAGGTCGTTGCAGGTTTGTAGTTGTAGGACTTTGCTGGTGTGTTGTTGTATGTCTTTGCAGGTGTGTTGTTGCAGGTCTTTGCAGGAGTGTTGATGTAGTCTTTGCTGGTGTGTTCTTCTGGGTCTTTGCTGGTGTGTGGTTGTAGGTCCTTGCAGGTATATTGTTGTAGGTCTTTGCTGGTATGTTGCTGTACGTCCGTGCTGTTGTGTTATAGGTCTGTGCTGGTGTGTTGTTGTAGGTTTTTGCCAGTGTGTTGCTGTAGGTCTTTGCTGGAATATTGTTGTATGTCTTTACAGGTGGGTTGTTGTAGGTCTGTGCTGGTATTTTGTTGTAGTTCTGTGGTGGTGTGTTGTTGTAGGTCTGTGCTGGTATGTTGTTGTAGATCTGTGCTTGTGTGTTGTTGTAGGTTTGCACTGGTGTATTGTTGTAAGTCTCTGCTGGTGTGGTGTTGTTTTATCTGAGCTGGTACGTTATTGTATGTCTGTGCTGGTGTGTTGTTGTAGTTCTGTGCTGGTGTGTTGTTGTAGGTCTGTACTGGTGTGTTGTTGTAGGTCTCCAGTGATATGTTGTTGTAGGTCTGTGCTGGTGTGTTGTAGGTCTTTGCAGGTGTGTTGTAGGTCTGTGCTGGTATGTTGTTGTACGTCTTTGCAGGTGTGTTGATGCAGCTCTTTACTGGTATGTTGATGTAGGTCTGTGCTGTTGTGTTGTAGGTCTATACTGCTGTGTTGTTATAGGTTTGTACTGGTGTGTTGTTGTAGGTCTTTGAAAGTGTGTTGTCGTTCTGTGCTGGTATTTTGTTGTAGGTCTGTGGTGGAGTGTTGTTGTAGGTCTGTGCTGGTGTGTTGTTGCAGGTCTCTGCTGGTGTGTTGTAGGTCTGCACTGGTATACTGTTGTAGGTCTGTGCTGGTGTGTTGTTGTAGGTCTGTGCTGGTATGTTATTGTATGTCTGTACTGATGTGTTGTTGTAGGTCATTGCAGGTTTGTTGTTGTAGGTCTGTACTGTTGTGTTGTTGTCGGTCTGTACTGATATGTTGTTGTCAGTCTGTGCTGGTGTGTTGTTGTAAGTCTGTGCTGGTGAGTTGGTGTAGGTCTGTACTGATATTTTGTTCTTGGTCTGTGCTGTTATGTTGTTATACGTCTGTACTGTTGTGTTGTTGTAAGTCTGTACTGGTATGTTGTTGTAGATCTGTGCTTGTGTGTTGTTGTAGGTTTGCACTGGTGTATTGTTGTAGGTCTCTGCTGGTGTGTTGTTGTTGGTCTGTGCTGGTATGTTGTTGTATGTCTGTGCTGGTGTGTTGTTTTAGTTCTGTGCGGGTGTGTTGCGGTGGGTCTGTGCGGGTGTGTTGTTGTAGGGCTGTACTGGTGTGTTGTTGTAGGTCTCCAGTGATATGTTGTTGTAGGTCTGTGCTGGTGTGTTGTTGTAGGTCTTTGCAGGTGTGTTGTAGGTCTGTACTGGTATGTTGTTGTACCTCTGCACTGGTGTGTTGTTGTAAGTCTGTGCTGGTGTGTTGTTTTAGGTCTGCACTGTTGTGTTCTTGTAGGTCTGTACTGATATATTGTTGTAGGTCTGTGCTGGTGTGTTGTTGTAGGTCTGTGCTGATGTGTTGATTTAGGTCTGCACTGGTGTGTTGTAGGTCTGTGCTGGTGTGTTTTTGCAGGTCTGTGCTGGTGTGTTGTTATAGGTCTGTACCCTTGCGTTGTTGTAGGTATGTACTGCTGTGTTGTTGTAGTTCTTTGCTGGTGTGTTTTTGTAGGTCTGTGCTGGTGTGTTGTTGTAAGTCTTTACTGGAGTGTTGTAGGTCTGTGCTGTTTTGTTGTTGTAGGTCTGTGCTGGTGTGTTGTTGTAGGTCTGTGCTCGTATGTTGATGTAGGTCTTTACTGGAGTGTTGTAGGTCTGTGCTGGTTTGTTGTTGTAGGTCTGTGCTGGTGTGTTGTTGTAGGTCTGTGCTCGTATGTTGATGTAGGTCTGTTCTGGTGTGTTGTAGGTCTGTGCTAATGTGTGGTTGTAGGTCTGTGCTGGTGTGTTGTATGTCTGTACTGGTGTGTTGTTGTAGGTCGTTGCAGGTTTGTAGTTGTAGGACTTTGCTGGTGTGTTGTTGTATGTCTTTGCAGGTGCGTTGTTGCAGGTCTTTGCAGGAGTGTTGATGTAGTCTTTGCTGGTGTGTTCTTCTGGGTCTTTGCTGGTGTGTGGTTGTAGGTCCTTGCAGGTATATTGTTGTAGGTCTTTGCTGGTATGTTGCTGTACGTCCGTGCCGTTGTGTTATAGGTCTGTGCTGGTCTGTTGTTGTAGGTTTTTGCCGGTGTGTTATTGTAGGTCTTTGCTGGAATATTGTTGTATGTCTTTGCAGGTGGGTTGTTGTAGGTCTGTGCTGGTATTTTGTTGTAGTTCTGTGGTGGTGTGTTGTAGGTCTGTGCTGGTATGTTGTTGTAGATCTGTGCTTGTGTGTTGTTGTAGGTTTGCACTGGTGTATTGTTGTAAGTCTCTGCTGGTGTGGTGTTGTTTTATCTGAGCTGGTATGTTATTGTATGTCTGTGCTGGTGTGTTGTTGTAGTTCTGTGCTGGTGTGTTGTTGTAGGTCTGTACTGGTGTGTTGTTGTAGGTCTCCAGTGATATGTTGTTGTAGGTCTGTGCTGGTGTGTTGTTGTAGGTCTTTGCAGGTGTGTTGTAGGTCTGTGCTGCTACGTTGTTGTATGTCTTTGCAGGTGTGTTGTTGCAGGTCTTTGCAGGTGTGTTGATGCAGCGCTTTACTGGTACGTTGATGTAGGTCTGTGCTGTTGTGTTGTAGGTCTATACTGCTGTGTTGTTATAGGTTTGTACTGGTGTGTTGTTGTAGGTCTTTGAAAGTGTGTTGTTGTCGTTCTGTGCTGGTATTTTGTTGTAGGTCTGTGGTGGAGTGTTGTTGTAGGTCTGTGCTGGTGTGTTGTTGCAGGTCTCTGCTGGTGTGTTGTAGGTCTGCACTGGTGTACTGTTGTAGGTCTGTGCTGGTGTGTTGTTGTAGGTCTGTGCTGGTATGTTATTGTATGTCTGTACTGATGTGTTGTTGTAGGTCGTTGCAGGTTTGTTGTTGTACGTCTGTGCTGGTGAGTTGGTGTAGGTCTGTACTGATATTTTGTTCTAGGTCTGTGCTGTTATGTTGTTATACGTCTGTACTGTAGTGTTGTTGTAAGTCTGTACTGGTATGTTGTTGTAGGTCTGTGCTGTTGTGTTGTTGTAGGTATGTGCTGGTGTTTTGCTGTCGGTCTTTGCAGGTGTGTTCTTGTAGGTCTGTACTGGTGTGTTGTTGTAGGTTTTTACTGGTGTGTTGTTGTAGGTCTTTATTGCTGTGTTGTTTAGGTCTGTGCTGGTGTGTTGTTGTAGGTCTGTGCTCGTATGTTGATGCAGGTCTGTGCTGGAGTGCTGTAGTTCTGTTCTGGTGTGTTGTTATAGGTCTGTACCCTTGCGTTGTAGGTATGCACTGCTGTGTTGTTGTATGTCTTTGCTGGTGTTTTGTTGCAGGTCTGTACTCTTGTGTTGTTGTAGGTCTGCACTGGTGTGTTGTTGTAGGTTTGTACTGATGTGTTGTTGTAGGTCTGTGCTGGTGTGTTGTTATAGGTCTGTACTGGTGCATTTTTTTTGATATGTAGTGGTGTGTTGTTGTAGGTCTTCGCTGGTGTTTTGTTGTTGGTCTGCACTGGTGTGTTGTTGTAGGTCTGCACTGTTGTGTTGCGGTAGGTTTGTACTGATGTATTGTTGTAGGTCTGTACTGGTCTGTTGTTGTATGCCTGTACTGGTGTGTTGTTGTAGGTCAGTACTAGTATGTAGTAGGTCTGTGCTGGTGTGTTGTTGTAGGTCTGTACTGGTATTTTCCTGTAGGTCTGTACTGGTGTGTTGTTGTAGGTCTTTGCTGGTGTGTTGTACATCTGTGCTGGTGTATTGTAGTTCTTTGCAGGTCTGTTGTTGTAGGTTTTTGCTGGTGTGTTGTTGTACGTCTGTGCTGTTGTGTTGATGTACGTCTGTGCTGGTATGTTGTTGTAGGTCTGTTCTGATCTGTTGTAGGTCTGTGCTAGGGTATTGTTGTAGGTCTGTGCAGGTGTGTTGTTGTTGGTCTGCGCTGGTGTGTTGTTGTAGCACAGTGCTGGTGCTTTGTTGTAGGTCTTTGCAGGTGTGTTGTTGTAGGTCTGTGCTGGTATTTTGTTGTAGGCCTTGCTGGTGTTTTGTTTTAGGTCTTTGCCAGTGTGTTGTTGTAGATCTGTGCTTCTGTGTTGTTATAGGTCTTTGAATTTGTGTTGCTGTGGGTCTTTGTTTGTGAGTTGTTGTAGGTCTGTGCTTGTGTGTTGTTGTAGGTCTTTGCAGGTGTGTTGTTGTAGGTCTTTGCTGATGTGTTGTTGTAGGTCTTCGCTGGTGTGTTGTTGTAGGTCTTTGCGGTTTTTGTTGTAGATCTGCAGTGGGTTGTTGTTGTAGGCCTGTGCTGGTGTGTTGTGGGTCTGTGCTGGTGTGTTGTTGTCGGTCTTTGCTGGTGTGTTGTTGTAGGTCTTTGCCGGTGTGTTCTTGTAGGTCCTGGCTGGTGTGTTGTTGTAGATCTGTCGTGGTGTGTTGTAGATCTGTGCGGGTGTGTTGTTGTAGGTCTTTGCTGGTGAGTTGTTGTAGGTCTTTGCTGGTTTGTTGTTGTAGGTCTTTGCAGGTGTGTTGTTGTAGGTCTTTGCACTTGTGTTGTTGTAGGTCTTTGCAGGTGTGTTGTTGTAGATCTGTGCTGGTGTGTTGTTGTAGGTGTGTTCTGGTGTGTTGTAGGTCTGTGCTGGTGTATTGTTGTAGGTCTTTGCTGGTGTGTTGTTGTAGATCTGTGCTGGTGTGTTGTAGGTCTGTGCTGGTGTGTTGTTATAGGTCTTTGCTGGTGTGTTTTTGTAGGTCTGTGCTAGTGTGTTGTTGTATGTCTGTGCTGGTGTATTATTGTCGTTCTTTGCTGTTGTGTTGTTGTAGGTCTTTGCAGGTGTGTTGTTGTAGATCTGTGCTGGTGTGTTGTTGTAGGTCTGTGCTGGTGTGTTGTTGTAGGTCTTTGCAGGTGTGTTATTGTAGTTCTTTGCGTGTGTGTCATTGTAGGTCTTTGCAGATGTATTGTTGTAGTTCTTTGCTCTTGTGTTGTTGTAGGTCTTTGCGGGTGTGTTGTTGTATGTGTTTGCTGATGTGATGTTGTATCTCTGTCCTGGTGTGTTGTAGGCCTGTTCTGGTGTGTTGTTGTAGGTCTTTGCTGGTGTGTTGTTGTAGGTCTTTGCAGCTGTGTTGTTCTCCTTCTGTGCTGGTATTTTGTTGTAGGTCTGTGGTGGTGTGTTGTAGGTTTGTGCTGGTGTGTTGTTGCAGGTCTCTGCTGGCGTGTTGTTGTAGGTCTGCACTGGTGTATTGTTGTAGGTCTGTGTTGGTGTGTTGTTGTAGGTCTGTGCTGGTATGTTGTTGTATGTCTATACTGGTGTGTTGTTGTAGGTCGTTGCAAGTTTGTTGTTGTAAGTCTTTGCTGGTGTGTTGTTGTATGTCTTTGCACGTGTGTTGTTGCAGGTCTTTGCTGGAATATTGTTGTATGTCTTTACAGGTGGGTTGTTGTAGGTCTGTGCTGGTATTTTGTTGTAGTTCTGTGGTGGTGTGTTGTTGTAGGTCTGTGCTGGTATGTTGTTGTAGGTCTGTGCTTGTGTGTTGTTGTAGGTTTGCACTGGTGTATTGTTGTAGGTCTCAGCTTGTGTGTTGTTGTTGGTCAGTGCTGGTATGTTGTTGTATGTCTGTGCTGGTGTGTTGTTGTAGTTCTGTGCTGGTGTGTTGCTGTGGGTCTGTGCGGGTGTGTTGTTGTAGGGCTATACTGGTGTGTTGTTGTAGGTCTCCAGTGATATGTTGTTGTAGGTCTGTGCTGGTGTGTTGTTGTAGGTCTTTGCAGGTGTATTGTTGTATGTCTTTGCAGGTGTGTTGTTGCAGGTCTTTGCAAGTGTGTTGATGTAGTCTTTGCTGGTGTGTTATTCTGGGTCTTTGCTGGTGTGTTGTTGTCATTCCTTGCAGGTATATTGTTGTACGTCTTTGCTGGTATGTTGCTGTACGTCTGTGCCATTGTGTTGTAGGTCTGTGCTGGTGTGTTGTTGTAGGTTTTTGCTGGTGCGTTGTTGTACGTCTGTGCTGTTGTGTTGATGTACGTCTGTTCTGGTATGTTGTTGTAGGTCTGTTCTGATCTGTTGTAGGTCTGTGCTAGGGTATTGTTGTAGGTCTGTGCAGGTGTGTTGTTGTTGGTCTGCGCTGGTGTGTTGTTGTAGCACAGTGCTGGTGCTTTGTTGTAGGTCTTTGCAGGTGTGTTGTTGTAGGTCTGTGCTGGTATTTTGTTGTAGGCCTTGCTGGTGTTTTGTTTTAGGTCTTTGCCAGTGTGTTGTTGTAGATCTGTGCTTCTGTGTTGTTATAGGTCTTTGAACTTGTGTTGCTGTGGGTCTTTGTTTGTGAGTTGTTGTAGGTCTGTGCTTGTGTGTTGTTGTAGGTCTTTGCAGGTGTGTTGTTGTAGGTCTTTGCTGATGTGTTGTTGTAGGTCTTCGCTGGTGTGTTGTTGTAGGTCTTTGCGGTTTTTGTTGTAGATCTGCAGTGGGTTGTTGTTGTAGGCCTGTGCTGGTGTGTTGTGGGTCTGTGCTGGTGTGTTGTTGTCGGTCTTTGCTGGTGTGTTGTTGTAGGTCTTTGCCGGTGTGTTCTTGTAGGTCCTGGCTGGTGTGTTGTTGTAGATCTGTCGTGGTGTGTTGTAGATCTGTGCGGGTGTGTTGTTGTAGGTCTTTGCTGGTGAGTTGTTGTAGGTCTTTGCTGGTTTGTTGTTGTAGGTCTTTGCAGGTGTGTTGTTGTAGGTCTTTGCACTTGTGTTGTTGTAGGTCTTTGCAGGTGTGTTGTTGTAGATCTGTGCTGGTGTGTTGTTGTAGGTGTGTTCTGGTGTGTTGTAGGTCTGTGCTGGTGTATTGTTGTAGGTCTTTGCTGGTGTGTTGTTGTAGATCTGTGCTGGTGTGTTGTAGGTCTGTGCTGGTGTGTTGTTATAGGTCTTTGCTGGTGTGTTTTTGTAGGTCTGTGCTAGTGTGTTGTTGTATGTCTGTGCTGGTGTATTATTGTCGTTCTTTGCTGTTGTGTTGTTGTAGGTCTTTGCAGGTGTGTTGTTGTAGATCTGTGCTGGTGTGTTGTTGTAGGTCTGTGCTGGTGTGTTGTTGTAGGTCTTTGCAGGTGTGTTATTGTAGTTCTTTGCGTGTGTGTCATTGTAGGTCTTTGCAGATGTATTGTTGTAGTTCTTTGCTCTTGTGTTGTTGTAGGTCTTTGCGGGTGTGTTGTTGTATGTGTTTGCTGATGTGATGTTGTATCTCTGTCCTGGTGTGTTGTAGGCCTGTTCTGGTGTGTTGTTGTAGGTCTTTGCTGGTGTGTTGTTGTAGGTCTTTGCAGCTGTGTTGTTCTCCTTCTGTGCTGGTATTTTGTTGTAGGTCTGTGGTGGTGTGTTGTAGGTTTGTGCTGGTGTGTTGTTGCAGGTCTCTGCTGGCGTGTTGTTGTAGGTCTGCACTGGTGTATTGTTGTAGGTCTGTGTTGGTGTGTTGTTGTAGGTCTGTGCTGGTATGTTGTTGTATGTCTATACTGGTGTGTTGTTGTAGGTCGTTGCAAGTTTGTTGTTGTAAGTCTTTGCTGGTGTGTTGTTGTATGTCTTTGCACGTGTGTTGTTGCAGGTCTTTGCTGGAATATTGTTGTATGTCTTTACAGGTGGGTTGTTGTAGGTCTGTGCTGGTATTTTGTTGTAGTTCTGTGGTGGTGTGTTGTTGTAGGTCTGTGCTGGTATGTTGTTGTAGGTCTGTGCTTGTGTGTTGTTGTAGGTTTGCACTGGTGTATTGTTGTAGGTCTCAGCTTGTGTGTTGTTGTTGGTCAGTGCTGGTATGTTGTTGTATGTCTGTGCTGGTGTGTTGTTGTAGTTCTGTGCTGGTGTGTTGCTGTGGGTCTGTGCGGGTGTGTTGTTGTAGGGCTATACTGGTGTGTTGTTGTAGGTCTCCAGTGATATGTTGTTGTAGGTCTGTGCTGGTGTGTTGTTGTAGGTCTTTGCAGGTGTATTGTTGTATGTCTTTGCAGGTGTGTTGTTGCAGGTCTTTGCAAGTGTGTTGATGTAGTCTTTGCTGGTGTGTTATTCTGGGTCTTTGCTGGTGTGTTGTTGTCATTCCTTGCAGGTATATTGTTGTACGTCTTTGCTGGTATGTTGCTGTACGTCTGTGCCATTGTGTTGTAGGTCTGTGCTGGTGTGTTGTTGTAGGTTTTTGCCGGTGTGTTGTTGTAGGTCGTTGCTGGAATATTGTTGTATGTCTTTGAAGGTGGGTTGTTGAAGGTCTGTGCTGGTATTTTGTTGTAGTTCTGTGGTGGTGTGTTGTTGTAGGTCTGTGCTGGTATGTTGTTGTAGGTCTTTGATTGTGTGTTGTTGTAGGTTTGCACTGGTGTATTGTTGTAGGTCTCAGCTGGTGTGATGTTGTTGGTCTGTGCTGGTATGCTGTTGTTGGTCTGTGCTGGTGTGTTGTTGTAGGTCGTTGCAAGTTTATCGTGTAGGTCTTTGCTGGTGTGCTGTTGTATGTCTTTGCAGGTGTGTTGTTGCAGGTCTTTGCAAGTGTGTTGATGTAGTCTTTGCTGGTGTGTTATTCTGGGTCTTTGCTGGTGTGTTGTTGTCATTCCTTGCCGGTATATTGTCGTACGCCTTTGCTGGTATGTTGCTGTACGTCTGTGCCATTGTGTTGTAGGTCTGTGCTGGTGTGTTGTTGTAGGTTTTTGCCGGTGTGTTGTCGTAGGTCGTTGCTGGAATATTGTTGTATGTCTTTGAAGGTGGGTTGTTGAAGGTCTGTGCTGGTATTTTGTTGTAGTTCTGTGGTGGTGTGTTGTTGTAGGTCTGTGCTGGTATGTTGTTGTAGGTCTGTGCTTGTGTGTTGTTGTAGGATTGCACTGGTGTATTGTTGTAGGTCTCAGCTGGTTTGTTGTTGCTGGTCTGTGCTGGTATGCTGTTGTATGTCTGTGCTGGTGTGTTGTTGTAGTTCTGTGCAGGTGTGTTGTTTTAGGTCTGTAATGGTGTGTTGTTGTAGGTCTGCAGTGAAATGTTGTTGTAGGTCTGTACTGGTGTGTTGTAGGACTGTGCTGGTGTGTTGCTGTAGGTCTTTGCAGCTGTGTTGTTGTTGGTCTGCGCTGGTGTGTTGCTGTAGTTCTTTACTGGTATTTTTTTGTAGGTCTGTACTGGTGTGTTGTTGTAGGTCTTTGCTGGTGTGTTGTTGGAGGTCTTTGCAGGTCTGTTGTTGTACGTCTGTGCTGGCATGTTGTTGTAGGTCTGTTCTGATGTGTTGTTGTAGGTCTGTGCTATGGTATTGTTGTAGGTCTGTACTGGTGTGTTGCTGTAGGTCTTTGCAGGTGTGTTGTTGTTGATCTTTGCAGGTGTGTTGTTGTAGGTCTGTGCTGGTATTTTGTTGTAGGCCTTGCTGGTATTTTCTTTTAGGTCTTTTCGTGTGTTTTGCTGTAGGTCTCTGCTGGTGTGTTGTTATAGGTCTTTGAATTTGTGTTGTTGTGGCTCTTTGTCAGTTGTTGTAGGTCTGTGCTGGTGTGTTGTTGTAGATCATTGCAGGTGTGTTGTTGTAGGTCTGCACTGGTGTGTTGTTGTATGTCTGTGCTGGTGTGTTGTTGTAGGACTGTACTAGTATGTTGTAGGTCTGTGCTAGTGTATTGTTGTGGTTCTGTACTGGCATGTTGTTGTAGGACTGTGCTGGTGTGTTGTACGTCTGTGCTAGTGTATTGTTGTAGGTCTTTCCAGGTCTGTTGTTGTAGGTCTTTGCTGGTGTGTTGTTGTACGTCTGTGCTGGTATGTTGTTGTAGGTCTGTGCTGATGTGTTGTTGTAGATCTGTGCTGGTGTATTGTTGCAGGTCTGTGCTGGTGTGCTGTTGTAGTTCTGTGCTGTTGTGTTTTTCTGGGGCTTTGCAGGTGTGTTGTTGTAGGTCTTTGCAGGTGTGTTGTTGTAGGTCTTTGCTGTTGTGTTGATGTATGTCTGTGTTGGTATGTTGTTGTAGATCTGTTCTGATGTGTTGTAGGTCTGTGCTAGGGTATTGTTGTAGGTCTGTGCTGGTGTGTTGTTGTAGGTCTGTGCTGGTGTGTTGTTGTAGCACAGTGCTGGTGTGTTGTTGTAGGTCTTTGCAGGTGTGTTGTTGTTGGTCTGCGCTAGTGTGTTGTAGTAGGTCTGTGCTGGTGCTTTGTTGTAGGTCTTTGCAGGTGTGTTGTTGTAGGTCTGTGCTGGTATTTTGTTGTAGGCCATGCTGGTGTTTTGTTGTAGGTCTTTGCTGGTGTGTTGTTGTAGATCTGTGCTTCTTTGTTGTTATAGGTCTTTGAATTTGTGTTGTTGTGGGTCTTTGTTTGTGAGTTGTTGTAGGTCTGTGCTTGTGGGTTGTTGTAGGTCTTTGCAGGTGTGTTGTTGTAGGTCTTTGCTGATGTGTTGTTGTAGGTCTTTGCTGGTGTGTTGTTGTAGGTCTTTGCAGGTGTGTTGTTGTAGGTCTTTGCTGGTGTGTTGTAGGTCTTTGCGGTTTTTGTTGTAGATCTGCACTGGTTTGTTGTTGTAGGCCTGTGCTGGTGTGTTGTGGGTCTGTGCTGGTGTGTTGTTGTCGGTCTTTGCTGGTGTGTTGTTGTAGGTCTTTGCCGGTGTGTTCTTGTAGCTCTTGGCTGGTGTGTTGTTGTAGTTCTTTGCAGGTGTGTTTTTGTATGTCTTTGCTGATGTGTTGCTGTAGATCTGTCGTGGTGTGTTGTAGATCTATGCGGGTGTGTTGTTGTAGATTTGTGCTGGTGTGTTGTAGGTCTGTGCTAGTGTGTTGTTGTATGTCTGCGCTGGTGTATTATTGTCGGTCTTTGCTGTTGTGTTGTTGTCGGTATTTGCAGGTGTGTTGTTGTTGGTCTGTGCTGGTATGTTGTTGTATGTCTGTGCTGGTGTGTTGTTGTAGTTCTGTGCTGGTGTGTTGTTGTAGGTCTGTACTGGTGTGTTGTTGTAGGTCTGCAGTGATATGTTGTTGTAGGTCTGTGCTGGTGTGTTGTTGTATGTCTTTGCAGGTGTGTTGTAGGTCTGTACTGGTATGTTGTTGTACATCTGCACTGGTGAGTTGTTGTGGGTCTGTGCTGGCGTGTTGTTGTAACACTGTGCTGGTATTTTGTTGTAGGTCTGCACTGGTGTGTTCTTGTAGGTCTGTGCTGAAGTGTTGTTTTATGTCTGTGCTGGTGTGTTTTAGGTTTGTGCAGGTGTGTTGTTTTAAGTCTGTACTGTTGTGTTGTTGTCGGTCTGTACAGATATGTTGTTGTAGGTCTGTGCTGGTGTGTTGTTGTTGGTCTGTGCTGGTAAGTTGTTGTAGGTCTGTGCTGGTATGTTGTTGCATGTCTGTACTGATGTGTTGTTGTAGGTCGTTGCAGGTTTGTTGTTGTAGGTCTTTGCTGGTGTGTTGTTCTATGTCTTTGCAGGTGTGTTGTTGCAGGTCCTTGCAGGTGTGTTGATGCAGCTCTTTACTGGTGTGTTGTTGTAGGTCTGTGCTATTGTGTTGTTGTAGGTCTTTGCCGGTGTGTTGTTGTAGGTGTTTGCTGCAGTATTGTTGTAGGTCTTTGCAGGTGTGTTGTTGTAGGTCAGTGCTAGTATTTTGTTGTAGTTCTGTGGTGGTGTGTTTTTGTAGGTCTGTGCTGGTGTGTTGTTGTACGTCTTTGCCGGTGTGTTGTTGAAGGTCTTTGCTGCAGTATTGTTGTAGGTCTTTGAAGGTGTGTTTGTTGTAGGTCTGTGCTAGTATTTTGCTGTAGTTCTGTGGTGGTGTGTTTTTGTAGGTCTGTGCTGGTGTGTTGTTGTAGGTCTGTGCTGTTGTGTTGTTGTAGGTCTTTGCTGGTATGTTGATGTAGGTCTGTGCTGTTGTGTTGTAGGTCTTTACTGCTGTGTTGTTATAGGTTTGTACTGGTGTGTTGTTGTAGGTCTGTGCTGGTGTGTTGTTGTAGGGCTGTACCGATATTTTGTTCTTGGTCTGCGCTGTTATGTTGTTATACGTCTGCACTGGTGTGTTGTTGTAAGTCTGTACTGGTATGTTTTTGTAGGTCTGTGCTGGTTTGTTGTTGTAGTTCTGTGCTGTTGTGTTGTTGTAGGTCTGTGCTGGTGTGTTGTTGTAGGTCTGTGCTGGTTTGTTGTTGTAGGTCTGTGCTGTTGTGTTGTTGTAAGTCTGTGCTCATATGTTGATGTAGGTCTGTGCTGGAGTGCTGTAGTTCTGTTCTGGTGTGTTGTTATAGGTCTGTACCCTTGCGTTGTTGTAGGTATGTACTGCTGTGTTGTTGTAGGTCTTTGCTGGTATTTTGTTGTAGGTCTGTACTCGTGTGTTGTTGTAGGTCTGCACTGGTGTGTTGTTTTAGGTTTGTATGATGTGTTGCTGTAGGTCTGTACTGGTGTGTTGTAGTTCTATGCTGGTGTGTTGTTATAGGTCTGTACTGGTGCGTTGTTGTAGCTATGTACTGGTGTGTTGTTGTTGGGCTTTGCTGGTGTTTTGTTGTTGGTCTGTACTGGTGTGTTGTTGTAGGTCTACACTGGTGTGTTGTTGGAGATTTGTACTGATGTGTTGTTGTAGGTCTGTACTGGTCTGTTGTTTTATGTCTGTGCTGGTGTGTTGTTGTAGGTCTGTACTAGTATGTTGTAGGTCTGTGCTGGTGTGTTGTTGTAGGTCTGTACTGGTATTTTCTTGTTGGTCTGTACTGGTGTGTTGTAGGTCTTTGCTGGTGTGTTGTTGTACATCTGTGCTGCTGTATTGTTGTAGGACTTTGCAGGTGTGTTGTTGTAGGTTTTTGCTGGTGTGTTGTTGTACGTCCGTGCTTTTGTGTTGATGTACGTCTGTGCTGGTATGTTGTTGTAGATCTGTTCTGATATGTTGTTGTAGGTCTGTGCTATGGTATTGTTGTAGGTCTGTGCTGGTGTGTTGCTGTAGGTCTTTGCAGGTGTGTTGTTGTTGGTCTGCGCTGGTGTGTTGTAGGTCTGTGCTGGTGTGTTGTTGTAGATCTTTGCAGGTGTGTTGTTTTAATTCTTTGCAGGTGTGTTGTTTTAGGTCTTTGCTGCTGCTTTGTTGTAGGTTTTTGCAGGAGTGTTGTTGTAGGTCTGTGCTGGTATTTTGTTGTAGGCCTTGCTGGTGTTTTGTTTTAGGTCTTTGCAGGTGTGTTGTTGTAGGTCTGCACTGGTGTGTTGTTGTAGGTCTGCACTGGTGTGTTGTTGTAGGTTTGTACAGATGTGTTGTTGTAGATCTGTACTGGTGTGTTGTTGTATGTCTGTGCTGGTGTGTTGTTGTAGTTCTGTACTGGCGTGTTGTTGTAGGTCTGTGCTGGTGTGTTGTTGTACGTCTGTGCTAGTGTATTGTTGTAGGTCTTTCCAGGTCTGTTGTTGTAGGTCTTTGCTGGTGTGTTGTTGTACGTCTGTGCTGGTATGTTGTTGTAGGTCTGTGCTGATGTGTTGTTGTAGATCTGTGCTGGTGTATTGATGCAGGTCTGTGCTGGTGTGCTCTTGTAGTTCTGTGCTGTTGTGTTTTTGTAGGTCTTTGCAGGTGTGTTGTTGTAGGTCTTTGCTGTTGTGTTGATGTACGTCTGTGCTGGTATGTTGTTGTAGGTCTGTTCTGATGTGTTGTAGGTCTGTGCTAGGGTATTGTTGTAGGTCTGTGCTGGTGTGTTGTTTTAGGTCTGTGCTGGTGTGTTGTTGTAGGACTGTGCTGGTGTGTTTCTGTAGGTCTTTGCAGGTGTGTTGTTGTTGGTCTGAGCTGGTGTGTTGTTGCAGGTCTGTACTGGTATTTTGTTGAAGGTCTGTACTAGGGTGTTGTTGTAGGTCTTTGCTGGTGTGTTGTTGTACATCTGTGCTGGTGCATTGTTGTAGGTCTTTGCAGGTCTGTTGTTGTAGGTTTTTGCTGGTGTGTTGTTGTACGTCTGTGCTGTTGTGTTGATGTACGTCTGTGCTGGCATGTTGTTGTAGGTCTGTTCTGATGTGTTGTTGTACGTCTGTTCCTGCTATTGTTGTAGGTCTGTACTGGTGTGTTGCTGTAGGTCTTTGCAGGTGTGTTGTTGGTCTGCGCTAGTGTGTTGTAGGTCTGTGCTGGTGTGTTGTTGTAGGTCTTTGCAGGTATGTTGTAATTCTTTGCTGGTGTGTTGTTTTAGGTCTTCGCTGCTGCTTTGTTGTAGGTCTTTGCAGGTATGTTGTTGTAGGTCTGTGCTGGTATTTTGTTGTAGGCCTTGCTGGTGTTTTCTTTTAGGTCTTTTCAGGTGTGTTGCTGTAGGTCTCTGCTGGTGTGTTGTTATAGGGGTCTTTGAATTTATGTTGTTGTGGGTCTTTGTTTGTCAGTTGTTGTAGGTCTGTGCTGGTGTGTTGTTGTAGATCTTTGCAGGTGTGTTGTTGTAGGTCTGCACTCGTGTATTGTTGTAGGTCTGTGCTGGTGTGTTGTTGTAGGTCTGTGCTGGTATCTGGTTGTATGTCTGTACTGGTGTATTGTTGTAGGTCGTTGCAGGTTTGTTGTTGTAGGTCTTTGCTGGTGTGTTGTTGCAGGTTTTGCAGGTGTGTTGATGCAGCTCTTTACTGGTGTGTTGTTGTAGGTCTGAGCTGATGTGTTGATGTAGGTCTGCACTGGTGTGTTGTAGGTCTGTGCTGGTGTGTTTTTGCAGGTCTGTGCTGGTGTGTTGTATGTCTGTACTGGTGTGTTGTTGTAGGTCTGTGCTGTTGTGTTGTTGTAAGTCTTTGCTGGTATGTTGATGTAGGTCTGTGCTGTTGTATGGTAGATCTATACTGCTGTGCTGTTACAGGTTTGCACTGGTGCGTTGTTGTAAGTCTTTGAAGGTGTGTTGTTGTCGTTCTGTGCTGGTATTTTGTCGTGGGTCTGTGGTGGAATGTTGTAGGCCTGTGCTAATGTGTTGTTGCAGGTCTCTGCTGGTGTGTTGTTGTAGGACTACTGCTGTGTTGTAGTTCTGTGCTGGTGTTTTGTTGTAGGTTTGTACTTGTGTGTTGTTGTAGGTCTGTACTAGTATGTTGTAGGTCTGTGCTGGTGTGTTGTTATAGGTCTGTACTTGTGCGTTGGTGTAGGTATGTACTGGTGTGTTGTTGTTGGACTTTGCTGGTGTTTTGTTGTTGGTCTGTACTGGTGTGTTGTTGTAGGTCTGCACTGGTGTGTTGTTGGAGATTTGTACTGATGTGTTGTTGTAGGTCTGTGCTAATTTGTTGTTGCAGGACTCTGCTGGTGTGTTGTTGTAGGACTGTACTGGTGTGTTGTAGTTCTGTGCTGGTGTTTTGTTGTAGGTCTGTGCTAATTTGTTGTTGCAGGTCTCTGCTGGTGTGTTGTTGTAGGACTGTACTGGTGTGTTGTAGTTCTGTGCTGGTGTTTTGTTGTAGGTTTGTACTTGTGTGTTGTTGTAGGTCTGTACTAGTATGTTGTAGGTCTGTGCTGGTGTGTTGTTGTAGGTCTGTACTGGTATTTTCTTCTAGGTCTGTACTGGTGTGTTGTTGTAGGTCTTTGCTGGTGTGTTGTTGTACGTCTGTGCTGGTGTATTGTTGTAGGTCTTTGCAGGTCTGTTGTTGTAGGTTTTTGCTGTTGTGTTGTTGTACGTCTGTGCTGTTGTGTTGATGTACGGCTGTGCTGGTATGTTGTTGTAGGTCTGTTCTGATGTGTTGTTGTAGGTCTGTGCTATGGTATTGTTGTAGGTCTGTGCTGGTGTGTTGCTGTAGGTCTTTGCAGGTGTGTTGTTGTTGGTCTGCGCTGGTGTGTTGTTGTAGGTCTTTGCTGTTGCTTTGTTATAGGTCTTTGCTGGTGTGTTGTTGTAGGTCTGTGCTGGTATTTTGTTGTAAGCTTTGCTGGTGTTTTGTTTTAGGTCTTTGCAGGTGTGTTGTTGTAGGTCTGTGCTTGTGAGTTTTAGGTTTGCACTGGTGTATTATTGTAGGTCTCTGCTGGTGTGTTGTTGTGGGTCTGTGCTGGTATGTTGTTGTATGTCTGTTCTGGTGTGTTATTGTAGTTCTGTGCTTGTGTGTTGTTGTAGGTCTGTGCTGGTGTGTGGTTGTAGGTCTTTGCAGATGTGTTGTAGGTCTGTATTGATATGTTGTTGTACCTCTGCACTGGTGTGTTGTTGTAGGTCTGTGCTGGTGTGTTGCTGCATGTCTGTACTGATGTGTTGTTGTAGGTCGTTGCAGGTTTGTTGTTGTAGGTCTTTGCTGGTGTGTTGTTCTATGTCTTTGCAGGTGTGTTGTTGCAGGTCCTTGCAGGTGTGTTGATGCAGCTCTTTACTGGTGTGTTGTTGTAGGTCTGTGCTGTTGTGATGTTGTCGGTCTTTGCCGGTGTGTTATTGTAGGTCTTTGCTGCAGTATTGTTGTAGGTCTTTGAAGGTGTGTTGTTGTAGGTCTGTGCTAGTATTTTGCTGTAGTTCTGTGGTGGTGTGTTTTTGTAGGTCTGTGCTGGTGTGTTGTTGTAGGTCTGTGCTGTTGTGTTGTTGTAGGTCTTTGCTGGTATGTTGATGTAGGTCTGTGCTGTTGTGTTGTAGGTCTTTACTGCTGTGTTGTTATAGGTTTGTACTGGTGTGTTGTTGTAGGTATGTGCTGGTGTGTTGGTGTAGGTCTGTACCGATATTTTGTTCTTGGTCTGCGCTGTTATGTTGTTATACGTCTGCACTGGTGTGTTGTTGTAAGTCTGTACAGGTATGTTGTTGTAGGTCTGTGCTGGTGTGTTGTTGTAGTTCTGTGCTGTTGTGTTGTTGTAGGTCTGTGCTGGTGTGTTGTTGTAGGTCTGTGCTGGTTTGTTGTTGTAGGTCTGTGCTGTTGTGTTGTTGTAAGTCTGTGCTCATATGTTGATGTAGGTCTGTGCTGGAGTGCTGTAGTTCTGTTCTGGTGTGTTGTTATAGGTCTGTACCCTTGCATTGTTGTAGGTATGTACTGCTGTGTTGTTGTAGGTCTTTGCTGGTATTTTGTTGTAGGTCTGTACTCGTGTGTTGTTGTAGGTCTGCACTGGTGTGTTGTTTTAGGTTTGTATGATGTGTTGCTGTAGGTCTGTACTGGTGTGTTGTAGTTCTATGCTGGTGTGTTGTTATAGGTCTGTACTGGTGCGTTGTTGTAGCTATGTACTGGTGTGTTGTTGTTGGGCTTTGCTGGTGTTTTGTTGTTGGTCTGTACTGGTGTGTTGTTGTAGGTCAACACTGGTGTGTTGTTGGAGATTTGTACTGATGTGTTGTTGTAGGTCTGTACTGGTCTGTTGTTTTATGTCTGTGCTGGTGTGTTGTTGTAGGTCTGTACTAGTATGTTGTAGGTCTGTGCTGGTGTGTTGTTGTAGGTCTGTACTGGTATTTTCTTGTTGGTCTGTACTGGTGTGTTGTAGGTCTTTGCTGGTGTGTTGTTGTACATCTGTGCTGCTGTATTGTTGTAGGACTTTGCAGGTGTGTTGTTGTAGGTTTTTGCTGGTGTGTTGTTGTACGTCCGTGCTTTTGTGTTGATGTACGTCTGTGCTGGTATGTTGTTGTAGATCTGTTCTGATGTGTTGTTGTAGGTCTGTGCTATGGTATTGTTGTAGGTCTGTGCTGGTGTGTTGCTGTAGGTCTTTGCAGGTGTGTTGTTGTTGGTCTGCGCTGGTGTGTTGTAGGTCTGTGCTGGTGTGTTGTTGTAGATCTTTGCAGGTGTGTTGTTTTAATTCTTTGCAGGTGTGTTGTTTTAGGTCTTTGCTGCTGCTTTGTTGTAGGTCTTTGCAGGGGTGTTGTTGTAGGTCTGTGCTGGTATTTTGTTGTAGGCCTTGCTGGTGTTTTGTTTTAGGTCTTTGCAGGTGTGTTGTTGTAGGTCTGCACTGGTGTGTTGTTGTAGGTTTGTACAGATGTGTTGTTGTAGATCTGTACTGGTGTGTTGTTGTATGTCTGTGCTGGTGTGTTGTTGTAGGTCTGTACCAGTATGTTGTAGGTCTGTGCTGATGTGTTGTTGTAGGTCTGTACTGGCGTGTTGTTGTAGGTCTGTGCTGGTGTGTTGTTGTACGTCTGTGCTAGTGTATTGTTGTAGGTCTTTCCAGGTCTGTTGTTGTAGGTCTTTGCTGGTGTGTTGTTGTACGTCTGTGCTGGTATGTTGTTGTAGGTCTGTGCTGATGTGTTGTTGTAGATCTGTGCTGGTGTATTGATGCAGGTCTGTGCTGGTGTGCTCTTGTAGTTCTGTGCTGTTGTGTTTTTGTAGGTCTTTGCAGGTGTGTTGTTGTAGGTCTTTGCTGTTGTGTTGATGTACGTCTGTGCTGGTATGTTGTTGTAGGTCTGTTCTGATGTGTTGTAGGTCTGTGCTAGGGTATTGTTGTAGGTCTGTGCTGGTGTGTTGTTTTAGGTCTGTGCTGGTGTGTTGTTGTAGGACTGTACTGGTGTGTTTCTGTAGGTCTTTGCAGGTGTGTTGTTGTTGGTCTGCGCTGGTGTGTTGTTGCAGGTCTGTACTGGTATTTTGTTGTAGGTCTGTACTGGGATGTTGTTGTAGGTCTTTGCTGGTGTGTTGTTGTAGTTCTGTGCTGTTGTGTTGTTGTAGGTCTGTGCTGGTGTGTTGTTGTAGGTCTGTGCTGGTTTGTTGTTGTAGGTCTGTGCTGTTGTGTTGTTGTAAGTCTGTGCTCATATGTTGATGTAGGTCTGTGCTGGAGTGCTGTAGTTCTGTTCTGGTGTGTTGTTATAGGTCTGTACCCTTGCATTGTTGTAGGTATGTACTGCTGTGTTGTTGTAGGTCTTTGCTGGTATTTTGTTGTAGGTCTGTACTCGTGTGTTGTTGTAGGTCTGCACTGGTGTGTTGTTTTAGGTTTGTATGATGTGTTGCTGTAGGTCTGTACTGGTGTGTTGTACTTCTATGCTGGTGTGTTGTTATAGGTCTGTACTGGTGCGTTGTTGTAGCTATGTACTGGTGTGTTGTTGTTGGGCTTTGCTGGTGTTTTGTTGTTGGTCTGTACTGGTGTGTTGTTGTAGGTCAACACTGGTGTGTTGTTGGAGATTTGTACTGATGTGTTGTTGTAGGTCTGTACTGGTCTGTTGTTTTATGTCTGTGCTGGTGTGTTGTTGTAGGTCTGTACTAGTATGTTGTAGGTCTGTGCTGGTGTGTTGTTGTAGGTCTGTACTGGTATTTTCTTGTTGGTCTGTACTGGTGTGTTGTAGGTCTTTGCTGGTGTGTTGTTGTACATCTGTGCTGCTGTATTGTTGTAGGACTTTGCAGGTGTGTTGTTGTAGGCTTTTGCTGGTGTGTTGTTGTACGTCCGTGCTTTTGTGTTGATGTACGTCTGTGCTGCTGTATTGTTGTAGGACTTTGCAGGTGTGTTGTTGTAGGCTTTTGCTGGTGTGTTGTTGTACGTCCGTGCTTTTGTGTTGATGTACGTCTGTGCTGGTGTTGTTGTAGATCTGTTCTGATGTGTTGTTGTAGGTCTGTGCTATGGTATTGTTGTAGGTCTGTGCTGGTGTGTTGCTGTAGGTCTTTGCAGGTGTGTTGTTGTTGGTCTGCGCTGGTGTGTTGTAGGTCTGTGCTGGTGTGTTGTTGTAGATCTTTGCAGGTGTGTTGTTTTAATTCTTTGCAGGTGTGTTGTTTTAGGTCTTTGCTGCTGCTTTGTTGTAGGTCTTTGCAGGGGTGTTGTTGTAGGTCTGTGCTGGTATTTTGTTGTAGGCCTTGCTGGTGTTTTGTTTTAGGTCTTTGCAGGTGTGTTGTTGTAGGTCTGCACTGGTGTGTTGTTGTAGGTTTGTACAGATGTGTTGTTGTAGATCTGTACTGGTGTGTTGTTGTAGGTCTGTACTGGTCTGTTGTTTTATGTCTGTGCTGGTGTGTTGTTGTAGGTCTGTACTAGTATGTTGTAGGTCTGTGCTGGTGTGTTGTTGTAGGTCTGTACTGGTATTTTCTTGTTGGTCTGTACTGGTGTGTTGTAGGTCTTTGCTGGTGTGTTGTTGTACATCTGTGCTGCTGTATTGTTGTAGGACTTTGCAGGTGTGTTGTTGTAGGCTTTTGCTGGTGTGTTGTTGTACGTCCGTGCTTTTGTGTTGATGTACGTCTGTGCTGGTATGTTGTTGTAGATCTGTTCTGATGTGTTGTTGTAGGTCTGTGCTATGGTATTGTTGTAGGTCTGTGCTGGTGTGTTGCTGTAGGTCTTTGCAGGTGTGTTGTTGTTGGTCTGCGCTGGTGTGTTGTAGGTCTGTGCTGGTGTGTTGTTGTAGATCTTTGCAGGTGTGTTGTTTTAATTCTTTGCAGGTGTGTTGTTTTAGGTCTTTGCTGCTGCTTTGTTGTAGGTCTTTGCAGGGGTGTTGTTGTAGGTCTGTGCTGGTATTTTGTTGTAGGCCTTGCTGGTGTTTTGTTTTAGGTCTTTGCAGGTGTGTTGTTGTAGGTCTACACTGGTGTGTTGTTGTTGGTTTGTACAGATGTGTTGTTGTAGATCTGTACTGGTGTGTTGTTGTATGTCTGTGCTGGTGTGTTGTTGTAGTTCTGTACCAGTATGTTGCAGGTCTGTGCTGATGTGTTGTTGTAGGTCTGTACTGGCGTGTTGTTGTAGGTCTGTGCTGGTGTGTTGTTGTACGTCTGTGCTAGTGTATTGTTGTAGGTCTTTCCAGGTCTGTTGTTGTAGGTCTTTGCTGGTGTGTTGTTGTACGTCTGTGCTGGTATGTTGTTGTAGGTCTGTGCTGATGTGTTGTTGTAGATCTGTGCTGGTGTATTGATGCAGGTCTGTGCTGGTGTGCTCTTGTAGTTCTGTGCTGTTGTGTTTTTGTAGGTCTTTGCAGGTGTGTTGTTGTAGGTCTTTGCTGTTGTGTTGATGTACGTCTGTGCTGGTATGTTGTTGTAGGTCTGTTCTGATGTGTTGTAGGTCTGTGCTAGGGTATTGTTGTAGGTCTGTGCTGGTGTGTTGTTTTAGGTCTGTGCTGGTGTGTTGTTGTAGGACTGTGCTGGTGTGTTTCTGTAGGTCTTTGCAGGTGTGTTGTTGTTGGTCTGCGCTGGTGTGTTGTTGCAGGTCTGTACTGGTATTTTGTTGTAGGTCTGTCCTGGGATGTTGTTGTAGGTCTTTGCTGGTGTGTTGTTGTACATCTGTGCTGGTGCATTGTTGTAGGTCTTTGCAGGTCTGTTGTTGTAGGTTTTTGCTGGTGTGTTGTTGTACGTCTGTGCTGTTGTGTTGATGTACGTCTGTGCTGGCATGTTGTTGTAGGTCTGTTCTGATGTGTTGTTGTACGTCTGTTCCTGGTATTGTTGTAGGTCTCTACTGGTGTGTTGCTGTAGGTCTTTGCAGGTGTGTTGTTGGTCTGCGCTGGTGTGTTGTAGGTCTGTGCTGGTGTGTTGTTGTCGGTCTTTGCAGGTATGTTGTAATTCTTTGCTGGTGTGTTGTTTTAGGTCTTCGCTGCTGCTTTGTTGTAGGTCTTTGCAGGTATGTTGTTGTAGGTCTGTGCTGGTATTTTGTTGTAGGCCTTGCTGGTGTTTTCTTTTAGGTCTTTTCAGGTGTGTTGTTGTAGGTCTCTGCTGGTGTATTGTTATAGGTCTTTGAATTTATGTTGTTGTGGGTCTTTGTTTGTCAGTTGTTGTAGGTCTGTGCTGGTGTGTTGTTGTAGATCTTTGCAGGTGTGTTGTTGTAGGTCTGCACTCGTGTATTGTTGTAGGTCTGTGCTGGTGTGTTGTTGTAGGTCTGTGCTGGTATCTGGTTGTATGTCTGTACTGGTGTATTGTTGTAGGTCGTTGCAGGTTTGTTGTTGCAGGTCTTTGCTGGTGTGTTGTTGCAGGTTTTGCAGGTGTGTTGATGCAGCTCTTTACTGGTGTGTTGTTGTAGGTCTGTGCTGATGTGTTGATGTAGGTCTGCACTGGTGTGTTGTAGGTCTGTGCTGGTGTGTTTTTGCAGGTCTGTGCTGGTGTGTTGTATGTCTGTACTGGTGTGTTGTTGTAGGTCTGTGCTGTTGTGTTGTTGTAAGTCTTTGCTGGTATGTTGATGTAGGTCTGTGCTGTTGTATGGTAGATCTATACTGCTGTGCTGTTACAGGTTTGTACTGGTGCGTTGTTGTAAGTCTTTGAAGGTGTGTTGTTGTCGTTCTGTGCTGGTATTTTGTCGTGGGTCTGTGGTGGAGTGTTGTAGGCCTGTGCTAATGTGTTGTTGCAGGTCTCTGCTGGTGTGTTGTTGTAGGACTACTGCTGTGTTGTAGTTTTGTGCTGGTGTTTTGTTGTAGGTTTGTACTTGTGTGTTGTTGTAGGTCTGTACTAGTATGTTGTAGGTCTGTGCTGGTGTGTTGTTATAGGTCTGTACTTGTGCGTTGGTGTAGGTATGTACTGGTGTGTTGTTGTTGGTCTTTGCTGGTGTTTTGTTGTTGGTCTGTACTGGTGTGTTGTTGTAGGTCTGCACTGGTGTGTTGTTGGAGATTTGCACTGATGTGTTGTTGTAGGTCTGTGCTAATTTGTAGTTGCAGGTCTCTGCTGGTGTGTTGTTGTAGGACTGTACTGGTGTGTTGTAGTTCTGTGCTGGTGTTTTGTTGTAGGTTTGTACTAATTTGTAGTTGCAGGTCTCTGCTGGTGTGTTGTTGTAGGACTGTACTGGTGTGTTGTAGTTCTGTGCTGGTGTTTTGTTGTAGGTTTGTACTTGTGTGTTGTTGTAGGTCTGTACTAGTATGTTGTAGGTCTGTGCTGGTGTGTTGTTGTAGGTCTGTACTGGTATTTTCTTCTAGGTCTGTACTGGTGTGTTGTTGTAGGTCTTTGCTGGTGTGTTGTTGTACGTCTGTGTTGGTGTATTGTTGTAGGTCTTTGCAGGTCTGTTGTTGTAGGTTTTTGCTGTTGTGTTGTTGTACGTCTGTGCTGTTGTGTTGATGTACGGCTGTGCTGGTATGTTGTTGTAGGTCTGTTCTGATGTGTTGTTGTAGGTCTGTGCTATGGTATTGTTGTAGGTCTGTGCTGGTGTGTTGCTGTAGGTCTTTGCAGGTGTGCTGTTGTTGGTCTGCGCTGGTGTGTTGTTGTAGGTCTTTGCTGTTGCTTTGTTATAGGTCTTTGCTGGTGTGTTGTTGTAGGTCTGTGCTGGTATTTTGTTGTAAGCTTTGCTGGTGTTTTGTTTTAGGTCTTTGCAGGTGTGTTGTTGTAGGTCTGTGCTTGTGAGTTTTAGGTTTGCACTGGTGTATTATTGTAGGTCTCTGCTGGTGTGTTGTTGTGGGTCTGTGCTGGTACGTTGTTGTATGTCTGTTCTGGTGTGTTATTGTAGTTCTGTGCTTGTGTGTTGTTGTAGGTCTGTGCTGGTGTGTGGTTGTAGGTCTTTGCAGATGTGTTGTAGGTCTGTATTGATATGTTGTTGTACCTCTGCACTGGTGTGTTGTTGTAGGTCTGTGCTGGTGTGTTGCTGCATGTCTGTACTGATGTGTTGTTGTAGGTCGTTGCAGGTTTGTTGTTGTAGGTCTTTGCTGGTGTGTTGTTCTATGTCTTTGCAGGTGTGTTGTTGCAGGTCCTTGCAGGTGTGTTGATGCAGCTCTTTACTGGTGTGTTGTTGTAGGTCTGTGCTGTTGTGATGTTGTCGGTCTTTGCCGGTGTGTTATTGTAGGTCTTTGCTGCAGTATTGTTGTAGGTCTTTGAAGGTGTGTTGTTGTAGGTCTGTGCTAGTATTTTGCTGTAGTTCTGTGGTGGTGTGTTTTTGTAGGTCTGTGCTGGTGTGTTGTTGTAGGTCTGTGCTGTTGTGTTGTTGTAGGTCTTTGCTGGTATGTTGATGTAGGTCTGTGCTGTTGTGTTGTAGGTCTTTACTGCTGTGTTGTTATAGGTTTGTACTGGTGTGTTGTTGTAGGTAAGTGCTGGTGTGTTGGTGTAGGTCTGTACCGATATTTTGTTCTTGGTCTGCGCTGTTATGTTGTTATACGTCTGCACTGGTGTGTTGTTGTAAGTCTGTACAGGTATGTTGTTGTAGGTCTGTGCTGGTGTGTTGTTGTAGTTCTGTGCTGTTGTGTTGTTGTAGGTCTGTGCTGGTGTGTTGTTGTAGGTCTGTGCTGGTTTGTTGTTGTAGGTCTGTGCTGTTGTGTTGTTGTAAGTCTGTGCTCATATGTTGATGTAGGTCTGTGCTGGAGTGCTGTAGTTCTGTTCTGGTGTGTTGTTATAGGTCTGTACCCTTGCATTGTTGTAGGTATGTACTGCTGTGTTGTTGTAGGTCTTTGCTGGTATTTTGTTGTAGGTCTGTACTCGTGTGTTGTTGTAGGTCTGCACTGGTGTGTTGTTTTAGGTTTGTATGATGTGTTGCTGTAGGTCTGTACTGGTGTGTTGTAGTTCTATGCTGGTGTGTTGTTATAGGTCTGTACTGGTGCGTTGTTGTAGCTATGTACTGGTGTGTTGTTGTTGGGCTTTGCTGGTGTTTTGTTGTTGGTCTGTACTGGTGTGTTGTTGTAGGTCAACACTGGTGTGTTGTTGGAGATTTGTACTGATGTGTTGTAGGTCTGTACTGGTCTGTTGTTTTATGTCTGTGCTGGTGTGTTGTTGTAGGTCTGTACTAGTATGTTGTAGGTCTGTGCTGGTGTGTTGTTGTAGGTCTGTACTGGTATTTTCTTGTTGGTCTGTCCTGGTGTGTTGTAGGTCTTTGCTGGTGTGTTGTTGTACATCTGTGCTGCTGTATTGTTGTAGGACTTTGCAGGTGTGTTGTTGTAGGTTTTTGCTGGTGTGTTGTTGTACGTCCGTGCTTTTGTGTTGATGTACGTCTGTGCTGGTATGTTGTTGTAGATCTGTTCTGATGTGTTGTTGTAGGTCTGTGCTATGGTATTGTTGTAGGTCTGTGCTGGTGTGTTGCTGTAGGTCTTTGCAGGTGTGTTGTTGTTGGTCTGCGCTGGTGTGTTGTAGGTCTGTGCTGGTGTGTTGTTGTAGATCTTTGCAGGTGTGTTGTTTTAATTCTTTGCAGGTGTGTTGTTTTAGGTCTTTGCTGCTGCTTTGTTGTAGGTCTTTGCAGGGGTGTTGTTGTAGGTCTGTGCTGGTATTTTGTTGTAGGCCTTGCTGGTGTTTTGTTTTAGGTCTTTGCAGGTGTGTTGTTGTAGGTCTGCACTGGTGTGTTGTTGTAGGTTTGTACAGATGTGTTGTTGTAGATCTGTACTGGTGTGTTGTTGTATGTCTGTGCTGGTGTGTTGTTGTAGGTCTGTACCAGTATGTTGCAGGTCTGTGCTGATGTGTTGTTGTAGGTCTGTACTGGCGTGTTGTTGTAGGTCTGTGCTGGTGTGTTGTTGTACGTCTGTGCTAGTGTATTGTTGTAGGTCTTTCCAGGTCTGTTGTTGTAGGTCTTTGCTGGTGTGTTGTTGTACGTCTGTGCTGGTATGTTGTTGTAGGTCTGTGCTGATGTGTTGTTGTAGATCTGTGCTGGTGTATTGATGCAGGTCTGTGCTGGTGTGCTCTTGTAGTTCTGTGCTGTTGTGTTTTTGTAGGTCTTTGCAGGTGTGTTGTTGTAGGTCTTTGCTGTTGTGTTGATGTACGTCTGTGCTGGTATGTTGTTGTAGGTCTGTTCTGATGTGTTGTAGGTCTGTGCTAGGGTATTGTTGTAGGTCTGTTCTGGTGTGTTGTTTTAGGTCTGTGCTGGTGTGTTGTTGTAGGACTGTACTGGTGTGTTTCTGTAGGTCTTTGCAGGTGTGTTGTTGTTGGTCTGCGCTGGTGTGTTGTTGCAGGTCTGTACTGGTATTTTGTTGTAGGTCTGTACTGGGATGTTGTTGTAGGTCTTTGCTGGTGTGTTGTTGTAGTTCTGTGCTGTTGTGTTGTTGTAGGTCTGTGCTGGTGTGTTGTTGTAGGTTTTTGCTGGTTTGTTGTTGTAGGTCTGTGCTGTTGTGTTGTTGTAAGTCTGTGCTCATATGTTGATGTAGGTCTGTGCTGGAGTGCTGTAGTTCTGTTCTGGTGTGTTGTTATAGGTCTGTACCCTTGCATTGTTGTAGGTATGTACTGCTGTGTTGTTGTAGGTCTTTGCTGGTATTTTGTTGTAGGTCTGTACTCGTGTGTTGTTGTAGGTCTGCACTGGTGTGTTGTTTTAGGTTTGTATGATGTGTTGCTGTAGGTCTGTACTGGTGTGTTGTAGTTCTATGCTGGTGTGTTGTTATAGGTCTGTACTGGTGCGTTGTTGTAGCTATGTACTGGTGTGTTGTTGTTGGGCTTTGCTGGTGTTTTGTTGTTGGTCTGTACTGGTGTGTTGTTGTAGGTCAACACTGGTGTGTTGTTGGAGATTTGTACTGATGTGTTGTTGTAGGTCTGTACTGGTCTGTTGTTTTATGTCTGTGCTGGTGTGTTGTTGTAGGTCTGTACTAGTATGTTGTAGGTCTGTGCTGGTGTGTTGTTGTAGGTCTGTACTGGTATTTTCTTGTTGGTCTGTACTGGTGTGTTGTAGGTCTTTGCTGGTGTGTTGTTGTACATCTGTGCTGCTGTATTGTTGTAGGACTTTGCAGGTGTGTTGTTGTAGGCTTTTGCTGGTGTGTTGTTGTACGTCCGTGCTTTTGTGTTGATGTACGTCTGTGCTGCTGTATTGTTGTAGGACTTTGCAGGTGTGTTGTTGTAGGCTTTTGCTGGTGTGTTGTTGTACGTCCGTGCTTTTGTGTTGATGTACGTCTGTGCTGGTGTTGTTGTAGATCTGTTCTGATGTGTTGTTGTAGGTCTGTGCTATGGTATTGTTGTAGGTCTGTGCTGGTGTGTTGCTGTAGGTCTTTGCAGGTGTGTTGTTGTTGGTCTGCGCTGGTGTGTTGTAGGTCTGTGCTGGTGTGTTGTTGTAGATCTTTGCAGGTGTGTTGTTTTAATTCTTTGCAGGTGTGTTGTTTTAGGTCTTTGCTGCTGCTTTGTTGTAGGTCTTTGCAGGGGTGTTGTTGTAGGTCTGTGCTGGTATTTTGTTGTAGGCCTTGCTGGTGTTTTGTTTTAGGTCTTTGCAGGTGTGTTGTTGTAGGTCTGCACTGGTGTGTTGTTGTAGGTTTGTACAGATGTGTTGTTGTAGATCTGTACTGGTGTGTTGTTGTAGGTCTGTACTGGTCTGTTGTTTTATGTCTGTGCTGGTGTGTTGTTGTAGGTCTGTACTAGTATGTTGTAGGTCTGTGCTGGTGTGTTGTTGTAGGTCTGTACTGGTATTTTCTTGTTGGTCTGTACTGGTGTGTTGTAGGTCTTTGCTGGTGTGTTGTTGTACATCTGTGCTGCTGTATTGTTGTAGGACTTTGCAGGTGTGTTGTTGTAGGCTTTTGCTGGTGTGTTGTTGTACGTCCGTGCTTTTGTGTTGATGTACGTCTGTGCTGGTATGTTGTTGTAGATCTGTTCTGATGTGTTGTTGTAGGTCTGTGCTATGGTATTGTTGTAGGTCTGTGCTGGTGTGTTGCTGTAGGTCTTTGCAGGTGTGTTGTTGTTGGTCTGCGCTGGTGTGTTGTAGGTCTGTGCTGGTGTGTTGTTGTAGATCTTTGCAGGTGTGTTGTTTTAATTCTTTGCAGGTGTGTTGTTTTAGGTCTTTGCTGCTGCTTTGTTGTAGGTCTTTGCAGGGGTGTTGTTGTAGGTCTGTGCTGGTATTTTGTTGTAGGCCTTGCTGGTGTTTTGTTTTAGGTCTTTGCAGGTGTGTTGTTGTAGGTCTACACTGGTGTGTTGTTGTTGGTTTGTACAGATGTGTTGTTGTAGATCTGTACTGGTGTGTTGTTGTATGTCTGTGCTGGTGTGTTGTTGTAGTTCTGTACCAGTATGTTGCAGGTCTGTGCTGATGTGTTGTTGTAGGTCTGTACTGGCGTGTTGTTGTAGGTCTGTGCTGGTGTGTTGTTGTACGTCTGTGCTAGTGTATTGTTGTAGGTCTTTCCAGGTCTGTTGTTGTAGGTCTTTGCTGGTGTGTTGTTGTACGTCTGTGCTGGTATGTTGTTGTAGGTCTGTGCTGATGTGTTGTTGTAGATCTGTGCTGGTGTATTGATGCAGGTCTGTGCTGGTGTGCTCTTGTAGTTCTGTGCTGTTGTGTTTTTGTAGGTCTTTGCAGGTGTGTTGTTGTAGGTCTTTGCTGTTGTGTTGATGTACGTCTGTGCTGGTATGTTGTTGTAGGTCTGTTCTGATGTGTTGTAGGTCTGTGCTAGGGTATTGTTGTAGGTCTGTGCTGGTGTGTTGTTTTAGGTCTGTGCTGGTGTGTTGTTGTAGGACTGTGCTGGTGTGTTTCTGTAGGTCTTTGCAGGTGTGTTGTTGTTGGTCTGCGCTGGTGTGTTGTTGCAGGTCTGTACTGGTATTTTGTTGTAGGTCTGTCCTGGGATGTTGTTGTAGGTCTTTGCTGGTGTGTTGTTGTACATCTGTGCTGGTGCATTGTTGTAGGTCTTTGCAGGTCTGTTGTTGTAGGTTTTTGCTGGTGTGTTGTTGTACGTCTGTGCTGTTGTGTTGATGTACGTCTGTGCTGGCATGTTGTTGTAGGTCTGTTCTGATGTGTTGTTGTACGTCTGTTCCTGGTATTGTTGTAGGTCTCTACTGGTGTGTTGCTGTAGGTCTTTGCAGGTGTGTTGTTGGTCTGCGCTGGTGTGTTGTAGGTCTGTGCTGGTGTGTTGTTGTCGGTCTTTGCAGGTATGTTGTAATTCTTTGCTGGTGTGTTGTTTTAGGTCTTCGCTGCTGCTTTGTTGTAGGTCTTTGCAGGTATGTTGTTGTAGGTCTGTGCTGGTATTTTGTTGTAGGCCTTGCTGGTGTTTTCTTTTAGGTCTTTTCAGGTGTGTTGTTGTAGGTCTCTGCTGGTGTATTGTTATAGGTCTTTGAATTTATGTTGTTGTGGGTCTTTGTTTGTCAGTTGTTGTAGGTCTGTGCTGGTGTGTTGTTGTAGATCTTTGCAGGTGTGTTGTTGTAGGTCTGCACTCGTGTATTGTTGTAGGTCTGTGCTGGTGTGTTGTTGTAGGTCTGTGCTGGTATCTGGTTGTATGTCTGTACTGGTGTATTGTTGTAGGTCGTTGCAGGTTTGTTGTTGCAGGTCTTTGCTGGTGTGTTGTTGCAGGTTTTGCAGGTGTGTTGATGCAGCTCTTTACTGGTGTGTTGTTGTAGGTCTGTGCTGATGTGTTGATGTAGGTCTGCACTGGTGTGTTGTAGGTCTGTGCTGGTGTGTTTTTGCAGGTCTGTGCTGGTGTGTTGTATGTCTGTACTGGTGTGTTGTTGTAGGTCTGTGCTGTTGTGTTGTTGTAAGTCTTTGCTGGTATGTTGATGTAGGTCTGTGCTGTTGTATGGTAGATCTATACTGCTGTGCTGTTACAGGTTTGTACTGGTGCGTTGTTGTAAGTCTTTGAAGGTGTGTTGTTGTCGTTCTGTGCTGGTATTTTGTCGTGGGTCTGTGGTGGAGTGTTGTAGGCCTGTGCTAATGTGTTGTTGCAGGTCTCTGCTGGTGTGTTGTTGTAGGACTACTGCTGTGTTGTAGTTTTGTGCTGGTGTTTTGTTGTAGGTTTGTACTTGTGTGTTGTTGTAGGTCTGTACTAGTATGTTGTAGGTCTGTGCTGGTGTGTTGTTATAGGTCTGTACTTGTGCGTTGGTGTAGGTATGTACTGGTGTGTTGTTGTTGGTCTTTGCTGGTGTTTTGTTGTTGGTCTGTACTGGTGTGTTGTTGTAGGTCTGCACTGGTGTGTTGTTGGAGATTTGCACTGATGTGTTGTTGTAGGTCTGTGCTAATTTGTAGTTGCAGGTCTCTGCTGGTGTGTTGTTGTAGGACTGTACTGGTGTGTTGTAGTTCTGTGCTGGTGTTTTGTTGTAGGTTTGTACTAATTTGTAGTTGCAGGTCTCTGCTGGTGTGTTGTTGTAGGACTGTACTGGTGTGTTGTAGTTCTGTGCTGGTGTTTTGTTGTAGGTTTGTACTTGTGTGTTGTTGTAGGTCTGTACTAGTATGTTGTAGGTCTGTGCTGGTGTGTTGTTGTAGGTCTGTACTGGTATTTTCTTCTAGGTCTGTACTGGTGTGTTGTTGTAGGTCTTTGCTGGTGTGTTGTTGTACGTCTGTGTTGGTGTATTGTTGTAGGTCTTTGCAGGTCTGTTGTTGTAGGTTTTTGCTGTTGTGTTGTTGTACGTCTGTGCTGTTGTGTTGATGTACGGCTGTGCTGGTATGTTGTTGTAGGTCTGTTCTGATGTGTTGTTGTAGGTCTGTGCTATGGTATTGTTGTAGGTCTGTGCTGGTGTGTTGCTGTAGGTCTTTGCAGGTGTGCTGTTGTTGGTCTGCGCTGGTGTGTTGTTGTAGGTCTTTGCTGTTGCTTTGTTATAGGTCTTTGCTGGTGTGTTGTTGTAGGTCTGTGCTGGTATTTTGTTGTAAGCTTTGCTGGTGTTTTGTTTTAGGTCTTTGCAGGTGTGTTGTTGTAGGTCTGTGCTTGTGAGTTTTAGGTTTGCACTGGTGTATTATTGTAGGTCTCTGCTGGTGTGTTGTTGTGGGTCTGTGCTGGTACGTTGTTGTATGTCTGTTCTGGTGTGTTATTGTAGTTCTGTGCTTGTGTGTTGTTGTAGGTCTGTGCTGGTGTGTGGTTGTAGGTCTTTGCAGATGTGTTGTAGGTCTGTATTGATATGTTGTTGTACCTCTGCACTGGTGTGTTGTTGTAGGTCTGTGCTGGTGTGTTGCTGCATGTCTGTACTGATGTGTTGTTGTAGGTCGTTGCAGGTTTGTTGTTGTAGGTCTTTGCTGGTGTGTTGTTCTATGTCTTTGCAGGTGTGTTGTTGCAGGTCCTTGCAGGTGTGTTGATGCAGCTCTTTACTGGTGTGTTGTTGTAGGTCTGTGCTGTTGTGATGTTGTCGGTCTTTGCCGGTGTGTTATTGTAGGTCTTTGCTGCAGTATTGTTGTAGGTCTTTGAAGGTGTGTTGTTGTAGGTCTGTGCTAGTATTTTGCTGTAGTTCTGTGGTGGTGTGTTTTTGTAGGTCTGTGCTGGTGTGTTGTTGTAGGTCTGTGCTGTTGTGTTGTTGTAGGTCTTTGCTGGTATGTTGATGTAGGTCTGTGCTGTTGTGTTGTAGGTCTTTACTGCTGTGTTGTTATAGGTTTGTACTGGTGTGTTGTTGTAGGTAAGTGCTGGTGTGTTGGTGTAGGTCTGTACCGATATTTTGTTCTTGGTCTGCGCTGTTATGTTGTTATACGTCTGCACTGGTGTGTTGTTGTAAGTCTGTACAGGTATGTTGTTGTAGGTCTGTGCTGGTGTGTTGTTGTAGTTCTGTGCTGTTGTGTTGTTGTAGGTCTGTGCTGGTGTGTTGTTGTAGGTCTGTGCTGGTTTGTTGTTGTAGGTCTGTGCTGTTGTGTTGTTGTAAGTCTGTGCTCATATGTTGATGTAGGTCTGTGCTGGAGTGCTGTAGTTCTGTTCTGGTGTGTTGTTATAGGTCTGTACCCTTGCATTGTTGTAGGTATGTACTGCTGTGTTGTTGTAGGTCTTTGCTGGTATTTTGTTGTAGGTCTGTACTCGTGTGTTGTTGTAGGTCTGCACTGGTGTGTTGTTTTAGGTTTGTATGATGTGTTGCTGTAGGTCTGTACTGGTGTGTTGTAGTTCTATGCTGGTGTGTTGTTATAGGTCTGTACTGGTGCGTTGTTGTAGCTATGTACTGGTGTGTTGTTGTTGGGCTTTGCTGGTGTTTTGTTGTTGGTCTGTACTGGTGTGTTGTTGTAGGTCAACACTGGTGTGTTGTTGGAGATTTGTACTGATGTGTTGTAGGTCTGTACTGGTCTGTTGTTTTATGTCTGTGCTGGTGTGTTGTTGTAGGTCTGTACTAGTATGTTGTAGGTCTGTGCTGGTGTGTTGTTGTAGGTCTGTACTGGTATTTTCTTGTTGGTCTGTCCTGGTGTGTTGTAGGTCTTTGCTGGTGTGTTGTTGTACATCTGTGCTGCTGTATTGTTGTAGGACTTTGCAGGTGTGTTGTTGTAGGTTTTTGCTGGTGTGTTGTTGTACGTCCGTGCTTTTGTGTTGATGTACGTCTGTGCTGGTATGTTGTTGTAGATCTGTTCTGATGTGTTGTTGTAGGTCTGTGCTATGGTATTGTTGTAGGTCTGTGCTGGTGTGTTGCTGTAGGTCTTTGCAGGTGTGTTGTTGTTGGTCTGCGCTGGTGTGTTGTAGGTCTGTGCTGGTGTGTTGTTGTAGATCTTTGCAGGTGTGTTGTTTTAATTCTTTGCAGGTGTGTTGTTTTAGGTCTTTGCTGCTGCTTTGTTGTAGGTCTTTGCAGGGGTGTTGTTGTAGGTCTGTGCTGGTATTTTGTTGTAGGCCTTGCTGGTGTTTTGTTTTAGGTCTTTGCAGGTGTGTTGTTGTAGGTCTGCACTGGTGTGTTGTTGTAGGTTTGTACAGATGTGTTGTTGTAGATCTGTACTGGTGTGTTGTTGTATGTCTGTGCTGGTGTGTTGTTGTAGGTCTGTACCAGTATGTTGCAGGTCTGTGCTGATGTGTTGTTGTAGGTCTGTACTGGCGTGTTGTTGTAGGTCTGTGCTGGTGTGTTGTTGTACGTCTGTGCTAGTGTATTGTTGTAGGTCTTTCCAGGTCTGTTGTTGTAGGTCTTTGCTGGTGTGTTGTTGTACGTCTGTGCTGGTATGTTGTTGTAGGTCTGTGCTGATGTGTTGTTGTAGATCTGTGCTGGTGTATTGATGCAGGTCTGTGCTGGTGTGCTCTTGTAGTTCTGTGCTGTTGTGTTTTTGTAGGTCTTTGCAGGTGTGTTGTTGTAGGTCTTTGCTGTTGTGTTGATGTACGTCTGTGCTGGTATGTTGTTGTAGGTCTGTTCTGATGTGTTGTAGGTCTGTGCTAGGGTATTGTTGTAGGTCTGTTCTGGTGTGTTGTTTTAGGTCTGTGCTGGTGTGTTGTTGTAGGACTGTACTGGTGTGTTTCTGTAGGTCTTTGCAGGTGTGTTGTTGTTGGTCTGCGCTGGTGTGTTGTTGCAGGTCTGTACTGGTATTTTGTTGTAGGTCTGTACTGGGATGTTGTTGTAGGTCTTTGCTGGTGTGTTGTTGTAGTTCTGTGCTGTTGTGTTGTTGTAGGTCTGTGCTGGTGTGTTGTTGTAGGTTTTTGCTGGTTTGTTGTTGTAGGTCTGTGCTGTTGTGTTGTTGTAAGTCTGTGCTCATATGTTGATGTAGGTCTGTGCTGGAGTGCTGTAGTTCTGTTCTGGTGTGTTGTTATAGGTCTGTACCCTTGCATTGTTGTAGGTATGTACTGCTGTGTTGTTGTAGGTCTTTGCTGGTATTTTGTTGTAGGTCTGTACTCGTGTGTTGTTGTAGGTCTGCACTGGTGTGTTGTTTTAGGTTTGTATGATGTGTTGCTGTAGGTCTGTACTGGTGTGTTGTAGTTCTATGCTGGTGTGTTGTTATAGGTCTGTACTGGTGCGTTGTTGTAGCTATGTACTGGTGTGTTGTTGTTGGGCTTTGCTGGTGTTTTGTTGTTGGTCTGTACTGGTGTGTTGTTGTAGGTCAACACTGGTGTGTTGTTGGAGATTTGTACTGATGTGTTGTTGTAGGTCTGTACTGGTCTGTTGTTTTATGTCTGTGCTGGTGTGTTGTTGTAGGTCTGTACTAGTATGTTGTAGGTCTGTGCTGGTGTGTTGTTGTAGGTCTGTACTGGTATTTTCTTGTTGGTCTGTACTGGTGTGTTGTAGGTCTTTGCTGGTGTGTTGTTGTACATCTGTGCTGCTGTATTGTTGTAGGACTTTGCAGGTGTGTTGTTGTAGGCTTTTGCTGGTGTGTTGTTGTACGTCCGTGCTTTTGTGTTGATGTACGTCTGTGCTGCTGTATTGTTGTAGGACTTTGCAGGTGTGTTGTTGTAGGCTTTTGCTGGTGTGTTGTTGTACGTCCGTGCTTTTGTGTTGATGTACGTCTGTGCTGGTGTTGTTGTAGATCTGTTCTGATGTGTTGTTGTAGGTCTGTGCTATGGTATTGTTGTAGGTCTGTGCTGGTGTGTTGCTGTAGGTCTTTGCAGGTGTGTTGTTGTTGGTCTGCGCTGGTGTGTTGTAGGTCTGTGCTGGTGTGTTGTTGTAGATCTTTGCAGGTGTGTTGTTTTAATTCTTTGCAGGTGTGTTGTTTTAGGTCTTTGCTGCTGCTTTGTTGTAGGTCTTTGCAGGGGTGTTGTTGTAGGTCTGTGCTGGTATTTTGTTGTAGGCCTTGCTGGTGTTTTGTTTTAGGTCTTTGCAGGTGTGTTGTTGTAGGTCTGCACTGGTGTGTTGTTGTAGGTTTGTACAGATGTGTTGTTGTAGATCTGTACTGGTGTGTTGTTGTAGGTCTGTACTGGTCTGTTGTTTTATGTCTGTGCTGGTGTGTTGTTGTAGGTCTGTACTAGTATGTTGTAGGTCTGTGCTGGTGTGTTGTTGTAGGTCTGTACTGGTATTTTCTTGTTGGTCTGTACTGGTGTGTTGTAGGTCTTTGCTGGTGTGTTGTTGTACATCTGTGCTGCTGTATTGTTGTAGGACTTTGCAGGTGTGTTGTTGTAGGCTTTTGCTGGTGTGTTGTTGTACGTCCGTGCTTTTGTGTTGATGTACGTCTGTGCTGGTATGTTGTTGTAGATCTGTTCTGATGTGTTGTTGTAGGTCTGTGCTATGGTATTGTTGTAGGTCTGTGCTGGTGTGTTGCTGTAGGTCTTTGCAGGTGTGTTGTTGTTGGTCTGCGCTGGTGTGTTGTAGGTCTGTGCTGGTGTGTTGTTGTAGATCTTTGCAGGTGTGTTGTTTTAATTCTTTGCAGGTGTGTTGTTTTAGGTCTTTGCTGCTGCTTTGTTGTAGGTCTTTGCAGGGGTGTTGTTGTAGGTCTGTGCTGGTATTTTGTTGTAGGCCTTGCTGGTGTTTTGTTTTAGGTCTTTGCAGGTGTGTTGTTGTAGGTCTACACTGGTGTGTTGTTGTTGGTTTGTACAGATGTGTTGTTGTAGATCTGTACTGGTGTGTTGTTGTATGTCTGTGCTGGTGTGTTGTTGTAGTTCTGTACCAGTATGTTGCAGGTCTGTGCTGATGTGTTGTTGTAGGTCTGTACTGGCGTGTTGTTGTAGGTCTGTGCTGGTGTGTTGTTGTACGTCTGTGCTAGTGTATTGTTGTAGGTCTTTCCAGGTCTGTTGTTGTAGGTCTTTGCTGGTGTGTTGTTGTACGTCTGTGCTGGTATGTTGTTGTAGGTCTGTGCTGATGTGTTGTTGTAGATCTGTGCTGGTGTATTGATGCAGGTCTGTGCTGGTGTGCTCTTGTAGTTCTGTGCTGTTGTGTTTTTGTAGGTCTTTGCAGGTGTGTTGTTGTAGGTCTTTGCTGTTGTGTTGATGTACGTCTGTGCTGGTATGTTGTTGTAGGTCTGTTCTGATGTGTTGTAGGTCTGTGCTAGGGTATTGTTGTAGGTCTGTGCTGGTGTGTTGTTTTAGGTCTGTGCTGGTGTGTTGTTGTAGGACTGTGCTGGTGTGTTTCTGTAGGTCTTTGCAGGTGTGTTGTTGTTGGTCTGCGCTGGTGTGTTGTTGCAGGTCTGTACTGGTATTTTGTTGTAGGTCTGTCCTGGGATGTTGTTGTAGGTCTTTGCTGGTGTGTTGTTGTACATCTGTGCTGGTGCATTGTTGTAGGTCTTTGCAGGTCTGTTGTTGTAGGTTTTTGCTGGTGTGTTGTTGTACGTCTGTGCTGTTGTGTTGATGTACGTCTGTGCTGGCATGTTGTTGTAGGTCTGTTCTGATGTGTTGTTGTACGTCTGTTCCTGGTATTGTTGTAGGTCTCTACTGGTGTGTTGCTGTAGGTCTTTGCAGGTGTGTTGTTGGTCTGCGCTGGTGTGTTGTAGGTCTGTGCTGGTGTGTTGTTGTCGGTCTTTGCAGGTATGTTGTAATTCTTTGCTGGTGTGTTGTTTTAGGTCTTCGCTGCTGCTTTGTTGTAGGTCTTTGCAGGTATGTTGTTGTAGGTCTGTGCTGGTATTTTGTTGTAGGCCTTGCTGGTGTTTTCTTTTAGGTCTTTTCAGGTGTGTTGTTGTAGGTCTCTGCTGGTGTATTGTTATAGGTCTTTGAATTTATGTTGTTGTGGGTCTTTGTTTGTCAGTTGTTGTAGGTCTGTGCTGGTGTGTTGTTGTAGATCTTTGCAGGTGTGTTGTTGTAGGTCTGCACTCGTGTATTGTTGTAGGTCTGTGCTGGTGTGTTGTTGTAGGTCTGTGCTGGTATCTGGTTGTATGTCTGTACTGGTGTATTGTTGTAGGTCGTTGCAGGTTTGTTGTTGCAGGTCTTTGCTGGTGTGTTGTTGCAGGTTTTGCAGGTGTGTTGATGCAGCTCTTTACTGGTGTGTTGTTGTAGGTCTGTGCTGATGTGTTGATGTAGGTCTGCACTGGTGTGTTGTAGGTCTGTGCTGGTGTGTTTTTGCAGGTCTGTGCTGGTGTGTTGTATGTCTGTACTGGTGTGTTGTTGTAGGTCTGTGCTGTTGTGTTGTTGTAAGTCTTTGCTGGTATGTTGATGTAGGTCTGTGCTGTTGTATGGTAGATCTATACTGCTGTGCTGTTACAGGTTTGTACTGGTGCGTTGTTGTAAGTCTTTGAAGGTGTGTTGTTGTCGTTCTGTGCTGGTATTTTGTCGTGGGTCTGTGGTGGAGTGTTGTAGGCCTGTGCTAATGTGTTGTTGCAGGTCTCTGCTGGTGTGTTGTTGTAGGACTACTGCTGTGTTGTAGTTTTGTGCTGGTGTTTTGTTGTAGGTTTGTACTTGTGTGTTGTTGTAGGTCTGTACTAGTATGTTGTAGGTCTGTGCTGGTGTGTTGTTATAGGTCTGTACTTGTGCGTTGGTGTAGGTATGTACTGGTGTGTTGTTGTTGGTCTTTGCTGGTGTTTTGTTGTTGGTCTGTACTGGTGTGTTGTTGTAGGTCTGCACTGGTGTGTTGTTGGAGATTTGCACTGATGTGTTGTTGTAGGTCTGTGCTAATTTGTAGTTGCAGGTCTCTGCTGGTGTGTTGTTGTAGGACTGTACTGGTGTGTTGTAGTTCTGTGCTGGTGTTTTGTTGTAGGTTTGTACTAATTTGTAGTTGCAGGTCTCTGCTGGTGTGTTGTTGTAGGACTGTACTGGTGTGTTGTAGTTCTGTGCTGGTGTTTTGTTGTAGGTTTGTACTTGTGTGTTGTTGTAGGTCTGTACTAGTATGTTGTAGGTCTGTGCTGGTGTGTTGTTGTAGGTCTGTACTGGTATTTTCTTCTAGGTCTGTACTGGTGTGTTGTTGTAGGTCTTTGCTGGTGTGTTGTTGTACGTCTGTGTTGGTGTATTGTTGTAGGTCTTTGCAGGTCTGTTGTTGTAGGTTTTTGCTGTTGTGTTGTTGTACGTCTGTGCTGTTGTGTTGATGTACGGCTGTGCTGGTATGTTGTTGTAGGTCTGTTCTGATGTGTTGTTGTAGGTCTGTGCTATGGTATTGTTGTAGGTCTGTGCTGGTGTGTTGCTGTAGGTCTTTGCAGGTGTGCTGTTGTTGGTCTGCGCTGGTGTGTTGTTGTAGGTCTTTGCTGTTGCTTTGTTATAGGTCTTTGCTGGTGTGTTGTTGTAGGTCTGTGCTGGTATTTTGTTGTAAGCTTTGCTGGTGTTTTGTTTTAGGTCTTTGCAGGTGTGTTGTTGTAGGTCTGTGCTTGTGAGTTTTAGGTTTGCACTGGTGTATTATTGTAGGTCTCTGCTGGTGTGTTGTTGTGGGTCTGTGCTGGTACGTTGTTGTATGTCTGTTCTGGTGTGTTATTGTAGTTCTGTGCTTGTGTGTTGTTGTAGGTCTGTGCTGGTGTGTGGTTGTAGGTCTTTGCAGATGTGTTGTAGGTCTGTATTGATATGTTGTTGTACCTCTGCACTGGTGTGTTGTTGTAGGTCTGTGCTGGTGTGTTGCTGCATGTCTGTACTGATGTGTTGTTGTAGGTCGTTGCAGGTTTGTTGTTGTAGGTCTTTGCTGGTGTGTTGTTCTATGTCTTTGCAGGTGTGTTGTTGCAGGTCCTTGCAGGTGTGTTGATGCAGCTCTTTACTGGTGTGTTGTTGTAGGTCTGTGCTGTTGTGATGTTGTCGGTCTTTGCCGGTGTGTTATTGTAGGTCTTTGCTGCAGTATTGTTGTAGGTCTTTGAAGGTGTGTTGTTGTAGGTCTGTGCTAGTATTTTGCTGTAGTTCTGTGGTGGTGTGTTTTTGTAGGTCTGTGCTGGTGTGTTGTTGTAGGTCTGTGCTGTTGTGTTGTTGTAGGTCTTTGCTGGTATGTTGATGTAGGTCTGTGCTGTTGTGTTGTAGGTCTTTACTGCTGTGTTGTTATAGGTTTGTACTGGTGTGTTGTTGTAGGTAAGTGCTGGTGTGTTGGTGTAGGTCTGTACCGATATTTTGTTCTTGGTCTGCGCTGTTATGTTGTTATACGTCTGCACTGGTGTGTTGTTGTAAGTCTGTACAGGTATGTTGTTGTAGGTCTGTGCTGGTGTGTTGTTGTAGTTCTGTGCTGTTGTGTTGTTGTAGGTCTGTGCTGGTGTGTTGTTGTAGGTCTGTGCTGGTTTGTTGTTGTAGGTCTGTGCTGTTGTGTTGTTGTAAGTCTGTGCTCATATGTTGATGTAGGTCTGTGCTGGAGTGCTGTAGTTCTGTTCTGGTGTGTTGTTATAGGTCTGTACCCTTGCATTGTTGTAGGTATGTACTGCTGTGTTGTTGTAGGTCTTTGCTGGTATTTTGTTGTAGGTCTGTACTCGTGTGTTGTTGTAGGTCTGCACTGGTGTGTTGTTTTAGGTTTGTATGATGTGTTGCTGTAGGTCTGTACTGGTGTGTTGTAGTTCTATGCTGGTGTGTTGTTATAGGTCTGTACTGGTGCGTTGTTGTAGCTATGTACTGGTGTGTTGTTGTTGGGCTTTGCTGGTGTTTTGTTGTTGGTCTGTACTGGTGTGTTGTTGTAGGTCAACACTGGTGTGTTGTTGGAGATTTGTACTGATGTGTTGTAGGTCTGTACTGGTCTGTTGTTTTATGTCTGTGCTGGTGTGTTGTTGTAGGTCTGTACTAGTATGTTGTAGGTCTGTGCTGGTGTGTTGTTGTAGGTCTGTACTGGTATTTTCTTGTTGGTCTGTCCTGGTGTGTTGTAGGTCTTTGCTGGTGTGTTGTTGTACATCTGTGCTGCTGTATTGTTGTAGGACTTTGCAGGTGTGTTGTTGTAGGTTTTTGCTGGTGTGTTGTTGTACGTCCGTGCTTTTGTGTTGATGTACGTCTGTGCTGGTATGTTGTTGTAGATCTGTTCTGATGTGTTGTTGTAGGTCTGTGCTATGGTATTGTTGTAGGTCTGTGCTGGTGTGTTGCTGTAGGTCTTTGCAGGTGTGTTGTTGTTGGTCTGCGCTGGTGTGTTGTAGGTCTGTGCTGGTGTGTTGTTGTAGATCTTTGCAGGTGTGTTGTTTTAATTCTTTGCAGGTGTGTTGTTTTAGGTCTTTGCTGCTGCTTTGTTGTAGGTCTTTGCAGGGGTGTTGTTGTAGGTCTGTGCTGGTATTTTGTTGTAGGCCTTGCTGGTGTTTTGTTTTAGGTCTTTGCAGGTGTGTTGTTGTAGGTCTGCACTGGTGTGTTGTTGTAGGTTTGTACAGATGTGTTGTTGTAGATCTGTACTGGTGTGTTGTTGTATGTCTGTGCTGGTGTGTTGTTGTAGGTCTGTACCAGTATGTTGCAGGTCTGTGCTGATGTGTTGTTGTAGGTCTGTACTGGCGTGTTGTTGTAGGTCTGTGCTGGTGTGTTGTTGTACGTCTGTGCTAGTGTATTGTTGTAGGTCTTTCCAGGTCTGTTGTTGTAGGTCTTTGCTGGTGTGTTGTTGTACGTCTGTGCTGGTATGTTGTTGTAGGTCTGTGCTGATGTGTTGTTGTAGATCTGTGCTGGTGTATTGATGCAGGTCTGTGCTGGTGTGCTCTTGTAGTTCTGTGCTGTTGTGTTTTTGTAGGTCTTTGCAGGTGTGTTGTTGTAGGTCTTTGCTGTTGTGTTGATGTACGTCTGTGCTGGTATGTTGTTGTAGGTCTGTTCTGATGTGTTGTAGGTCTGTGCTAGGGTATTGTTGTAGGTCTGTGCTGGTGTGTTGTTTTAGGTCTGTGCTGGTGTGTTGTTGTAAGACTGTACTGGTGTGTTTCTGTAGGTCTTTGCAGGTGTGTTGTTGTTGGTCTGCGCTGGTGTGTTGTTGCAGGTCTGTACTGGTATTTTGTTGTAGGTCTGTACTGGGATGTTGTTGTAGGTCTTTGCTGGTGTGTTGGTGTACATCTGTGCTGGTGCATTGTTGTAGGTCTTTGCAGGTCTGTTGTTGTAGGTTTTTGCTGGTGTGTTGTTGTACGTCTGTGCTGTTGTGTTGATGTACGTCTGTGCTGGCATGTTGTTGTAGGTCTGTTCTGATGTGTTGTTGTACGTCTGTTCCTGGTATTGTTGTAGGTCTCTACTGGTGTGTTGCTGTAGGTCTTTGCAGGTGTGTTGTTGGTCTGCGCTGGTGTGTTGTAGGTCTGTGCTGGTGTGTTGTCGGTCTTTGCAGGTATGTTGTAATTCTTTGCTGGTGTGTTGTTTTAGGCCTTCGCTGCTGCTTTGTTGTAGGTCTTTGCAGGTATGTTGTTGTAGGTCTGTGCTGGTATTTTGTTGTAGGCCTTGCTGGTGTTTTCTTTTAGGTCTTTTCAGGTGTGTTGTTGTAGGTCTCTGCTGGTGTATTGTTATAGGTCTTTGAATTTATGTTGTTGTGGGTCTTTGTTTGTCAGTTGTTGTAGGTCTGTGCTGGTGTGTTGTTGTAGATCTTTGCAGGTGTGTTGTTGTAGGTCTGCACTCGTGTATTGTTGTAGGTCTGTGCTGGTGTGTTGTTGTAGGTCTGTGCTGGTATCTGGTTGTATGTCTGTACTGGTGTATTGTTGTAGGTCGTTGCAGGTTTGTTGTTGCAGGTCTTTGCTGGTGTGTTGTTGCAGGTTTTGCAGGTGTGTTGATGCAGCTCTTTACTGGTGTGTTGTTGTAGGTCTGTGCTGATGTGTTGATGTAGGTCTGCACTGGTGTGTTGTAGGTCTGTGCTGGTGTGTTTTTGCAGGTCTGTGCTGGTGTGTTGTATGTCTGTACTGGTGTGTTGTTGTAGGTCTGTGCTGTTGTGTTGTTGTAAGTCTTTGCTGGTATGTTGATGTAGGTCTGCGCTGTTGTATGGTAGATCTATACTGCTGTGCTGTTACAGGTTTGTACTGGTGCGTTGTTGTAAGTCTTTGAAGGTGTGTTGTTGTCGTTCTGTGCTGGTATTTTGTCGTGGGTCTGTGTTGGAATGTTGTAGGCCTGTGCTAATGTGTTGTTGCAGGTCTCTGCTGGTGTGTTGTTGTAGGACTACTGCTGTGTTGTAGTTCTGTGCTGGTGTTTTGTTGTAGGTTTGTACTTGTGTGTTGTTGTAGGTCTGTACTAGTATGTTGTAGGTCTGTGCTGGTGTGTTGTTGTTGGTCTGTGCTGGTATGTTGTTGTATGTCTGTGCTGGTGTGTTGTTGTAGTTCTGTGCTGGTGTGCTGTTGTAGGTTTGTCCTGATGTGTTGTTGTCGGTCTGTATTGGTGTGTTGTAGTTCTGTGCTGGTGTGTTGTTATAGGTCTGTACTGGTGCGTTTTTTTTTTGGTATGTAGTGGTGTGTTGTTGTATGTCTTTGCAGGTGTGTTGTTGCAGGTCTTTGCAAGTGTGTTGATGTAGTCTTTGCTGGTGTGTTATTCTGGGTCTTTGCTGGTGTGTTGTTGTCATTCCTTGCAGGTATATTGTTGTACGTCTTTGCTGGTATGTTGCTGTACGTCTGTGCCATTGTGTTGTAGGTCTGTGCTGGTGTGTTGTTGTAGGTTTTTGCCGGTGTGTTGTTGTAGGTCGTTGCTGGAATATTGTTGTATGTCTTTGAAGGTGGGTTGTTGAAGGTCTGTGCTGGTATTTTGTTGTAGTTCTGTGGTGGTGTGTTGTTGTAGGTCTGTGCTGGAATGTTGTTGTTGTTGTAGGTCTGTGCTGGATGTTGTTGTAGGTCTGTGCTTGTGTGTTGTTGTAGGTTTGCACTGGTGTATTGTTGTAGGTCTCAGCTGGTGTGTTGTTGTTGGTCTGTGCTGGTATGCTGTTGTATGTCTGTGCTGGTGTGTTGTTCTAGTTCTGTGCAGGTGTGTTGTTTTAGGTCTGTAATGGTGTGTTGTTGTAGGTCTGCAGTGATATGTTGTTGTAGGTCTGTACTGGTGTGTTGTAGGACTGTGCTGGTGTGTTGCTGTAGCTCTTTGCAGCTGTGTTGTTGTTGGTCTGCGCTGGTGTGTTGTTGTAGTTCTTTACTGGTAATTTTTGTAGGTCTGTACTGGTGTGTTGTTGAAGGTCTGTTCTGATGTGTTGTTGTAGGTCTGTGCTATGGTATTGTTGTAGGTCTGTACTGGTGTGTTGCTGTAGGTCTTTGCAGGTGTGTTGTTGTAGGTCTGTGCTGGTATTTTGTTGTAGGCCTTGCTGGTATTTTCTTTTAGGTCTTTTCGTGTGTTTTGCTGTAGGTCTCTGCTGGTGTGTTGTTATAGGTCTTTGAATTTGTGTTGTTGTGGGTCTTTGTCAGTTGTTGTAGGTCTGTGCTGGTGTGTTGTTGTAGATCATTGCAGGTGTGTTGTTGTAGGTCTGCACTGGTGTGTTGTTGTATGTCTGTGCTGGTGTGTTGTTGTAGGACTGTACTAGTATGTTGTAGGTCTGTGCTAGTGTATTGTTGTGGTTCTGTACTGGCATGTTGTTGTAGGACTGTGCTGGTGTGTTGTACGTCTGTGCTAGTGTATTGTTGTAGATCTTTCCAGGTCTGTTGTTGTAGGTCTTTGCTGGTGTGTTGTTGTACGTCTGTGCTGGTATGTTGTTGTAGGTCTGTGCTGATGTGTTGTTGTAGATCTGTGCTGGTGTATTGTTGCAGGTCTGTGCTGGTGTGCTGTTGTAGTTCTGTGCTGTTGTGTTTTTCTGGGGCTTTGCAGGTGTGTTGTTGTAGGTCTTTGCAGGTGTGTTGTTGTAGGTCTTTGCTGTTGTGTTGATGTACGTCTGTGCTGGTATGTTGTTGTAGGTCTGTTCTGATGTGTTGTAGGTCTGTGCTAGGGTATTGTTGTAGGTCTGTGCTGGTGTGTTGGTGTAGGTCTGTGCTGGTGTGTTGTTGTAGCACAGTGCTGGTGTGTTGCTGTAGGTCTTTGCAGGTGTGTTGTTGTTGGTCTGCGCTGGTGTGTTGTAGTAGGTCTGTGCTGGTGCTTTGTTGTAGGTCTTTGCAGGTGTGTTGTTGTAGGTCTGTGCTGGTATTTTGTTGTAGGCCATGCTGGTGTTTTGTTGTAGGTCTTTGCTGGTGTGTTGTTGTAGATCTGTGCTTCTGTGTTGTTATAGGTCTTTGAATTTATGTTGTTGTGGGTCTTTGTTTGTGAGTTGTTGTAGGTCTGTGCTTGTGGGTTGTTGTAGGTCTTTGCAGCTGTGTTGTTGTAGGTCTTTGCTGATGTGTTGTTGTAGGTCTTTGCTGGTGTGTTGTTGTAGGTCTTTGCAGGTGTGTTGTTGTAGGTCTTTGCTGATGTGTTGTTGTAGGTCTTTGCAGGTGTGTTGTTGTAGGTCTTTGCTGATGTGTTGTTGTAGGTCTTTGCTGGTGTGTTGTTGTAGGTCTTTGCAGGTGTGTTGTTGTAGGTCTTTGCTGGTGTGTTGTTGTAGGTCTTTGCGGTTTTTGTTGTAGATCTGCACTGGTTTGTTGTTGTAGGCCTGTGCTGGTGTGTTGTGGGTCTGTGCTGGTGTGTTGTTGTAGGTCTTTGCAGGTGTGTTGTTGTAGGTCTTTGCTGTTGTGTTGATGTACGTCTGTGCTGGTATGTTGTTGTAGGTCTATTCTGATGTGTTGTAGGTCTGTGCTAGGGTATTGTTGTAGGTCTGTGCTAGTGTGTTGTTTTAGGTCTGTACTGGTATTTTGTTGTAGATCTGTACTGGGGTGTTGTTGTAGGTCTTTGCTGGTGTGTTGTTGTACATCTGTGCTGGTGCATTGTTGTAGGTCTTTGCAGGTCTGTTGTTGTACGTTTTTGCTGGTGTGTTGTTGTATGTCTGTGCTGTTGTGTTGATGTACGTCTGTGCTGGCATGTTGTTGTAGGTCTGTTCTGATGTGTTGTTGTATGTCTGTTCCTGGTATTGTAGGTCTGTACTGGTGTGTTGCTGTAGGTCTTTGCAGGTGTGTTGTTGGTCTGCGCTGGTGTGTTGTAGGTCTGTGCTGGTGTGTTGTTGTCGGTCTTTGCAGGTATGTTGTAATTCTTTGCTGGTGTGTTGTTTTAGGTCTTTGCAGGTGTGTTGTTGTAGGTCTGTGCTTGTGAGTTTTAGGTTTGCACTGGTGTATTATTGTAGGTCTCTGCTGGTGTGTTGTTGTGGGTCTGTGCTGGTACGTTGTTGTATGTCTGTTCTGGTGTGTTATTGTAGTTCTGTGCTTGTGTGTTGTTGTAGGTCTGTGCTGGTGTGTGGTTGTAGGTCTTTGCAGATGTGTTGTAGGTCTGTATTGATATGTTGTTGTACCTCTGCACTGGTGTGTTGTTGTAGGTCTGTGCTGGTGTGTTGCTGCATGTCTGTACTGATGTGTTGTTGTAGGTCGTTGCAGGTTTGTTGTTGTAGGTCTTTGCTGGTGTGTTGTTCTATGTCTTTGCAGGTGTGTTGTTGCAGGTCCTTGCAGGTGTGTTGATGCAGCTCTTTACTGGTGTGTTGTTGTAGGTCTGTGCTGTTGTGATGTTGTCGGTCTTTGCCGGTGTGTTATTGTAGGTCTTTGCTGCAGTATTGTTGTAGGTCTTTGAAGGTGTGTTGTTGTAGGTCTGTGCTAGTATTTTGCTGTAGTTCTGTGGTGGTGTGTTTTTGTAGGTCTGTGCTGGTGTGTTGTTGTAGGTCTGTGCTGTTGTGTTGTTGTAGGTCTTTGCTGGTATGTTGATGTAGGTCTGTGCTGTTGTGTTGTAGGTCTTTACTGCTGTGTTGTTATAGGTTTGTACTGGTGTGTTGTTGTAGGTAAGTGCTGGTGTGTTGGTGTAGGTCTGTACCGATATTTTGTTCTTGGTCTGCGCTGTTATGTTGTTGTACGTCTGCACTGGTGTGTTGTTGTAAGTCTGTACAGGTATGTTGTTGTAGGTCTGTGCTGGTGTGTTGTTGTAGTTCTGTGCTGTTGTGTTGTTGTAGGTCTGTGCTGGTGTGTTGTTGTAGGTCTGTGCTGGTTTGTTGTTGTAGGTCTGTGCTGTTGTGTTGTTGTAAGTCTGTGCTCATATGTTGATGTAGGTCTGTGCTGGAGTGCTGTAGTTCTGTTCTGGTGTGTTGTTATAGGTCTGTACCCTTGCATTGTTGTAGGTATGTACTGCTGTGTTGTTGTAGGTCTTTGCTGGTATTTTGTTGTAGGTCTGTACTCGTGTGTTGTTGTAGGTCTGCACTGGTGTGTTGTTTTAGGTTTGTATGATGTGTTGCTGTAGGTCTGTACTGGTGTGTTGTAGTTCTATGCTGGTGTGTTGTTATAGGTCTGTACTGGTGCGTTGTTGTAGCTATGTACTGGTGTGTTGTTGTTGGGCTTTGCTGGTGTTTTGTTGTTGGTCTGTACTGGTGTGTTGTTGTAGGTCAACACTGGTGTGTTGTTGGAGATTTGTACTGATGTGTTGTTGTAGGTCTGTACTGGTCTGTTGTTTTATGTCTGTGCTGGTGTGTTGTTGTAGGTCTGTACTAGTATGTTGTAGGTCTGTGCTGGTGTGTTGTTGTAGGTCTGTACTGGTATTTTCTTGTTGGTCTGTACTGGTGTGTTGTAGGTCTTTGCTGGTGTGTTGTTGTACATCTGTGCTGCTGTATTGTTGTAGGACTTTGCAGGTGTGTTGTTGTAGGTTTTTGCTGGTGTGTTGTTGTACGTCCGTGCTTTTGTGTTGATGTACGTCTGTGCTGGTATGTTGTTGTAGATCTGTTCTGATGTGTTGTTGTAGGTCTGTGCTATGGTATTGTTGTAGGTCTGTGCTGGTGTGTTGCTGTAGGTCTTTGCAGGTGTGTTGTTGTTGGTCTGCGCTGGTGTGTTGTAGGTCTGTGCTGGTGTGTTGTTGTAGATCTTTGCAGGTGTGTTGTTTTAATTCTTTGCAGGTGTGTTGTTTTAGGTCTTTGCTGCTGCTTTGTTGTAGGTCTTTGCAGGGGTGTTGTTGTAGGTCTGTGCTGGTATTTTGTTGTAGGCCTTGCTGGTGTTTTGTTTTAGGTCTTTGCAGGTGTGTTGTTGTAGGTCTGCACTGGTGTGTTGTTGTAGGTTTGTACAGATGTGTTGTTGTAGATCTGTACTGGTGTGTTGTTGTATGTCTGTGCTGGTGTGTTGTTGTAGGTCTGTACCAGTATGTTGCAGGTCTGTGCTGATGTGTTGTTGTAGGTCTGTACTGGCGTGTTGTTGTAGGTCTGTGCTGGTGTGTTGTTGTACGTCTGTGCTAGTGTATTGTTGTAGGTCTTTCCAGGTCTGTTGTTGTAGGTCTTTGCTGGTGTGTTGTTGTACGTCTGTGCTGGTATGTTGCTGTACGTCTGTGCCATTGTGTTGTAGGTCTGTGCTGGTGTGTTGTTGTAGGTTTTTGCCGGTGTGTTGTTGTAGGTCGTTGCTGGAATATTGTTGTATGTCTTTGAAGGTGGGTTGTTGAAGGTCTGTGCTGGTATTTTGTTGTAGTTCTGTGGTGGTGTGTTGTTGTAGGTCTGTGCTGGAATGTTGTTGTAGGTCTGTGCTTGTGTGTTGTTGTAGGTTTGCACTGGTGTATTGTTGTAGGTCTCAGCTGGTGTGTTGTTGTTGGTCTGTGCTGGTATGCTGTTGTATGTCTGTGCTGGTGTGTTGTTCTAGTTCTGCGCAGGTGTGTTGTTTTAGGTCTGTAATGGTGTGTTGTTGTAGGTCTGCAGTGATATGTTGTTGTAGGTCTGTACTGGTGTGTTGTAGGACTGTGCTGGTGTGTTGCTGTAGCTCTTTGCAGCTGTGTTGGTGTTGGTCTGCGCTGGTGTGTTGTTGTAGTTCTTTACTGGTAATTTTTGTAGGTCTGTACTGGTGTGTTGTTGAAGGTCTGTTCTGATGTGTTGTTGTAGGTCTGTGCTATGGTATTGTTGTAGGTCTGTACTGGTGTGTTGCTGTAGGTCTTTGCAGGTGTGTTGTTGTAGGTCTGTGCTGGTATTTTGTTGTAGGCCTTGCTGGTATTTTCTTTTAGGTCTTTTCGTGTGTTTTGCTGTAGGTCTCTGCTGGTGTGTTGTTATAGGTCTTTGAATTTGTGTTGTTGTGGGTCTTTGTCAGTTGTTGTAGGTCTGTGCTGGTGTGTTGTTGTAGATCATTGCAGGTGTGTTGTTGTAGGTCTGCACTGGTGTGTTGTTGTATGTCTGTGCTGGTGTGTTGTTGTAGGACTGTACTAGTATGTTGTAGGTCTGTGCTAGTGTATTGTTGTGGTTCTGTACTGGCATGTTGTTGTAGGACTGTGCTGGTGTGTTGTACGTCTGTGCTAGTGTATTGTTGTAGATCTTTCCAGGTCTGTTGTTGTAGGTCTTTGCTGGTGTGTTGTTGTACGTCTGTGCTGGTATGTTGTTGTAGGTCTGTGCTGATGTGTTGTTGTAGATCTGTGCTGGTGTATTGTTGCAGGTCTGTGCTGGTGTGCTGTTGTAGTTCTGTGCTGTTGTGTTTTTCTGGGGCTTTGCAGGTGTGTTGTTGTAGGTCTTTGCAGGTGTGTTGTTGTAGGTCTTTGCTGTTGTGTTGATGTACGTCTGTGCTGGTATGTTGTTGTAGGTCTGTTCTGATGTGTTGTAGGTCTGTGCTAGGGTATTGTTGTAGGTCTGTGCTGGTGTGTTGGTGTAGGTCTGTGCTGGTGTGTTGTTGTAGCACAGTGCTGGTGTGTTGCTGTAGGTCTTTGCAGGTGTGTTGTTGTTGGTCTGCGCTGGTGTGTTGTAGTAGGTCTGTGCTGGTGCTTTGTTGTAGGTCTTTGCAGGTGTGTTGTTGTAGGTCTGTGCTGGTATTTTGTTGTAGGCCATGCTGGTGTTTTGTTGTAGGTCTTTGCTGGTGTGTTGTTGTAGATCGGTGCTTCTGTGTTGTTATAGGTCTTTGAATTTATGTTGTTGTGGGTCTTTGTTTGTGAGTTGTTGTAGGTCTGTGCTTGTGGGTTGTTGTAGGTCTTTGCAGCTGTGTTGTTGTAGGTCTTTGCTGATGTGTTGTTGTAGGTCTTTGCTGGTGTGTTGTTGTAGGTCTTTGCAGGTGTGTTGTTGTAGGTCTTTGCTGGTGTGTTGTTGTAGGTCTTTGCGGTTTTTGTTGTAGATCTGCACTGGTTTGTTGTTGTAGGCCTGTGCTGGTGTGATGTGGGTCTGTGCTGGTGTGTTGTTGTAGGTCTTTGCAGGTGTGTTGTTGTAGGTCTTTGCTGTTGTGTTGATGTACGTCTGTGCTGGTATGTTGTTGTAGGTCTATTCTGATGTGTTGTAGGTCTGTGCTAGGGTATTGTTGTAGGTCTGTGCTAGTGTGTTGTTTTAGGTCTGTACTGGTATTTTGTTGTAGGTCTGTACTGGGGTGTTGTTGTAGGTCTTTGCTGGTGTGTTGTTGTACATCTGTGCTGGTGCATTGTTGTAGGTCTTTGCAGGTCTGTTGTTGTAGGTTTTTGCTGGTGTGTTGTTGTACGTCTGTGCTGTTGTGTTGATGTACGTCTGTGCTGGCATGTTGTTGTAGGTCTGTTCTGATGTGTTGTTGTACGTCTGTTCCTGGTATTGTTGTAGGTCTCTACTGGTGTGTTGCTGTAGGTCTTTGCAGGTGTGTTGTTGGTCTGCGCTGGTGTGTTGTAGGTCTGTGCTGGTGTGTTGTTGTCGGTCTTTGCAGGTATGTTGTAATTCTTTGCTGGTGTGTTGTTTTAGGTCTTCGCTGCTGCTTTGTTGTAGGTCTTTGCAGGTATGTTGTTGTAGGTCTGTGCTGGTATTTTGTTGTAGGCCTTGCTGGTGTTTTCTTTTAGGTCTTTTCAGGTGTGTTGTTGTAGGTCTCTGCTGGTGTATTGTTATAGGTCTTTGAATTTATGTTGTTGTGGGTCTTTGTTTGTCAGTTGTTGTAGGTCTGTGCTGGTGTGTTGTTGTAGATCTTTGCAGGTGTGTTGTTGTAGGTCTGCACTCGTGTATTGTTGTAGGTCTGTGCTGGTGTGTTGTTGTAGGTCTGTGCTGGTATCTGGTTGTATGTCTGTACTGGTGTATTGTTGTAGGTCGTTGCAGGTTTGTTGTTGCAGGTCTTTGCTGGTGTGTTGTTGCAGGTTTTGCAGGTGTGTTGATGCAGCTCTTTACTGGTGTGTTGTTGTAGGTCTGTGCTGATGTGTTGATGTAGGTCTGCACTGGTGTGTTGTAGGTCTGTGCTGGTGTGTTTTTGCAGGTCTGTGCTGGTGTGTTGTATGTCTGTACTGGTGTGTTGTTGTAGGTCTGTGCTGTTGTGTTGTTGTAAGTCTTTGCTGGTATGTTGATGTAGGTCTGCGCTGTTGTATGGTAGATCTATACTGCTGTGCTGTTACAGGTTTGTACTGGTGCGTTGTTGTAAGTCTTTGAAGGTGTGTTGTTGTCGTTCTGTGCTGGTATTTTGTCGTGGGTCTGTGTTGGAATGTTGTAGGCCTGTGCTAATGTGTTGTTGCAGGTCTCTGCTGGTGTGTTGTTGTAGGACTACTGCTGTGTTGTAGTTCTGTGCTGGTGTTTTGTTGTAGGTTTGTACTTGTGTGTTGTTGTAGGTCTGTACTAGTATGTTGTAGGTCTGTGCTGGTGTGTTGTTGTTGGTCTGTGCTGGTATGTTGTTGTATGTCTGTGCTGGTGTGTTGTTGTAGTTCTGTGCTGGTGTGCTGTTGTAGGTTTGTCCTGATGTGTTGTTGTCGGTCTGTATTGGTGTGTTGTAGTTCTGTGCTGGTGTGTTGTTATAGGTCTGTACTGGTGCGTTTTTTTTTTGGTATGTAGTGGTGTGTTGTTGTATGTCTTTGCAGGTGTGTTGTTGCAGGTCTTTGCAGATGTGTTGATGCAGTCTTTGCTGGTGTGTTGTTCTGCGTCTTTGCTGGTGTGTTGTTATAGGTCCTTGCAGGTATATTGTTGTAGGTCTCTGCTGGTACGTTGCTGTACGTCTGTGCCGTTGTGTTGTAGGACTGTGCTGGTGTGTTGTTCTAGTTCTGTGGTGGTGTGTTGTTGTAGGTCTGTGCTGGTATGTTGTTGTAGATCTGTGCTTGTGTGTTGTTGTAGGTTTGCACTGGTGTATTGTTGTAGGTCTCTGCTGGTGTGTTGTTGTTGGTCTGTGCTGGTATGTTGTTGTATGTCTGTGCTGGTGTGTTGTTGTAGTTCTGTGCTGGTGTGTTGCTGTGGTTCTGTGCGGGTGTGTTGTTGTAGGGCTGTACTGGTGTGTTGTTGTAGGTCTCCAGTGATATGTTGTTGTAGGTCTGTGCTGGTGTGTTGTTGTAGGTCTTTGCAGGTGTATTGTTGTATGTCTTTGCAGGTGTGTTGTTGCAGGTCTTTGCAAGTGTGTTGATGTAGTCTTTGCTGGTGTGTTATTCTGGGTCTTTGCTGGTGTGTTGTTGTCATTCCTTGCAGGTATATTGTTGTACGTCTTTGCTGGTATGTTGCTGTACGTCTGTGCCATTGTGTTGTAGGTCTGTGCTGGTGTGTTGTTGTAGGTTTTTGCCGGTGTGTTGTTGTAGGTCGTTGCTGGAATATTGTTGTATGTCTTTGAAGGTGGGTTGTTGAAGGTCTGTGCTGGTATTTTGTTGTAGTTCTGTGGTGGTGTGTTGTTGTAGGTCTGTGCTGGAATGTTGTTGTAGGTCTGTGCTTGTGTGTTGTTGTAGGTTTGCACTGGTGTATTGTTGTAGGTCTCAGCTGGTGTGTTGTTGTTGGTCTGTGCTGGTATGCTGTTGTATGTCTGTGCTGGTGTGTTGTTCTAGTTCTGTGCAGGTGTGTTGTTTTAGGTCTGTAATGGTGTGTTGTTGTAGGTCTGCAGTGATATGTTGTTGTAGGTCTGTACTGGTGTGTTGTAGGACTGTGCTGGTGTGTTGCTGTAGCTCTTTGCAGCTGTGTTGTTGTTGGTCTGCGCTGGTGTGTTGTTGTAGTTCTTTACTGGTAATTTTTGTAGGTCTGTACTGGTGTGTTGTTGAAGGTCTGTTCTGATGTGTTGTTGTAGGTCTGTGCTATGGTATTGTTGTAGGTCTGTACTGGTGTGTTGCTGTAGGTCTTTGCAGGTGTGTTGTTGTAGGTCTGTGCTGGTATTTTGTTGTAGGCCTTGCTGGTATTTTCTTTTAGGTCTTTTCGTGTGTTTTGCTGTAGGTCTCTGCTGGTGTGTTGTTATAGGTCTTTGAATTTGTGTTGTTGTGGGTCTTTGTCAGTTGTTGTAGGTCTGTGCTGGTGTGTTGTTGTAGATCATTGCAGGTGTGTTGTTGTAGGTCTGCACTGGTGTGTTGTTGTATGTCTGTGCTGGTGTGTTGTTGTAGGACTGTACTAGTATGTTGTAGGTCTGTGCTAGTGTATTGTTGTGGTTCTGTACTGGCATGTTGTTGTAGGACTGTGCTGGTGTGTTGTACGTCTGTGCTAGTGTATTGTTGTAGATCTTTCCAGGTCTGTTGTTGTAGGTCTTTGCTGGTGTGTTGTTGTACGTCTGTGCTGGTATGTTGTTGTAGGTCTGTGCTGATGTGTTGTTGTAGATCTGTGCTGGTGTATTGTTGCAGGTCTGTGCTGGTGTGCTGTTGTAGTTCTGTGCTGTTGTGTTTTTCTGGGGCTTTGCAGGTGTGTTGTTGTAGGTCTTTGCAGGTGTGTTGTTGTAGGTCTTTGCTGTTGTGTTGATGTACGTCTGTGCTGGTATGTTGTTGTAGGTCTGTTCTGATGTGTTGTAGGTCTGTGCTAGGGTATTGTTGTAGGTCTGTGCTGGTGTGTTGGTGTAGGTCTGTGCTGGTGTGTTGTTGTAGCACAGTGCTGGTGTGTTGCTGTAGGTCTTTGCAGGTGTGTTGTTGTTGGTCTGCGCTGGTGTGTTGTAGTAGGTCTGTGCTGGTGCTTTGTTGTAGGTCTTTGCAGGTGTGTTGTTGTAGGTCTGTGCTGGTATTTTGTTGTAGGCCATGCTGGTGTTTTGTTGTAGGTCTTTGCTGGTGTGTTGTTGTAGATCGGTGCTTCTGTGTTGTTATAGGTCTTTGAATTTATGTTGTTGTGGGTCTTTGTTTGTGAGTTGTTGTAGGTCTGTGCTTGTGGGTTGTTGTAGGTCTTTGCAGCTGTGTTGTTGTAGGTCTTTGCTGATGTGTTGTTGTAGGTCTTTGCTGGTGTGTTGTTGTAGGTCTTTGCAGGTGTGTTGTTGTAGGTCTTTGCTGGTGTGTTGTTGTAGGTCTTTGCGGTTTTTGTTGTAGATCTGCACTGGTTTGTTGTTGTAGGCCTGTGCTGGTGTGATGTGGGTCTGTGCTGGTGTGTTGTTGTAGGTCTTTGCAGGTGTGTTGTTGTAGGTCTTTGCTGTTGTGTTGATGTACGTCTGTGCTGGTATGTTGTTGTAGGTCTATTCTGATGTGTTGTAGGTCTGTGCTAGGGTATTGTTGTAGGTCTGTGCTAGTGTGTTGTTTTAGGTCTGTACTGGTATTTTGTTGTAGGTCTGTACTGGGGTGTTGTTGTAGGTCTTTGCTGGTGTGTTGTTGTACATCTGTGCTGGTGCATTGTTGTAGGTCTTTGCAGGTCTGTTGTTGTAGGTTTTTGCTGGTGTGTTGTTGTACGTCTGTGCTGTTGTGTTGATGTACGTCTGTGCTGGCATGTTGTTGTAGGTCTGTTCTGATGTGTTGTTGTACGTCTGTTCCTGGTATTGTTGTAGGTCTCTACTGGTGTGTTGCTGTAGGTCTTTGCAGGTGTGTTGTTGGTCTGCGCTGGTGTGTTGTAGGTCTGTGCTGGTGTGTTGTTGTCGGTCTTTGCAGGTATGTTGTAATTCTTTGCTGGTGTGTTGTTTTAGGTCTTCGCTGCTGCTTTGTTGTAGGTCTTTGCAGGTATGTTGTTGTAGGTCTGTGCTGGTATTTTGTTGTAGGCCTTGCTGGTGTTTTCTTTTAGGTCTTTTCAGGTGTGTTGTTGTAGGTCTCTGCTGGTGTATTGTTATAGGTCTTTGAATTTATGTTGTTGTGGGTCTTTGTTTGTCAGTTGTTGTAGGTCTGTGCTGGTGTGTTGTTGTAGATCTTTGCAGGTGTGTTGTTGTAGGTCTGCACTCGTGTATTGTTGTAGGTCTGTGCTGGTGTGTTGTTGTAGGTCTGTGCTGGTATCTGGTTGTATGTCTGTACTGGTGTATTGTTGTAGGTCGTTGCAGGTTTGTTGTTGCAGGTCTTTGCTGGTGTGTTGTTGCAGGTTTTGCAGGTGTGTTGATGCAGCTCTTTACTGGTGTGTTGTTGTAGGTCTGTGCTGATGTGTTGATGTAGGTCTGCACTGGTGTGTTGTAGGTCTGTGCTGGTGTGTTTTTGCAGGTCTGTGCTGGTGTGTTGTATGTCTGTACTGGTGTGTTGTTGTAGGTCTGTGCTGTTGTGTTGTTGTAAGTCTTTGCTGGTATGTTGATGTAGGTCTGCGCTGTTGTATGGTAGATCTATACTGCTGTGCTGTTACAGGTTTGTACTGGTGCGTTGTTGTAAGTCTTTGAAGGTGTGTTGTTGTCGTTCTGTGCTGGTATTTTGTCGTGGGTCTGTGTTGGAATGTTGTAGGCCTGTGCTAATGTGTTGTTGCAGGTCTCTGCTGGTGTGTTGTTGTAGGACTACTGCTGTGTTGTAGTTCTGTGCTGGTGTTTTGTTGTAGGTTTGTACTTGTGTGTTGTTGTAGGTCTGTACTAGTATGTTGTAGGTCTGTGCTGGTGTGTTGTTGTTGGTCTGTGCTGGTATGTTGTTGTATGTCTGTGCTGGTGTGTTGTTGTAGTTCTGTGCTGGTGTGCTGTTGTAGGTTTGTCCTGATGTGTTGTTGTCGGTCTGTATTGGTGTGTTGTAGTTCTGTGCTGGTGTGTTGTTATAGGTCTGTACTGGTGCGTTTTTTTTTTGGTATGTAGTGGTGTGTTGTTGTATGTCTTTGCAGGTGTGTTGTTGCAGGTCTTTGCAGATGTGTTGATGCAGTCTTTGCTGGTGTGTTGTTCTGGGTCTTTGCTGGTGTGTTGTTATAGGTCCTTGCAGGTATATTGTTGTAGGTCTCTGCTGGTACGTTGCTGTACGTCTGTGCCGTTGTGTTGTAGGACTGTGCTGGTGTGTTGTTCTAGTTCTGTGGTGGTGTGTTGTTGTAGGTCTGTGCTGGTATGTTGTTGTAGATCTGTGCTTGTGTGTTGTTGTAGGTTTGCACTGGTGTATTGTTGTAGGTCTCTGCTGGTGTGTTGTTGTTGGTCTGTGCTGGTATGTTGTTGTATGTCTGTGCTGGTGTGTTGTTGTAGTTCTGTGCTGGTGTGTTGCTGTGGTTCTGTGCGGGTGTGTTGTTGTAGGGCTGTACTGGTGTGTTGTTGTAGGTCTCCAGTGATATGTTGTTGTAGGTCTGTGCTGGTGTGTTGTTGTAGGTCTTTGCAGGTGTATTGTTGTATGTCTTTGCAGGTGTGTTGTTGCAGGTCTTTGCAAGTGTGTTGATGTAGTCTTTGCTGGTGTGTTATTCTGGGTCTTTGCTGGTGTGTTGTTGTCATTCCTTGCAGGTATATTGTTGTACGTCTTTGCTGGTATGTTGCTGTACGTCTGTGCCATTGTGTTGTAGGTCTGTGCTGGTGTGTTGTTGTAGGTTTTTGCCGGTGTGTTGTTGTAGGTCGTTGCTGGAATATTGTTGTATGTCTTTGAAGGTGGGTTGTTGAAGGTCTGTGCTGGTATTTTGTTGTAGTTCTGTGGTGGTGTGTTGTTGTAGGTCTGTGCTGGAATGTTGTTGTAGGTCTGTGCTTGTGTGTTGTTGTAGGTTTGCACTGGTGTATTGTTGTAGGTCTCAGCTGGTGTGTTGTTGTTGGTCTGTGCTGGTATGCTGTTGTATGTCTGTGCTGGTGTGTTGTTCTAGTTCTGTGCAGGTGTGTTGTTTTAGGTCTGTAATGGTGTGTTGTTGTAGGTCTGCAGTGATATGTTGTTGTAGGTCTGTACTGGTGTGTTGTAGGACTGTGCTGGTGTGTTGCTGTAGCTCTTTGCAGCTGTGTTGTTGTTGGTCTGCGCTGGTGTGTTGTTGTAGTTCTTTACTGGTAATTTTTGTAGGTCTGTACTGGTGTGTTGTTGAAGGTCTGTTCTGATGTGTTGTTGTAGGTCTGTGCTATGGTATTGTTGTAGGTCTGTACTGGTGTGTTGCTGTAGGTCTTTGCAGGTGTGTTGTTGTAGGTCTGTGCTGGTATTTTGTTGTAGGCCTTGCTGGTATTTTCTTTTAGGTCTTTTCGTGTGTTTTGCTGTAGGTCTCTGCTGGTGTGTTGTTATAGGTCTTTGAATTTGTGTTGTTGTGGGTCTTTGTCAGTTGTTGTAGGTCTGTGCTGGTGTGTTGTTGTAGATCATTGCAGGTGTGTTGTTGTAGGTCTGCACTGGTGTGTTGTTGTATGTCTGTGCTGGTGTGTTGTTGTAGGACTGTACTAGTATGTTGTAGGTCTGTGCTAGTGTATTGTTGTGGTTCTGTACTGGCATGTTGTTGTAGGACTGTGCTGGTGTGTTGTACGTCTGTGCTAGTGTATTGTTGTAGATCTTTCCAGGTCTGTTGTTGTAGGTCTTTGCTGGTGTGTTGTTGTACGTCTGTGCTGGTATGTTGTTGTAGGTCTGTGCTGATGTGTTGTTGTAGATCTGTGCTGGTGTATTGTTGCAGGTCTGTGCTGGTGTGCTGTTGTAGTTCTGTGCTGTTGTGTTTTTCTGGGGCTTTGCAGGTGTGTTGTTGTAGGTCTTTGCAGGTGTGTTGTTGTAGGTCTTTGCTGTTGTGTTGATGTACGTCTGTGCTGGTATGTTGTTGTAGGTCTGTTCTGATGTGTTGTAGGTCTGTGCTAGGGTATTGTTGTAGGTCTGTGCTGGTGTGTTGGTGTAGGTCTGTGCTGGTGTGTTGTTGTAGCACAGTGCTGGTGTGTTGCTGTAGGTCTTTGCAGGTGTGTTGTTGTTGGTCTGCGCTGGTGTGTTGTAGTAGGTCTGTGCTGGTGCTTTGTTGTAGGTCTTTGCAGGTGTGTTGTTGTAGGTCTGTGCTGGTATTTTGTTGTAGGCCATGCTGGTGTTTTGTTGTAGGTCTTTGCTGGTGTGTTGTTGTAGATCTGTGCTTCTGTGTTGTTATAGGTCTTTGAATTTATGTTGTTGTGGGTCTTTGTTTGTGAGTTGTTGTAGGTCTGTGCTTGTGGGTTGTTGTAGGTCTTTGCAGGTGTGTTGTTGTAGGTCTTTGCTGATGTGTTGTTGTAGGTCTTTGCTGGTGTGTTGTTGTAGGTCTTTGCAGGTGTGTTGTTGTAGGTCTTTGCTGATGTGTTGTTGTAGGTCTTTGCAGGTGTGTTGTTGTAGGTCTTTGCTGATGTGTTGTTGTAGGTCTTTGCTGGTGTGTTGTTGTAGGTCTTTGCAGGTGTGTTGTTGTAGGTCTTTGCTGGTGTGTTGTTGTAGGTCTTTGCGGTTTTTGTTGTAGATCTGCACTGGTTTGTTGTTGTAGGCCTGTGCTGGTGTGTTGTGGGTCTGTGCTGGTGTGTTGTTGTAGGTCTTTGCAGGTGTGTTGTTGTAGGTCTTTGCTGTTGTGTTGATGTACGTCTGTGCTGGTATGTTGTTGTAGGTCTATTCTGATGTGTTGTAGGTCTGTGCTAGGGTATTGTTGTAGGTCTGTGCTAGTGTGTTGTTTTAGGTCTGTACTGGTATTTTGTTGTAGATCTGTACTGGGGTGTTGTTGTAGGTCTTTGCTGGTGTGTTGTTGTACATCTGTGCTGGTGCATTGTTGTAGGTCTTTGCAGGTCTGTTGTTGTACGTTTTTGCTGGTGTGTTGTTGTATGTCTGTGCTGTTGTGTTGATGTACGTCTGTGCTGGCATGTTGTTGTAGGTCTGTTCTGATGTGTTGTTGTACGTCTGTTCCTGGTATTGTAGGTCTGTACTGGTGTGTTGCTGTAGGTCTTTGCAGGTGTGTTCTTGGTCTGCGCTGGTGTGTTGTAGGTCTGTGCTGGTGTGTTGTTGTCGGTCTTTGCAGGTATGTTGTAATTCTTTGCTGGTGTGTTGTTTTAGGTCTTCGCTGCTGCTTTGTTGTAGGTCTTTGCAGGTATGTTGTTGTAGGTCTGTGCTGGTATTTTGTTGTAGGCCTTGCTGGTGTTTTCTTTTAGGTCTTTTCAGGTGTGTTGTTGTAGGTCTCTGCTGGTGTGTTGTTATAGGTCTTTGAATTTATGTTGTTGTGGGTCTTTGTTTGTCAGTTGTTGTAGGTCTGTGCTGGTGTGTTGTTGTAGATCTTTGCAGGTGTGTTGTTGTAGGTCTGCACTCGTGTATTGTTGTAGGTCTGTGCTGGTGTGTTGTTGTAGGTCTGTGCTGGTATCTGGTTGTATGTCTGTACTGGTGTATTGTTGTAGGTCGTTGCAGGTTTGTTGTTGTAGGTCTTTGCTGGTGTGTTGTTGCAGGTTTTGCAGGTGTGTTGATGCAGCTCTTTACTGGTGTGTTGTTGTAGGTCTGTGCTGATGTGTTGATGTAGGTCTGCACTGGTGTGTTGTAGGTCTGTGCTGGTGTGTTTTTGCAGGTCTGTGCTGGTGTGTTGTATGTCTGTACTGGTGTGTTGTTGTAGGTCTGTGCTGTTGTGTTGTTGTAAGTCTTTGCTGGTATGTTGATGTAGGTCTGTGCTGTTGTATGGTAGATCTATACTGCTGTGCTGTTACAGGTTTGTACTGGTGCGTTGTTGTAAGTCTTTGAAGGTGTGTTGTTGTCGTTCTGTGCTGGTATTTTGTCGTGGGTCTGTGGTGGAGTGTTGTAGGTCTGTGCTAATGTGTTGTTGCAGGTCTCTGCTGGTGTGTTGTTGTAGGACTACTGCTGTGTTGTAGTTCTGTGCTGGTGTTTTGTTGTAGGTTTGTACTTGTGTGTTGTTGTAGGTCTGTACTAGTATGTTGTAGGTCTGTGCTGGTGTGTTGTTATAGGTCTGTACTGGTGCGTTGTTGTAGGTATGTACTGGTGTGTTGTTGTTGGTCTTTGCTGGTGTTTTGTTGTTGGTCTGTACTGGTGTGTTGTAGGTCTGCACTGGTGTGTTGTTGGAGATTTGTACTGATGTGTTGTTGCAGGTCTGTGCTAATGTGTTGTTGCAGGTCTCTGCTGGTGTGTTGTTGTAGTTCTGTGCTGGTGTGTTGTTGTAGGTCTGTGCTGGTGTGTTGTTGTATGTCTTTGCAGGTGTGTTGTAGGTCTGTTCTGGGATGTTGTTGTACCTCTGCACTGTTGAGTTGTTGTGGGTCTGTGCTGGTGTGTTGTTGTAACACTGTGCTGGTATGTTGTTGTAGGTCTGCACTGGTGTGTTCTTGTAGGTCTGTGCTGAAGTGTTGTTTTATGTCTGTGCTGGTGTGTTTTAGGTTTGTGCAGGTGTGTTGTTTTAAGTCTGTACTGTTGTGTTGTTGTCGGTCTGTACAGATATGTTGTAGGTCTGTGCTGGTGTGTTGTTGTTGGTCTGTGCTGGTAAGTTGTTGTAGGTCTGTGCTGGTATGTTGTTGCATGTCTGTACTGATGTGTTGTTGTAGGTCGTTGCAGGTTTGTTGTTGTAGGTCTTTGCTGGTGTGTTGTTCTATGTCTTTGCAGGTGTGTTGTTGCAGGTCCTTGCAGGTGTGTTGATGCAGCTCTTTACTGGTGTGTTGTTGTAGGTCTGTGCTGTTGTGTTGTTGTAGGTCTTTGCCGGTGTGTTGTTGTAGGTGTTTGCTGCAGTATTGTTGTAGGTCTTTGCAGGTGTGTTGTTGTAGGTCAGTGCTAGTATTTTGTTGTAGTTCTGTGGTGGTGTGTTTTTGTAGGTCTGTGCTGGTGTGTTGTTGTACGTCTTTGCCGGTGTGTTGTTGAAGGTCTTTGCTGCAGTATTGTTGTAGGTCTTTGAAGGTGTGTTGTTGTAGGTCTGTGCTAGTATTTTGCTGTAGTTCTGTGGTGGTGTGTTTTTGTAGGTCTGTGCTGGTGTGTTGTTGTAGGTCTGTGCTGTTGTGTTGTTGTAGGTCTTTGCTGGTATGTTGATGTAGGTCTGTGCTGTTGTGTTGTAGGTCTTTACTGCTGTGTTGTTATAGGTTTGTACTGGTGTGTTGTTGTAGGTCTGTGCTGGTGTGTTGGTGTAGGTCTGTACCGATATTTTGTTCATGGTCTGCGCTGTTATGTTGTTATACGTCTGCACTGGTGTGTTGTTGTAAGTCTGTACTGGTACGTTGTTGTAGGTCTGTGCTGGTGTGTTGTTGTAGTTCTGTGCTGTTGTGTTGTTGTAGGTCTGTGCTGGTGTGTTGTTGTAGGTCTGTGCTGGTTTGTTGTTGTAGGTCTGTGCTGTTGTGTTGTTGTAAGTCTGTGCTCATATGTTGATGTAGGTCTGTGCTGGAGTGCTGTAGTTCTGTGCTGGTGTGTTGTTATAGGTCTGTACCCTTGCGTTGTTGTAGGTATGTACTGCTGTGTTGTAGGTCTTTGCTGGTATTTTGTTGTAGGTCTGTACTCGTGTGTTGTTGTAGGTCTGTACTGGTGTGTTGTAGTTCTATGCTGGTGTGTTGATATAGGTCTGTACTGGTGCGTTGTTGTAGGTATGTACTGGTGTGTTGTTGTTGGGCTTTGCTGGTGTTTTGTTGTTGGTCTGTACTGGTGTGTTGTTGTAGGTCTGCACTGGTGTGTTGTTGGAGATTTGTACTGATGTGTTGTTGTAGGTCTGTACTGGTCTGTTGTTTTATGTCTGTGCTGGTGTGTTGTTGTAGGTCTGTACTAGTATGTTGTAGGTCTGTGCTGGTGTGTTGTTGTAGGTCTGTACTGGTATTTTCTTGTTGGTCTGTACTGGTGTGTTGTAGGTCTTTGCTGGTGTGTTGTTGTACATCTGTGCTGCTGTATTGTTGTAGGACTTTGCAGGTGTGTTGTTGTAGGCTTTTGCTGGTGTGTTGTTGTACGTCCGTGCTTTTGTGTTGATGTATGTCTGTGCTGGTATGTTGTTGTAGATCTGTTCTGATGTGTTGTTGTAGGTCTGTGCTATGGTATTGTTGTAGGTCTGTGCTGGTGTGTTGCTGTAGGTCTTTGCAGGTGTGTTGTTGTTGGTCTGCGCTGGTGTGTTGTAGGTCTGTGCTGGTGTGTTGTTGTAGATCTTTGCAGGTGTGTTGTTTTAATTCTTTGCAGGTGTGTTGTTTTAGGTCTTTGCTGCTGCTTTGTTGTAGGTCTTTGCAGGGGTGTTGTTGTAGGTCTGTGCTGGTATTTTGTTGTAGGCCTTGCTGGTGTTTTGTTTTAGGTCTTTGCAGGTGTGTTGTTGTAGGTCTGCACTGGTGTGTTGTTGTAGGTTTGTACAGATGTGTTGTTGTAGATCTGTACTGGTGTGTTGTTGTATGTCTGTGCTGGTGTGTTGTTGTAGGTCTGTATCAGTATGTTGCAGGTCTGTGCTGGTGTGTTGTTGTAGGTCTGTACTGGCGTGTTGTTGTAGGTCTGTGCTGGTGTGTTGTTGTACGTCTGTGCTAGTGTATTGTTGTAGGTCTTTCCAAGTCTGTTGTTGTAGGTCTTTGCTGGTGTGTTGTTGTACGTCTGTGCTGGTATGTTGTTGTAGGTCTGTGCTGATGTGTTGTTGTAGATCTGTGCTGGTGTATTGATGCAGGTCTGTGCTGGTGTGCTCTTGTAGTTCTGTGCTGTTGTGTTTTTGTAGGTCTTTGCAGGTGTGTTGTTGTAGGTCTTTGCTGTTGTGTTGATGTACGTCTGTGCTGGTATGTTGTTGTAGGTCTGTCCTGATGTGTTGTAGGTCTGTGCTAGGGTATTGTTGTAGTTCTGTGCTGGTGTGTTGTTATAGGTTTGTACTGGTGCGTTTTTTTTGATATGTAGTGGTGTGTTGTTGTAGGTCTTTGCTGGTGTTTTGTTGTTGGTCTGCACTGGTGTGTTGTTGTAGGTCTGCACTGTTGTGTTGCGATAGGTTTGTACTGATGTGTTGTTGTAGGTCTGTACTGGTCTGTTGTTGTATGTCTGTACTGGTGTGTTGTTGTAGGTCAGTACTAGTATGTAGTAGGTCTGTGCTGGTGTGTTGTTGTAGGTCTGTACTGGTATTTTCCTGTAGGCCTGTACTGGTGTGTTGTTGTAGGTCTTTGCTGGTGTGTTGCACATCTGTGCTGGTGTATTGTAGTTCTTTGCAGGTCTGTTGTTGTAGGTTTTTGCTGTTGTGTTGTTGTATTTCTGCGCTGTTGTGTTGATGTACGTCTGTGCTGGTATGTTGTTGTAGGTCTGTTCTGATGTGTTGTAGGTCTGTGCTAGGGTATTGTTGTAGGTCTGTGCTGGTGTGTTGTTGTAGCACAGTGCTGGTGTTATGCTGTAGGTCTTTGCAGGTGTGTTGTTGTTGGTCTGTGCTGGTGTGTTGTTGTAGGTCTGTGCTGGTGCGTTGTTGTAGGTCTTTGCAGGTGTGTTGTTGTAGGTCTGTGCTGGTATTTTGTTGAAGGCCTTGCTGGTGTTTTGTTTTAGGTCTTTGCCGGTGTGTTGTTGTAGATCTGTGCTTCTGTGTTGTTATAGGTCTTTGAATTTATGTTGCTGTGGGTCTTTGTTTGTGAGTAGTTGTAGGTCTGTGCTTGTGTGTTGTTGTAGGTCTTTGCAGGTGTGTTGTTGTAGGTCTTTGCTGATGTGTTGTTGTAGGTCTTCGCTGGTGTGTTGTTGTAGGTTTTTGCAGGTGTGTTGTTGTAGGTCTTTGCAGGTGTGTTGTTGTAGGTCCTTGCTGGTGTGTTGTTGTAGGTCTTTGCGGTTTTTGTTGTAGATCTGCACTGGGTTGTTGTTGTAGGCCTGTGCTGGTGTGTTGTGGGTCTGTGCTGGTGTGTTGTTGTCGGTCTTTGCTGGTGTGTTGTTGTAGGTCTTTGCCGGTGTGTTCTTGTAGGTCTTGGCTGGTGTGTTGTTGTAGATCTGTCATGGTTTGTTGTAGATCTGTGCGGGTGTGTTGTTGTAGGTCTGTGCTGGTATGTTGTTGTAGATCTGTGCTTGTGTGTTGTTGTAGGTTTGCACTGGTGTATTGTTGTAGGTCTCTGCTGGTGTGTTGTTGTTGGTCTCTGCTGATATGTTGTTGTATGTCTGTGCTGGTGTGTTGTTGTAGTTCTGTGCTGGTGTGTTGCTGTGGGTCTGTGCGGGTGTGTTGTTGTAGGGCTGTACTGGTGTGTTGTTGTAGGTCTCCAGTGATATGTTGTTGTAGGTCTGTGCTGGTGTGTTGTTGTAGGTCTTTGGAGGTGTGTTGTAGGTCTGTACTGGTATGTTGTTGTACCTCTGCACTGGTGTGTTGTTGTAAGTCTGTGCTGGTGTGTTGTTTTAGGTCTGCACTGTTGTATTCTTGTAGGTCTGTACTGATATATTGTTGTAGGTCTGTGCTGGTGTGTTTTTGCAGGTCTGTGCTGGTGTGTTGTTATAGGTCTGTACCCTTGCGTTGTTGTAGGTATGTACTGCTGTGTTGTTGTAGATCTTTGCTGGTGTGTTTTTGTAGGTCTGTGCTGGTGTGTTGTTGTAGGTTTTTACTGGAGTGTTGTAGGTCTGTGCTGGTTTGTTGTTGTAGGTCTGTGCTGGTGTGTTGTTGTAGGTCTGTGCTCGTATGTTGATGTAGGTCTGTTCTGGTGTGTTGTAGGTCTGTGCTAATGTGTGGTTGTAGGTCTGTGCTGGTGTGTTGTATGTCTGTACTGGTGTGTTGTTGTAGGTCGTTGCAGGTTTGTAGTTGTAGGACTTTGCTGGTGTGTTGTTGTAGGTCCTTGCAGGTATATTGTTGTAGGCCTTTGCTGGTATGTTGCTGTACGTCCGTGCCGTTGTGTTATAGGTCTGTGCTGGTGTGTTGTTGTAGGTTTTTGCCGGTGTGTTGTTGTAGGTCTTTGCTGGAATATTGTTGTATGTCTTTGCAGGTGGGTTGTTGTAGGTCTGTGCTGGTATTTTGTTGTAGTTCTGTGGTGGTGTGTTGTTGCAGGTCTGTGCTGGTATGTTGTTGTAGGTCGTTGCAGGTTTGTTGTTGCAGGTCTTTGCTGGTGTGTTGTTCTATGTCTTTGCAGGTGTGTTGTTGCAGGTCCTTGCAACTGGTGCTGGTGTGTTTTAGGTTTGTGCAGGTGTGTTGTTTTAAGTCTGTACTGTTGTGTTGTTGTCGGTCTGTACAGATATGTTGTTGTAGGTCTGTGCTGGTGTGTTGTTGTTGGTCTGTGCTGGTAAGTTGTTGTAGGTCTGTGCTGGTATGTTGTTGCATGTCTGTACTGATGTGTTGTTGTAGGTCGTTGCAGGTTTGTTGTTGTAGGTCTTTGCTGGTGTGTTGTTCTATGTCTTTGCAGGTGTGTTGTTGCAGGTCCTTGCAGGTGTGTTGATGCAGCTCTTTACTGGTGTGTTGTTGTAGGTCTGTGCTGTTGTGTTGTTGTAGGTCTTTGCCGGTGTGTTGTTGTAGGTGTTTGCTGCAGTATTGTTGTAGGTCTTTGCAGGTGTGTTGTTGTAGGTCAGTGCTAGTATTTTGTTGTAGTTCTGTGGTGGTGTGTTTTTGTAGGTCTGTGCTGGTGTGTTGTTGTACGTCTTTGCCGGTGTGTTGTTGAAGGTCTTTGCTGCAGTATTGTTGTAGGTCTTTGAAGGTGTGTTGTTGTAGGTCTGTGCTAGTATTTTGCTGCAGTTCTGTGGTGGTGTGTTTTTGTAGGTCTGTGCTGGTGTGTTGTTGTAGGTCTGTGCTGTTGTGTTGTTGTAGGTCTTTGCTGGTATGTTGATGTAGGTCTGTGCTGTTGTGTTGTAGGTCTTTACTGCTGTGTTGTTATAGGTTTGTACTGGTGTGTTGTTGTAGGTCTGTGCTGGTGTGTTGGTGTAGGTCTGTACCGATATTTTGTTCTTGGTCTGCGCTGTTATGTTGTTATACGTCTGCACTGGTGTGTTGTTGTAAGTCTGTACTGGTACGTTGTTGTAGGTCTGTGCTGGTGTGTTGTTGTAGTTCTGTGCTGTTGTGTTGTTGTAGGTCTGTGCTGGTGTGTTGTTGTAGGTCTGTGCTGGTTTGTTGTTGTAGGTCTGTGCTGTTGTGTTGTTGTAAGTCTGTGCTCATATGTTGATGTAGGTCTGTGCTGGAGTGCTGTAGTTCTGTGCTGGTGTGTTGTTATAGGTCTGTACCCTTGCGTTGTTGTAGGTATGTACTGCTGTGTTGTAGGTCTTTGCTGGTATTTTGTTGTAGGTCTGTACTCGTGTGTTGTTGTAGGTCTGTACTGGTGTGTTGTAGTTCTATGCTGGTGTGTTGATATAGGTCTGTACTGGTGCGTTGTTGTAGGTATGTACTGGTGTGTTGTTGTTGGGCTTTGCTGGTGTTTTGTTGTTGGTCTGTACTGGTGTGTTGTTGTAGGTCTGCACTGGTGTGTTGTTGGAGATTTGTACTGATGTGTTGTTGTAGGTCTGTACTGGTCTGTTGTTTTATGTCTGTGCTGGTGTGTTGTTGTAGGTCTGTACTAGTATGTTGTAGGTCTGTGCTGGTGTGTTGTTGTAGGTCTGTACTGGTATTTTCTTGTTGGTCTGTACTGGTGTGTTGTAGGTCTTTGCTGGTGTGTTGTTGTACATCTGTGCTGCTGTATTGTTGTAGGACTTTGCAGGTGTGTTGTTGTAGGCTTTTGCTGGTGTGTTGTTGTACGTCCGTGCTTTTGTGTTGATGTACGTCTGTGCTGGTATGTTGTTGTAGATCTGTTCTGATGTGTTGTTGTAGGTCTGTGCTATGGTATTGTTGTAGGTCTTTGCTGGTGTGTTGCTGTAGGTCTTTGCAGGTGTGTTGTTGTTGGTCTGCGCTGGTGTGTTGTAGGTCTGTGCTGGTGTGTTGTTGTAGATCTTTGCAGGTGTGTTGTTTTAATTCTTTGCAGGTGTGTTGTTTTAGGTCTTTGCTGCTGCTTTGTTGTAGGTCTTTGCAGGGGTGTTGTTGTAGGTCTGTGCTGGTATTTTGTTGTAGGCCTTGCTGGTGTTTTGTTTTAGGTCTTTGCAGGTGTGTTGTTGTAGGTCTGCACTGGTGTGTTGTTGTAGGTTTGTACAGATGTGTTGTTGTAGATCTGTACTGGTGTGTTGTTGTATGTCTGTGCTGGTGTGTTGTTGTAGGTCTGTATCAGTATGTTGCAGGTCTGTGCTGGTGTGTTGTTGTAGGTCTGTACTGGCGTGTTGTTGTAGGTCTGTGCTGGTGTGTTGTTGTACGTCTGTGCTAGTGTATTGTTGTAGGTCTTTCCAAGTCTGTTGTTGTAGGTCTTTGCTGGTGTGTTGTTGTACGTCTGTGCTGGTATGTTGTTGTAGGTCTGTGCTGATGTGTTGTTGTAGATCTGTGCTGGTGTATTGATGCAGGTCTGTGCTGGTGTGCTCTTGTAGTTCTGTGCTGTTGTGTTTTTGTAGGTCTTTGCAGGTGTGTTGTTGTAGGTCTTTGCTGTTGTGTTGATGTACGTCTGTGCTGGTATGTTGTTGTAGGTCTGTCCTGATGTGTTGTAGGTCTGTGCTAGGGTATTGTTGTAGTTCTGTGCTGGTGTGTTGTTATAGGTTTGTACTGGTGCGTTTTTTTTGATATGTAGTGGTGTGTTGTTGTAGGTCTTTGCTGGTGTTTTGTTGTTGGTCTGCACTGGTGTGTTGTTGTAGGTCTGCACTGTTGTGTTGCGATAGGTTTGTACTGATGTGTTGTTGTAGGTCTGTACTGGTCTGTTGTTGTATGTCTGTACTGGTGTGTTGTTGTAGGTCAGTACTAGTATGTAGTAGGTCTGTGCTGGTGTGTTGTTGTAGGTCTGTACTGGTATTTTCCTGTAGGTCTGTACTGGTGTGTTGTTGTAGGTCTTTGCTGGTGTGTTGCACATCTGTGCTGGTGTATTGTAGTTCTTTGCAGGTCTGTTGTTGTAGGTTTTTGCTGTTGTGTTGTTGTACGTCTGCGCTGTTGTGTTGATGTACGTCTGTGCTGGTATGTTGTTGTAGGTCTGTTCTGATGTGTTGTAGGTCTGTGCTAGGGTATTGTTGTAGGTCTGTGCTGGTGTGTTGTTGTAGCACAGTGCTGGTGTTATGCTGTAGGTCTTTGCAGGTGTGTTGTTGTTGGTCTGTGCTGGTGTGTTGTTGTAGGTCTGTGCTGGTGCGTTGTTGTAGGTCTTTGCAGGTGTGTTGTTGTAGGTCTGTGCTGGTATTTTGTTGTAGGCCTTGCTGGTGTTTTGTTTTAGGTCTTTGCCGGTGTGTTGTTGTAGATCTGTGCTTCTGTGTTGTTATAGGTCTTTGAATTTATGTTGCTGTGGGTCTTTGTTTGTGAGTAGTTGTAGGTCTGTGCTTGTGTGTTGTTGTAGGTCTTTGCAGGTGTGTTGTTGTAGGTCTTTGCTGATGTGTTGTTGTAGGTCTTCGCTGGTGTGTTGTTGTAGGTTTTTGCAGGTGTGTTGTTGTAGGTCTTTGCAGGTGTGTTGTTGTAGGTCCTTGCTGGTGTGTTGTTGTAGGTCTTTGCGGTTTTTGTTGTAGATCTGCACTGGGTTGTTGTTGTAGGCCTGTGCTGGTGTGTTGTGGGTCTGTGCTGGTGTGTTGTTGTCGGTCTTTGCTGGTGTGTTGTTGTAGGTCTTTGCCGGTGTGTTCTTGTAGGTCTTGGCTGGTGTGTTGTTGTAGATCTGTCATGGTTTGTTGTAGATCTGTGCGGGTGTGTTGTTGTAGGTCTGTGCTGGTATGTTGTTGTAGATCTGTGCTTGTGTGTTGTTGTAGGTTTGCACTGGTGTATTGTTGTAGGTCTCTGCTGGTGTGTTGTTGTTGGTCTCTGCTGATATGTTGTTGTATGTCTGTGCTGGTGTGTTGTTGTAGTTCTGTGCTGGTGTGTTGCTGTGGGTCTGTGCGGGTGTGTTGTTGTAGGGCTGTACTGGTGTGTTGTTGTAGGTCTCCAGTGATATGTTGTTGTAGGTCTGTGCTGGTGTGTTGTTGTAGGTCTTTGGAGGTGTGTTGTAGGTCTGTACTGGTATGTTGTTGTACCTCTGCACTGGTGTGTTGTTGTAAGTCTGTGCTGGTGTGTTGTTTTAGGTCTGCACTGTTGTGTTCTTGTAGGTCTGTACTGATATATTGTTGTAGGTCTGTGCTGGTGTGTTTTTGCAGGTCTGAGCTGGTGTGTTGTTATAGGTCTGTACCCTTGCGTTGTTGTAGGTATGTACTGCTGTGTTGTTGTAGATCTTTGCTGGTGTGTTTTTGTAGGTCTGTGCTGGTGTGTTGTTGTAGGTTTTTACTGGAGTGTTGTAGGTCTGTGCTGGTTTGTTGTTGTAGGTTTGTGCTGGTGTGTTGTTGTAGGTCTGTGCTCGTATGTTGATGTAGGTCTTTACTGGAGTGTTGTAGGTCTGTGCTGGTTTGTTGTTGTAGGTCTGTGCTGGTGTGTTGTTGTAGGTCTGTGCTCGTATGTTGATGTAGGTCTGTTCTGGTGTGTTGTAGGTCTGTGCTAATGTGTGGTTGTAGGTCTGTGCTGGTGTGTTGTATGTCTGTACTGGTGTGTTGTTGTAGGTCGTTGCAGGTTTGTAGTTGTAGGACTTTGCTGGTGTGTTGTTGTAGGTCCTTGCAGGTATATTGTTGTAGGCCTTTGCTGGTATGTTGCTGTACGTCCGTGCCGTTGTGTTATAGGTCTGTGCTGGTGTGTTGTTGTAGGTTTTTGCCGGTGTGTTGTTGTAGGTCTTTGCTGGAATATTGTTGTATGTCTTTGCAGGTGGGTTGTTGTAGGTCTGTGCTGGTATTTTGTTGTAGTTCTGTGGTGGTGTGTTGTTGCAGGTCTGTGCTGGTATGTTGTTGTAGGTCGTTGCAGGTTTGTTGTTGCAGGTCTTTGCTGGTGTGTTGTTCTATGTCTTTGCAGGTGTGTTGTTGCAGGTCCTTGCAACTGGTGCTGGTGTGTTTTAGGTTTGTGCAGGTGTGTTGTTTTAAGTCTGTACTGTTGTGTTGTTGTCGGTCTGTACAGATATGTTGTTGTAGGTCTGTGCTGGTGTGTTGTTGTTGGTCTGTGCTGGTAAGTTGTTGTAGGTCTGTGCTGGTATGTTGTTGCATGTCTGTACTGATGTGTTGTTGTAGGTCGTTGCAGGTTTGTTGTTGTAGGTCTTTGCTGGTGTGTTGTTCTATGTCTTTGCAGGTGTGTTGTTGCAGGTCCTTGCAGGTGTGTTGATGCAGCTCTTTACTGGTGTGTTGTTGTAGGTCTGTGCTGTTGTGTTGTTGTAGGTCTTTGCCGGTGTGTTGTTGTAGGTGTTTGCTGCAGTATTGTTGTAGGTCTTTGCAGGTGTGTTGTTGTAGGTCAGTGCTAGTATTTTGTTGTAGTTCTGTGGTGGTGTGTTTTTGTAGGTCTGTGCTGGTGTGTTGTTGTACGTCTTTGCCGGTGTGTTGTTGAAGGTCTTTGCTGCAGTATTGTTGTAGGTCTTTGAAGGTGTGTTGTTGTAGGTCTGTGCTAGTATTTTGCTGCAGTTCTGTGGTGGTGTGTTTTTGTAGGTCTGTGCTGGTGTGTTGTTGTAGGTCTGTGCTGTTGTGTTGTTGTAGGTCTTTGCTGGTATGTTGATGTAGGTCTGTGCTGTTGTGTTGTAGGTCTTTACTGCTGTGTTGTTATAGGTTTGTACTGGTGTGTTGTTGTAGGTCTGTGCTGGTGTGTTGGTGTAGGTCTGTACCGATATTTTGTTCTTGGTCTGCGCTGTTATGTTGTTATACGTCTGCACTGGTGTGTTGTTGTAAGTCTGTACTGGTATGTTGTTGTAGGTCTGTGCTGGTGTGTTGTTGTAGTTCTGTGCTGTTGTGTTGTTGTAGGTCTGTGCTGGTGTGTTGTTGTAGGTCTGTGCTGGTTTGTTGTTGTAGGTCTGTGCTGTTGTGTTGTTGTAAGTCTGTGCTCATATGTTGATGTAGGTCTGTGCTGGAGTGCTGTAGTTCTGTGCTGGTGTGTTGTTATAGGTCTGTACCCTTGCGTTGTTGTAGGTATGTACTGCTGTGTTGTTGTAGGTCTTTGCTGGTATTTTGTTGTAGGTCTGTACTCGTGTGTTGTTGTAGGTCTGTACTGGTGTGTTGTAGTTCTATGCTGGTGTGTTGATATAGGTCTGTACTGGTGCGTTGTTGTAGGTATGTACTGGTGTGTTGTTGTTGGGCTTTGCTGGTGTTTTGTTGTTGGTCTGTACTGGTGTGTTGTTGTAGGTCTGCACTGGTGTGTTGTTGGAGATTTGTACTGATGTGTTGTTGTAGGTCTGTACTGGTCTGTTGTTTTATGTCTGTGCTGGTGTGTTGTTGTAGGTCTGTACTAGTATGTTGTAGGTCTGTGCTGGTGTGTTGTTGTAGGTCTGTACTGGTATTTTCTTGTTGGTCTGTACTGGTGTGTTGTAGGTCTTTGCTGGTGTGTTGTTGTACATCTGTGCTGCTGTATTGTTGTAGGACTTTGCAGGTGTGTTGTTGTAGGTTTTTGCTGGTGTGTTGTTGTACGTCCGTGCTTTTGTGTTGATGTACGTCTGTGCTGGTATGTTGTTGTAGATCTGTTCTGATGTGTTGTTGTAGGTCTGTGCTATGGTATTGTTGTAGGTCTGTGCTGGTGTGTTGCTGTAGGTCTTTGCAGGTGTGTTGTTGTTGGTCTGCGCTGGTGTGTTGTAGGTCTGTGCTGGTGTGTTGTTGTAGATCTTTGCAGGTGTGTTGTTTTAATTCTTTGCAGGTGTGTTGTTTTAGGTCTTTGCTGCTGCTTTGTTGTAGGTCTTTGCAGGGGTGTTGTTGTAGGTCTGTGCTGGTATTTTGTTGTAGGCCTTGCTGGTGGTTTGTTTTAGGTCTTTGCAGGTGTGTTGTTGTAGGTCTGCACTGGTGTGTTGTTGTAGGTTTGTACAGATGTGTTGTTGTAGATCTGTACTGGTGTGTTGTTGTATGTCTGTGCTGGTGTGTTGTTGTAGGTCTGTACCAGTATGTTGCAGGTCTGTGCTGGTGTGTTGTTGTAGGTCTGTACTGGCGTGTTGTTGTAGGTCTGTGCTGGTGTGTTGTTGTACGTCTGTGCTAGTGTATTGTTGTAGGTCTTTCCAAGTCTGTTGTTGTAGGTCTTTGCTGGTGTGTTGTTGTACGTCTGTGCTGGTATGTTGTTGTAGGTCTGTGCTGATGTGTTGTTGTAGATCTGTGCTGGTGTATTGATGCAGGTCTGTGCTGGTGTGCTCTTGTAGTTCTGTGCTGTTGTGTTTTTGTAGGTCTTTGCAGGTGTGTTGTTGTAGGTCTTTGCTGTTGTGTTGATGTACGTCTGTGCTGGTATGTTGTTGTAGGTCTGTTCTGATGTGTTGTAGGTCTGTGCTAGGGTATTGTTGTAGTTCTGTGCTGGTGTGTTGTTATAGGTCTGTACTGGTGCGTTTTTTTTGATATGTAGTGGTGTGTTGTTGTAGGTCTTTGCTGGTGTTTTGTTGTTGGTCTGCACTGGTGTGTTGTTGTAGGTCTGCACTGTTGTGTTGCGATAGGTTTGTACTGATGTGTTGTTGTAGGTCTGTACTGGTCTGTTGTTGTATGGCTGTACTGGTGTGTTGTTGTAGGTCAGTACTAGTATGTAGTAGGTCTGTGCTGGTGTGTTGTTGTAGGTCTTTGCAGGTGTGTTGTTGTAGGTCCTTGCTGGTGTGTTGTTGTAGGTCTTTGCCGGTGTGTTCTTGTAGGTCTTGGCTGTTGTGTTGTTGTAGATCTGTCATGGTGTGTTGTAGATCTGTGCGGGTGTGTTGTTGTAGGTCTGTGCTGGTATGTTGTTGTAGATCTGTGCTTGTGTGTTGTTGTAGGTTTGCATTGGTGTATTGCTGTAGGTCTCTGCTGGTGTGTTGTTGTAGTTCTGTGCTGGTGTGTTGCTGTGGGTCTGTGCGGGTGTGTTGTTGTAGGGCTGTACTGGTGTGTTGTTGTAGGTCTTTGGAGGTGTGTTGTAGGTCTGTACTGGTATGTTGTTGTACCTCTGCACTGGTGTGTTGTTGTAAGTCTGTGCTGGTGTGTTGTTTTAGGTCTGCACTGTTGTGTTCTTGTAGGTCTGTACTGATATATTGTTGTAGGTCTGTGCTGGTGTGTTTTTGCAGGTCTGTGCTGGTGTGTTGTTATAGGTCTGTACCCTTGCGTTGTTGTAGGTATGTACTGCTGTGTTGTTGTAGATCTTTGCTGGTGTGTTTTTGTAGGTCTGTGCTGGTGTGTTGTTGTAGGTTTTTACTGGAGTGTTGTAGGTCTGTGCTGGTTTGTTGTTGTAGGTTTGTGCTGGTGTGTTGTTGTAGGTCTGTGCTCGTATGTTGATGTAGGTCTTTACTGGAGTGTTGTAGGTCTGTGCTGGTTTGTTGTTGTAGGTCTGTGCTGGTGTGTTGTTGTAGGTCTGTGCTCGTATGTTGATGTAGGTCTGTTCTGGTGTGTTGTAGGTCTGTGCTAATGTGTGGTTGTAGGTCTGTGCTGGTGTGTTGTATGTCTGTACTGGTGTGTTGTTGTAGGTCGTTGCAGGTTTGTAGTTGTAGGACTTTGCTGGTGTGTTGTTGTAGGTCCTTGCAGGTATATTGTTGTAGGTCTTTGCTGGTATGTTGCTGTACGTCCGTGCCGCTGTGTTATAGGTCTGTGCTGGTGTGTTGTTGTAGGTTTTTGCCGGTGTGTTGTTGTAGGTCTTTGCTGGAATATTGTTGTATGTCTTTGCAGGTGGGTTGTTGTAGGTCTGTGCTGGTATTTTGTTGTAGTTCTGTGGTGGTGTGTTGTTGTAGGTCTGTGCTGGTATGTTGTTGTAGATCTGTGCTTGTGTGTTGTTGTAGGTTTGCACTGGTGTATTGTTGTAAGTCTCTGCTGGTGTGGTGTTGTTTTATCTGAGCTGTTATGTTATTATATGTCTGTGCTGGTGCGTTGTTGTAGTTCTGTGCTGGTGTGTTGTTGTAGGTCTGTACTGGTGTGTTGTTGTAGGTCTCCAGTGATATGTTGTTGTAGGTCTGTGCTTGTGTGTTGCTGTAGGTCTTTGCAGGTGTGTTGTAGGTCTGTGCTGGTATGTTGTTGTATGTCTTTGCAGGTTTGTTGTTGCAGGTCTTTGCAGGTGTGTTGATGCAGCTCTTTACTGGTATGTTGATGTAGGTCTGTGCTGTTGTGTTGTAGGTCTATACTGCTGTGTTGTTATAGGTTTGTACTGGTGTGTTGTTGTAGGTCTTTGAAAGTGTGTTGTTGTCGTTCTGTGCTGGTATTTTGTTGTAGGTCTGTGGTGGAGTGTTGTTGTAGGTCTGTGCTGGTGTGTTGTTGCAGGTCTCTGCTGGTGTGTTGTAGGTCTGCACTGGTGTACTGTTGTAGGTCTGTGCTGGTGTGTTGTTGTAGGTCTGTGCTGGTATGTTATTGTATGTCTGTACTGATGTGTTGTTGTAGGTCATTGCAGGTTTGTTCTTGTAGGTCTGTACTGTTGTGTTGTTGTCGGTCTGTACTGATATGTTGTTGTCAGTCTGTGCTGGTGTGTTGTTGTAAGTCTGTGCTGGTGAGTTGGTGTAGGTCTGTACTGATATTTTGTTCTTGGTCTGTGCTGTTATGTTGTTATACGTCAGTACTGTTGTGTTGTTGTAAGTCTGTACTGGTATGTTGTTGTAGGTCTGTGCTGTTGTGTTGTTGTAGGTCTGTGCTGGTGTTTTGCTGCCGGTCTTTGCAGGTGTGTTCTTGTAGGTCTGTACTGGTGTGTTGTAGGTCTTTACTGGTGTGTTGTTGTAGGTCTTTATTGCTGCGTTGTTTAGGTCTGTGCTGGTGTGTTGTTGTAGGTCTGTGCTCGTATGTTGATGCAGGTCTGTGCTGCAGTGCTGTAGGTCTGTGCTGGAGTGCTGTAGTTCTGTGCTGGTGTATTGTAGTTCTTTGCAGGTCTGTTGTTGTAGGTTTTTGCTGTTGTGTTGTTGTACGTCTGTGCTGTTGTGTTGATGTACGTCTGTGCTGGTATGTTGTTGTAGGTCTGTTCTGATGTGTTGTAGGTCTGTGCTAGGGTATTGTTGTAGGTCTATGCTGGTGTGTTGTTGTAGGTCTGTGCTGGTGTGTTGTTGTAGCACAGTGCTGGTGTTATGCTGTAGGTCTTTGCAGGTGTGTTGTTGTTGGTCTGCGCTGGTGTGTTGTTGTAGGTCTGTGCTGGTGCTTTGTTGTAGGCCTTGCTGGTGTTTTGTTTTAGGTCTTTGCCGGTGTGTTGTTGTAGATCTGTGCTTCTGTGTTGTTATAGGTCTTTGAATTTGTGTTGCTGTGGGTCTTTGTTTGTGAGTTGTTGTAGGTCTGTGCTTGTGTGTTGTTGTAGGTCTTTGCAGGTGTGTTGTTGTAGGTCTTTGCTGATGTGTTGTTGTAGGTCTTCGCTGGTGTGTTGTTGTAGGTTTTTGCAGGTGTGTTGTTGTAGGTCTTTGCAGGTGTGTTGTTGTAGGTCCTTGCTGGTGTGTTGTTGTAGTTCTTTGCGGTTTTTGTTGTAGATCTGCAGTGGGTTGTTGTTGTAGGCCTGTGCTGGTGTGTTGTGGGTCTGTGCTGGTGTGTTGTTGTCGGTCTTTGCTGGTGTGTTGTTGTACGTCTTTGCCGATGTGTTCTTGTAGGTCTTGGCTGGTGTGTTGTTGTAGATCTGTCGTGGTGTGTTGTAGATCTGTGCGGGTGTGTTGTTGTAGGTCTTTGCTGGTGAGTTGTTGTAGGTCTTTGCTGGTTTGTTGTTGTAGGTCTTTGCAGGTGTGTTGTTGTAGGTCTTTGCTCTTGTGTTGTTGTAGGTCTTTGCAGGTGTGTTGTTGTAGATCTGTGCTGGTGTGTTGTTGTAGGTGTGTTCTGGTGTGTTGTAGGTCTGTGCTGGTGTATTGTTGTAGGTCTTTGCTGGTGTGTTGTTGTAGATCTGTGCTGGTGTGTTGTAGGTCTGTGCTGGTGTGTTGTTATAGGTCTTTGCTGGTGTGTTTTTGTAGGTCTGTGCTAGTGTGTTGTTGTATGTCTGTGCTGGTGTATTATTGTCGTTCTTTGCTGTTGTGTTGTTGTAGGTCTTTGCAGGTGTGTTGTTGTAGATCTGTGCTGGTGTGTTGTTGTAGGTCTGTGCTGGTGTGTTGTTGTAGGTCTTTGCAGGTGTGTTGTTGTAGGTCTTTGCAGCTGTGTTGTTCTCCTTCTGTGCTGGTATTTTGTTGTAGGTCTGTGGTGGTGTGTTGTCGGTTTGTGCTGGTGTGTTGTTGCAGGTCTCTGCTGGCGTGTTGTTGTAGGTCTGCACTGGTGTATTGTTGTAGGTCTGTGTTGGTGTGTTGTTGTAGGTCTGTGCTGGTTTGTTGTTGTATGTCTTTTCTGGTGTGTTGTTGTAGGTCTTTGCTGGTGTGTTGTTGTAGGTTTTTGCCGGTGTGTTGTTGTAGGTCGTTGCTGGAATATTGTTGTATGTCTTTGAAGGTGGGTTGTTGAAGGTCTGTGCTGGTATTTTGTTGTAGTTCTGTGGTGGTGTGTTGTTGTAGGTCTGTGCTGGTATGTTGTTGTAGGTCTGTGCTTGTGTGTTGTTGTAGGTTTGCACTGGTGTATTGTTGTAGGTCTCAGCTGGTGTGATGTTGTTGGTCTGTGCTGGTATGCTGTTGTATGTCTGTGCTGGTGTGTTGTTGTAGGTCGTTGCAAGTTTATTGTGTAGGTCTTTGCTGGTGTGTTGTTGTATGTCTTTGCAGGTGTGTTGTTGCAGGTCTTTGCAAGTGTGTTGATGTAGTCTTTGCTGGTGTGTTATTCTGGGTCTTTGCTGGTGTGTTGTTGTCATTCCTTGCAGGTATATTGTTGTAGGTCTTTGCTGGTATGTTGCTGTACGTCTGTGCCATTGTGTTGTAGGTCTGTGCTGGTGTGTTGTTGTAGGTTTTTGCCGGTGTGTTGTCGTAGGTCGTTGCTGGAATATTGTTGTATGTCTTTGAAGGTGGGTTGTTGAAGGTCTGTGCTGGTATTTTGTTGTAGTTCTGTGGTGGAGTGTTGTTGTAGGTCTGTGCTGGTATGTTGTTGTAGGTCTGTGCTTGTGTGTTGTTGTAGGTTTGCACTGGTGTATTGTTGTAGGTCTCAGCTTGTGTGTTGTTGTTGGTCTGTGCTGGTATGCTGTTGTATGTCTGTGCTGGTGTGTTGTAGTTCTGTGCAGGTGTGTTGTTTTAGGTCTGTAATGGTGTGTTGTTGTAGGTCTGTAGTGAAATGTTGTTGTAGGTCTGTACTGGTGTGTTGTAGGACTGTGCTGGTGTGTTGCTGTAGGTCTTTGCAGCTGTGTTGTTGTTGGTCTGCGCTGGTGTGTTGTTGTAGTTCTTTACTGGTATTTTTTTGTAGGTCTGTACTGGTGTGTTGTTGTAGGTCTTTGCTGGTGTGTTGTTGTAGGTCTTTGCAGGTCTGTTGTTGTACGTCTGTGCTGACATGTTGTTGTAGGTCTGTTCTGATGTGTTGTTGTAGGTCTGTGCTATGGTATTGTTGTAGGTCTGTACTGGTGTGTTGCTGTAGGTCTTTGCAGGTGTGTTGTTGTTGGTCTTTGCAGGTGTGTTGTTGTAGGTCTGTGCTGGTATTTTGTTGTAGGCCTTGCTGGTATTTTCTTTTAGGTCTTTTCGTGTGTGTTGCTGTAGGTCTCTGCTGGTTTGTTGTTATAGGTCTTTGAATTTGTGTTGTTGTGGGTCTTTGTCAGTTGTTGTAGGTCTGTGCTGGTGTGTTGTTGTATGTCTGTGCTGGTGTGTTGTTGTATGTCTGTGCTGGTGTGTTGTAGGACTGTACTAGTATGTTGTAGGTCTGTGCTGGTGTATTGTTGTGGTTCTGTACTGGCATGTTGTTGTAGGTCTGTGCTGGTGTGTTGTACGTCTGTGCTAGTGTAATGTTGTAGGTCTTTCCAGGTCTGTTGTTGTAGGTCTTTGCTGGTGTGTTGTTGTACGTCTGTGCTGGTATGTTGTTGTAGGTCTGTGCTGATGTGTTGTTGTAGATCTGTGCTGGTGTATTGTTGCAGGTCTGTGCTGGTGTGCTGTTGTAGTTCTGTGCTGTTGTGTTTTTCTGGGGCTTTGCAGGTGTGTTGTTGTAGGTCTTTGCAGGTGTGTTGTTGTAGGTCTTTGCTGTTGTGTTGATGTACGTCTGTGCTGGTATGTTGTTGTAGGTCTGTTCTGATGTGTTGTAGGTCTGTGCTAGGGTATTGTTGTAGGTCTGTGCTGGTGTGTTGGTGTAGGTCTGTACTGGTGTGTTGTTGTAGCACAGTGCTGGTGTGTTGCTGTAGGTCTTTGCAGGTGTGTTGTTGTTGGTCTGCACTGGTGTGTTGTAGTAGGTCTGTGCTTGTGGGTTGTTGTAGGTCTTTGCAGGTGTGTTGTTGTAGGTCTTTGCTGATGTGTTGTTGTAGGTCTTTGCTGGTGTGTTGTTGTAGGTCTTTGCTGGTGTGTTGTTGTAGGTCTTTGCTGGTGTGTTGCTGTAGGTCTTTGCGGTTTTTGTTGTAGATCTGCACTGGTTTGTTGTTGTAGGCCTGTGCTGGTGTGTTGTGGGTCTGTGCTGGTGTGTTGTTGTCGGTCTTTGCTGGTGTGTTGTTGTAGGTCTTTGCCGGTGTGTTCTTGTAGGTCTTGGCTGGTTTGTTGTTGTAGTTCTTTGCAGGTGTGTTTTTGTATGTCTTTGCTGATGTGTTGCTGTAGATCTGTCGTGGTGTGTTGTAGATCTGTGCGGGTGTGTTGTTGTAGGTCTTTGCTGGTGAGTTGTTGTAGGTCTTTGCTGGTTTGTTGTTGTAGGTCTTTGCAGGTGTGTTGTTGTAGGTCTTTGCTCTTGTGTTGTTGTAGGTCTTTGCTGGTGTGTTGTTGTAGGTCTGTGCTGCTGTGTTGTAGGTCTGTGCTAGTGTATTGTTGTAGGTCTTTGCTGGTGTGTTGTTGTAGATTTGTGCTGGTGTATTGTAGGTCTGTCCTAGTGTGTTGTTGTATGTCTGTGCTGGTGTGTTATTGTCGGTCTTTGCTGTTGTGTTGTTGTCGGTATTTGCAGGTGTGTTGTTGTAGGTCTGTGTTGGTATGTTGTTGTAGGTCTGTGCTGGTAGGTTGTTGTATGTCTGTACTGATGTGTTGTTGTAGGTCTTTGCTGGTGTGTTGTTGTAGCTCTGTGCTGGTATGTTGTTGTAGGTCTGTGCTTGTGTGTTGTTGTAGGTTTGCACTGGTGTATTGTTGTAGGTCTCTGCTGTTGTGTTGTTGTTGGTCTGTGCTGGTATGTTGTTGTATGTCTGTGCTGGTGTGTTGTAGTTCTGTGCTGGTGTGTTGTTGTAGGTCTGTACGGGTGTGTTGTTGAAGGTCTGCAGTGATATGTTGTTGTAGGTCTGTGCTGGTGTGTTGTTGTATGTCTTTGCAGGTGTGTTGTAGGTCTGTACTGGTATGTTGTTGTACCTCTGCACTGGTGAGTTGTTGTGGGTCTGTGCTGGTGTGTTGTTGTGACACTGTGCTGGTATGTTGTTGTAGGTCTGCACTGGTGTGTTCTTGTAGGTCTGTGCTGAAGTGTTGTTTTATGTCTGTGCTGGTGTGTTTTAGGTTTGTGCAGGTGTGTTGTTTTAAGTCTGTACTGTTGTGTTGTTGTCGGTCTGTACAGATATGTTGTTGTAGATCTGTGCTGTTGTGTTGTTGTTGGTCTGTGCTGGTAAGTTGTTGTAGGTCTGTGCTGGTATGTTGTTGCATGTCTGTACTGATGTGTTGTTGTAGGTCGTTGCAGGTTTGTTGTTGTAGGTCTTTGCTGGTGTGTTGTTCTATGTCTTTGCAGGTGTGTTGTTGCAGGTCCTTGCAGGTGTGTTGATGCAGCTCTTTACTGGTGTGTTGTTGTAGGTCTGTGCTGTTGTGTTGTTGTAGGTCTTTGCCGGTGTGTTGTTGTAGGTGTTTGCTGCAGTATTGTTGTAGGTCTTTGCAGGTGTGTTGTTGTAGGTCAGTGCTAGTATTTTGTTGTAGTTCTGTGGTGGTGTGTTTTTGTAGGTCTGTGCTGGTGTGTTGTTGTACGTCTTTGCCGGTGTGTTGTTGAAGGTCTTTGCTGCAGTATTGTTGTAGGTCTTTGAAAGTGTGTTGTTGTAGTTCTGTGCTAGTATTTTGCTGTAGTTCTGTGGTGGTGTGTTTTTGTAGGTCTGTGCTGGTGTGTTGTTGTAGGTCTGTGCTGTTGTGTTGTTGTAGGTCTTTGCTGGTATGTTGATGTAGGTCTGTGCTGTTGTGTTGTAGGTCTTTACTGCTGTGTTGTTATAGGTTTGTACTGGTGTGTTGTTGTAGGTCTGTGCTGGTGTGTTGGTGTAGGTCTGTACCGATATTTTGTTCTTGGTCTGCGCTGTTATGTTGTTATACATCTGCACTGGTGTGTTGTTGTAAGTCTGTACTGGTATGTTGTTGTAGGTCTGTGCTGGTGTGTTGTTGTAGTTCTGTGCTGTTGTGTTGTTGTAGGTCTGTGCTGGTGTGTTGTTGTAGGTCTGTGCTGGTTTGTTGTTGTAGGTCTGTGCTGTTGTGTTGTTGTAAGTCTGTGCTCATATGTTGATGTAGGTCTGTGCTGGAGTGCTGTAGTTCTGTGCTGGTGTGTTGTTATAGGTCTGTACCCTTGCGTTGTTGTAGGTATGTACTGCTGTGTTGTTGTAGGTCTTTGCTGGTATTTTGTTGTAGGTCTGTACTCGTGTGTTGTTGTAGGTCTGTACTGGTGTGTTGTAGTTCTATGCTGGTGTGTTGATATAGGTCTGTACTGGTGCGTTGTTGTAGGTATGTACTGGTGTGTTGTTGTTGGGCTTTGCTGGTGTTTTGTTGTTGGTCTGTACTGGTGTGTTGTTGTAGGTCTGCACTGGTGTGTTGTTGGAGATTTGTACTGATGTGTTGTTGTAGGTCTGTACTGGTCTGTTGTTTTATGTCTGTGCTGGTGTGTTGTTGTAGGTCTGTACTAGTATGTTGTAGGTCTGTGCTGGTGTGTTGTTGTAGGTCTGTACTGGTATTTTCTTGTTGGTCTGTACTGGTGTGTTGTAGGTCTTTGCTGGTGTGTTGTTGTACATCTGTGCTGCTGTATTGTTGTAGGACTTTGCAGGTGTGTTGTTGTAGGTTTTTGCTGGTGTGTTGTTGTACGTCCGTGCTTTTGTGTTGATGTACGTCTGTGCTGGTATGTTGTTGTAGATCTGTTCTGATGTGTTGTTGTAGGTCTGTGCTATGGTATTGTTGTAGGTCTGTGCTGGTGTGTTGCTGTAGGTCTTTGCAGGTGTGTTGTTGTTGGTCTGCGCTGGTGTGTTGTAGGTCTGTGCTGGTGTGTTGTTGTAGATCTTTGCAGGTGTGTTGTTTTAATTCTTTGCAGGTGTGTTGTTTTAGGTCTTTGCTGCTGCTTTGTTGTAGGTCTTTGCAGGGGTGTTGTTGTAGGTCTGTGCTGGTATTTTGTTGTAGGCCTTGCTGGTGTTTTGTTTTAGGTCTTTGCAGGTGTGTTGTTGTAGGTCTGCACTGGTGTGTTGTTGTAGGTTTGTACAGATGTGTTGTTGTAGATCTGTACTGGTGTGTTGTTGTATGTCTGTGCTGGTGTGTTGTTGTAGGTCTGTACCAGTATGTTGCAGGTCTGTGCTGGTGTGTTGTTGTAGGTCTGTACTGGCGTGTTGTTGTAGGTCTGTGCTGGTGTGTTGTTGTACGTCTGTGCTAGTGTATTGTTGTAGGTCTTTCCAAGTCTGTTGTTGTAGGTCTTTGCTGGTGTGTTGTTGTACGTCTGTGCTGGTATGTTGTTGTAGGTCTGTGCTGATGTGTTGTTGTAGATCTGTGCTGGTGTATTGATGCAGGTCTGTGCTGGTGTGCTCTTGTAGTTCTGTGCTGTTGTGTTTTTGTAGGTCTTTGCAGGTGTGTTGTTGTAGGTGTTTGCTGTTGTGTTGATGTACGTCTGTGCTGGTATGTTGTTGTAGGTCTGTTCTGATGTGTTGTAGGTCTGTGCTAGGGTATTGTTGTAGTTCTGTGCTGGTGTGTTGTTATAGGTCTGTACTGGTGCGTTTTTTTTGATATGTAGTGGTGTGTTGTTGTAGGTCTTTGCTGGTGTTTTGTTTTTGGTCTGCACTGGTGTGTTGTTGTAGGTCTGCACTGTTGTGTTGCGATAGGTTTGTACTGATGTGTTGTTGTAGGTCTGTACTGGTCTGTTGTTGTATGTCTGTACTGGTGTGTTGTTGTAGGTCAGTACTAGTATGTAGTAGGTCTGTGCTGGTGTGTTGTTGTAGGTCTGTACTGGTATTTTCCTGTAGGTCTGTACTGGTGTGTTGTTGTAGGTCTTTGCTGGTGTGTTGCACATCTGTGCTGGTGTATTGTAGTTCTTTGCAGGTCTGTTGTTGTAGGTTTTTGCTGTTGTGTTGTTGTACGTCTGCGCTGTTGTGTTGATGTACGTCTGTGCTGGTATGTTGTTGTAGGTCTGTTCTGATGTGTTGTAGGTCTGTGCTAGGGTATTGTTGTAGGTCTGTGCTGATGTGTTGTTGTAGCACAGTGCTGGTGTTATGCTGTAGGTCTTTGCAGGTGTGTTGTTGTTGGTCTGTGCTGGTGTGTTGTTGTAGGTCTGTGCTGGTGCTTTGTTGTAGGTCTTTGCAGGTGTGTTGTTGTAGGTCTGTGCTGTTATTTTGTTGTAGGCCTTGCTGGTGTTTTGTTTTAGGTCTTTGCCGGTGTGTTGTTGTAGATCTGTGCTTCTGTGTTGTTATAGGTCTTTGAATTTATGTTGCTGTGGGTCTTTGTTTGTGAGTAGTTGTAGGTCTGTGCTTGTGTGTTGTTGTAGGTCTTTGCAGGTGTGTTGTTGTAGGTCTTTGCTGATGTGTTGTTGTAGGTCTTCGCTGGTGTGTTGTTGTAGGTTTTTGCAGGTGTGTTGTTGTAGGTCTTTGCAGGTGTGTTGTTGTAGGTCCTTGCTGGTGTGTTGTTGTAGGTCTTTGCGGTTTTTGTTGTAGATCTGCACTGGGTTGTTGTTGTAGGCCTGTGCTGGTGTGTTGTGGGTCTGTGCTGGTGTGTTGTTGTCGGTCTTTGCTGGTGTGTTGTTGTAGGTCTTTGCCGGTGTGTTCTTGTAGGTCTTGGCTGGTGTGTTGTTGTAGATCTGTCATGGTGTGTTGTAGATCTGTGCGGGTGTGTTGTTGTAGGTCTGTGCTGGTATGTTGTTGTAGATCTGTGCTTGTGTGTTGTTGTAGGTTTGCACTGGTGTATTGTTGTAGGTCTCTGCTGGTGTGTTGTTGTTGGTCTCTGCTGATATGTTGTTGTATGTCTGTGCTGGTGTGTTGTTGTAGTTCTGTGCTGGTGTGTTGCTGTGGGTCTGTGCGGGTGTGTTGTTGTAGGGCTGTACCGGTGTGTTGTTGTAGGTCTCCAGTGATATGTTGTTGAAGGTCTGTGCTGGTGTGTTGTTGTAGGTCTTTGGAGGTGTGTTGTAGGTCTGTACTGGTATGTTGTTGTACCTCTGCACTGGTGTGTTGTTGTAAGTCTGTGCTGGTGTGTTGTTTTAGGTCTGCACTGTTGTGTTCTTGTAGGTCTGTACTGATATATTGTTGTAGGTCTGTGCTGGTGTGTTTTTGCAGGTCTGTGCTGGTGTGTTGTTATAGGTCTGTACCCTTGCGTTGTTGTAGGTATGTACTGCTATGTTGTTGTAGATCTTTGCTGGTGTGTTTTTGTAGGTCTGTGCTGGTGTGTTGTTGTAGGTTTTTACTGGAGTGTTGTAGGTCTTTGCTGGTTTGTTGTTGTAGGTCTTTGCAGGTGTGTTGTTGTAGGTCTTTGCTGGTTTGTTGTTGTAGGTCTTTGCAGGTGTGTTGTTGTAGGTCTTTGCTCGTATGTTGATGTAGGTCTTTACTGGAGTGTTGTAGGTCTGTGCTGGTTTGTTGTTGTAGGTCTGTGCTGGTGTGTTGTTGTAGGTCTGTGCTCGTATGTTGATGTAGGTCTGTTCTGGTGTGTTGTAGGTCTGTGCTAATGTGTGGTTGTAGGTCTGTGCTGGTGTGTTGTATGTCTGTACTGGTGTGTTGTTGTAGGTCGTTGCAGGTTTGTAGTTGTAGGACTTTGCTGGTGTATTGTTGTATGTCTTTGCAGGTGTATTGTTGCAGGTCTTTGCAGGAGTGTTGATGTAGTCTTTGCTGGTGTGTTCTTCTGGGTCTTTGCTGGTGTGTGGTTGTAGGTCCTTGCAGGTATATTGTTGTAGGTCTTTGCTGGTATGTTGCTGTACGTCCGTGCTGTTGTGTTATAGGTCTGTGCTGGTGTGTTGTTGTAGGTTTTTGCCAGTGTGTTGCTGTAGGTCTTTGCTGGAATATTGTTGTATGTCTTTACAGGTGGGTTGTTGTAGGTCTGTGCTGGTATTTTGTTGTAGTTCTGTGGTGGTGTGTTGTTGTAGGTCTGTGCTGGTATGTTGTTGTAGATCTGTGCTTGTGTGTTGTTGTAGGTTTGCACTGGTGTATTGTTGTAAGTCTCTGCTGGTGTGGTGTTGTTTTATCTGAGCTGGTACGTTATTGTATGTCTGTGCTGGTGTGTTGTTGTAGTTCTGTGCTGGTGTGTTGTTGTAGGTCTGTACTGGTGTGTTGTTGTAGGTCTCCAGTGATATGTTGTTGTAGGTCTGTGCTGGTGTGTTGTAGGTCTTTGCAGGTGTGTTGTAGGTCTGTGCTGGTATGTTGTTGTATGTCTTTGCAGGTGTGTTGATGCAGCTCTTTACTGGTATGTTGATGTAGGTCTGTGCTGTTGTGTTGTAGGTCTATACTGCTGTGTTGTTATAGGTTTGTACTGGTGTGTTGTTGTAGGTCTTTGAAAGTGTTGTTGTCGTTCTGTGCTGGTATTTTGTTGTAGGTCTGTGGTGGAGTGTTGTTGTAGGTCTGTGCTGGTGTGTTGTTGCAGGTCTCTGCTGGTGTGTTGTAGGTCTGCACTGGTGTACTGTTCTAGGTCAGTGCTGGTGTGTTGTTGTCGGTCTGTACTGTTGTGTTGTTGTCGGTCTGTACTGATATGTTGTTGTCGGTCTGTGCTGGTGTGTTGTTGTAGGTCTGTGCGGGTGTGCTGGTGTAGATCTGTACTGATATTTTGTTCTTGGTCTGTGCTGTTATGTTCTTATATGTCTGTACTGGTGTGTTGTTGTAAGTCTGTACTGGTATGTTGTTGTAGGTCTGTGCTGGTGTGTTGTTGTAGTTCTGTGCTGTTGTAGGTCTGTGCTGGTGTTTTGATGTCAGTCTTTGCAGGAGTGTTCTTGTAGGTCTGTACTGGTGTGTTGTTGTAGGTCTTTACTGGTGTATTGTTGTAGGTCTGTGCTGGTGTGTTGTAGGTCTGTGCTCGTATGTTGATGTAGGTCTGTGCTGGAGTTCTGTAGGACTGTGTTGGTGTGTTGTTAGAGGTCTGTACTGGTGTCTTGTTGTAGGTCTGTGCTGGTATTTTGTTGTAGTTCTGTAGTGATATGTTGTTGTAGGTCTGCGCTGGTGTGTTGTTTTATGTCTGTACTGCTGTGTTGTTGTAGGTCTTTGCTGGATTTTGTTGTATGTCTGTACTGGTGAGCTGCTGTAGGTCTGCACTGTTGTGTTGTTGTAGGTCTGTGCTGGTTTTTTGCTGTCGTTCTTTGCAGGTGTGTTTTTGTAGGTCTGTGCTGGTGTGTTGTTGTAGCTCTTTACTGGTGTGTTGTAGGTCTGTGCTGGTGTGTTGTTGTAGGTCTGTGCTGTTGTGTTGTTGTAGGTCTTTGCTGGTATGTTGATGTAGGATTGTGCTGTTGTTTTGTAGGTCTATACTGCTGTGTTGTTATAGGTTTGTACTGGTGCGTTGTTTTTGGTATGTAGTGGTGTCTTGTTGTAGGTCTTTGCAGGTGTGTTGTTGTAGGTCTGTGCTGAAGTGTTGTTGTAGGTCTTTGCTGGTATGTTGATGTAGGTTTGTGCTGTTGTTTTGTGGGTCTATACTGCTGTGTTGTTATAGGTTTGTACTGGTGTCTTGTTGTAGGCCTGTGCTGGTATTTTGTTGTAGTTCTGTAGTGAGATGTTGTTGTAGGTCTGCGCTGGTATGTTGTTTTATGTCTGTGCTGGTGTGTTCTAGGTCAGTGCTGGTGTGTTGTTGTCGGTCTGTACTGTTGTGTTGTTGTCGGTCTGTACTGATATGTTGTTGTCGGTCTGTGCTGGTGTGTTGTTTTAGGTCTGTGCGAGTGTGTTTGTCTAGGTCTGTACTGATATTTTGTTCTTGGTCTGTGCTGTTATGTTGTTATACGTCTGTACTGGTGTGTTGTTGTCGGTCTGTACTGTTGTGTTGTTGTAGGTGTGTGCTGGTGTGTTGGTGTAGGTCTGTACTGATATTTTGTTCTTGGTCTGTGCTGTTATGTTGTTATACGTCTGTACTGGTGTGTTGTTGTAAGTCTGTACTGGTATGTTGTTGTAGGTCTTTGCTGCTGTGTTGTTGTATTTCTGTGCTGTTGTGTTGTTGTAGGTCTGTGCTGGTGTTTTGCTTTCGGTCTTTGCAGGTGTGTACTTGTAGGTCTGCACTGGTGTGTTGTTGTAGGTCTTTACTGGTGTGTTGTTGTAGGTGTGTGCTGGTGTGTTGCTGTAGGTCTTTGCAGGTGTGTTTTTGTTGGTCTGTGTTGGTTTGTTGTAGGTCTTTATTGTTGTGTTGTTGTAGGTCTGTGCTGGTGTGTTGTAGGTCTTTACTGGTGTGTTGTATGTCTGTGCTGGTTTGTTGTTGTAGGTCTGTGCTGGTGTGTTGTTGTAGGTCTGTGCTCGTATGTTGATTTAGGTCTGTGCTGGCGTGTTGTTGTCAGTCTGTACTGGTGTGTTGTTGTAGGTCTCTAGTGATATGTTGTTGTAGGTCTTTGCTGGTGTGTTGTAGGTCTGTACTGGTATGTTGTTGGACCTCTGCACTGGTGTGTTGTTGTAGGTCTGTGCTGGTGTGTTGTTTTAGGTCTGCACTGTTGTGTTCTTGTAGGTCTGTGCTGGTGTATTTTTGGTCTGTGCAGGTGTGTTGTTTTAAATCTCTACTGTTGTGTTGTTGTAGGTCTGTACTGATATATTGTTGTAGGTCTGTGCTGGTGTGTTGTTGTAGGTCTGTGCTGATGTGTTGATGTAGGTCTGCACTGGTGTGTTGTAGTTCTGTGCTGATGTGTTTTTGCAGGTCTGTGCTGAAGTATTGTTGTAGGTCTTTGCTGGTATGTTGATGTAGGTTTGTGCTGTTGTTTTGTAGGTCTATACTGCTGTGTTGTTATAGGTTTGTACTGGTGTCTTGTTGTAGGTCTGTGCTGGTATTTTGTTGTAGTTCTGTAGTGATATGCTGTTGTAGGTCTGCGCTGGTATGTTGTTGTATGTCTGTGCTGGTGTGTTCTAGGTCAGTGCTGGTGTGTTGTTGTCGGTCTGTACTGTTGTGTTGTTGTCGGTCTGTACTGATATGTTGTTGTCGGTCTGTGCTGGTGTGTTGTTGTAGGTCTGTGCTGGTATGTTGTTGTAGGTCTGTGCTGGTGTTTTGTTGTCGGTCTGCACTGGTGTGTTGTTGTAGGTTTGTACTGATGTGTTGTTATAGGTCTGTACTGGTGCGTTTTTTTTTGGTATGTAGTGGTGTGTTGTTGTAGGTCTTTGTTGGTGTGTTGTTGTATGTCTTTGCAGGTGTGTTGTTGCAGGTCTTTGCAGATGTGTTGATGTAGTCTTTGCTGGTGTGTTGTTCTGGGTCTTTGCTGGTGTGTTGTTATAGGTCCTTGCAGGTATATTGTTGTAGGTCTTTGCTGGTACGTTGCTGTACGTCTGTGCCGTTGTGTTGTAGGACTGTGCTAGTGTGTTGTTGTAGGTTCTTGCCGGTGTGTTGTTGTAGTTCTTTGCTGGAATATTGTTGTATGTCTTTGCAAGTGGGATGTTGTAGGTCTGTGCTGGTATTTTGTTCTAGTTCTGTGGTGGTGTGTTGTTGTAGGTCTGTGCTGGTATGTTGTTGTAGATCTGTGCTTGTGTGTTGTTGTAGGTTTGCACTGGTGTATTGTTGTAGGTCTCTGCTGGTGTGTTGTTGTTGGTCTGTGCTGGTATGTTGTTGTATGTCTGTGCTGGTGTGTTGTTTTAGTTCTGTGCGGGTGTGTTGCGGTGGGTCTGTGCGGGTGTGTTGTTGTAGGGCTGTACTGGTGTGTTGTTGTAGGTCTCCAGTGATATGTTGTTGTAGGTCTGTGCTGGTGTGTTGTTGTAGGTCTTTGCAGGTGTGTTGTAGGTCTGTACTGGTATGTTGATGTAGGTCTGTTCTGGTGTGTTGTAGGTCTGTGCTAATGTGTGGTTGTAGGTCTGTGCTGGTGTGTTGTATGTCTGTACTGGTGTGTTGTTGTAGGTCGTTGCAGGTTTGTAGTTGTAGGACTTTGCTGGTGTGTTGTTGTATGTCTTTGCAGGTGTGTTGTTGCAGGTCTTTGCAGGAGTGTTGATGTAGTCTTTGCTGGTGTGTTCTTCTGGGTCTTTGCTGGTGTGTGGTTGTAGGTCCTTGCAGGTATATTGTTGTAGGTCTTTGCTGGTATGTTGCTGTACGTCCGTGCTGTTGTGTTATAGGTCTGTGCTGGTGTGTTGTTGTAGGTTTTTGCCAGTGTGTTGCTGTAGGTCTTTGCTGGAATATTGTTGTATGTCTTTACAGGTGGGTTGTTGTAGGTCTGTGCTGGTATTTTGTTGTAGTTCTGTGGTGGTGTGTTGTTGTAGGTCTGTGCTGGTATGTTGTTGTAGATCTGTGCTTGTGTGTTGTTGTAGGTTTGCACTGGTGTATTGTTGTAAGTCTCTGCTGGTGTGGTGTTGTTTTATCTGAGCTGGTACGTTATTGTATGTCTGTGCTGGTGTGTTGTTGTAGTTCTGTGCTGGTGTGTTGTTGTAGGTCTGTACTGGTGTGTTGTTGTAGGTCTCCAGTGATATGTTGTTGTAGGTCTGTGCTGGTGTGTTGTAGGTCTTTGCAGGTGTGTTGTAGGTCTGTGCTGGTATGTTGTTGTACGTCTTTGCAGGTGTGTTGATGCAGCTCTTTACTGGTATGTTGATGTAGGTCTGTGCTGTTGTGTTGTAGGTCTATACTGCTGTGTTGTTATAGGTTTGTACTGGTGTGTTGTTGTAGGTCTTTGAAAGTGTGTTGTTGTCGTTCTGTGCTGGTATTTTGTTGTAGGTCTGTGGTGGAGTGTTGTTGTAGGTCTGTGCTGGTGTGTTGTTGCAGGTCTCTGCTGGTGTGTTGTAGGTCTGCACTGGTATACTGTTGTAGGTCTGTGCTGGTGTGTTGTTGTAGGTCTGTGCTGGTATGTTATTGTATGTCTGTACTGATGTGTTGTTGTAGGTCATTGCAGGTTTGTTGTTGTAGGTCTGTACTGTTGTGTTGTTGTCGGTCTGTACTGATATGTTGTTGTCAGACTGTGCTGGTGTGTTGTTGTAAGTCTGTGCTGGTGAGTTGGTGTAGGTCTGTACTGATATTTTGTTCTTGGTCTGTGCTGTTATGTTGTTATACGTCTGTACTGTTGTGTTGTTGTAAGTCTGTACTGGTATGTTGTTGTAGATCTGTGCTTGTGTGTTGTTGTAGGTTTGCACTGGTGTATTGTTGTAGGTCTCTGCTGGTGTGTTGTTGTTGGTCTGTGCTGGTATTTGTTGTATGTCTGTGCTGGTGTGTTGTTTTAGTTCTGTGCGGGTGTGTTGCGGTGGGTCTGTGCGGGTGTGTTGTTGTAGGGCTGTACTGGTGTGTTGTTGTAGGTCTCCAGTGATATGTTGTTGTAGGTCTGTGCTGGTGTGTTGTTGTAGGTCTTTGCAGGTGTGTTGTAGGTCTGTACTGGTATGTTGTTGTACCTCTGCACTGGTGTGTTGTTGTAAGTCTGTGCTGGTGTGTTGTTTTAGGTCTGCACTGTTGTGTTCTTGTAGGTCTGTACTGATATATTGTTGTAGGTCTGTGCTGGTGTGTTGTTGTAGGTCTGTGCTGATGTGTTGATTTAGGTCTGCACTGGTGTGTTGTAGGTCTGTGCTGGTGTGTTTTTGCAGGTCTGTGCTGGTGTGTTGTTATAGGTCTGTACCCTTGCGTTGTTGTAGGTATGTACTGCTGTGTTGTTGTAGTTCTTTGCTGGTGTGTTTTTGTAGGTCTGTGCTGGTGTGTTGTTGTAGCTCTTTACTGGTGTGTTGTAGGTCTGTGCTGGTGTGTTGTTGTAGGTCTGTGCTGTTGTGTTGTTGTAGGTCTTTGCTGGTATGTTGATGTAGGATTGTGCTGTTGTTTTGTAGGTCTATACTGCTGTGTTGTTATAGGTTTGTACTGGTGCGTTGTTTTTGGTATGTAGTGGTGTCTTGTTGTAGGTCTTTGCAGGTGTGTTGTTGTAGGTCTGTGCTGAAGTGTTGTTGTAGGTCTTTGCTGGTATGTTGATGTAGGTTTGTGCTGTTGTTTTGTGGGTCTATACTGCTGTGTTGTTATAGGTTTGTACTGGTGTCTTGTTGTAGGCCTGTGCTGGTATTTTGTTGTAGTTCTGTAGTGAGATGTTGTTGTAGGTCTGCGCTGGTATGTTGTTTTATGTCTGTGCTGGTGTGTTCTAGGTCAGTGCTGGTGTGTTGTTGTCGGTCTGTACTGTTGTGTTGTTGTCGGTCTGTACTGATATGTTGTTGTCGGTCTGTGCTGGTGTGTTGTTTTAGGTCTGTGCGAGTGTGTTTGTCTAGGTCTGTACTGATATTTTGTTCTTGGTCTGTGCTGTTATGTTGTTATACGTCTGTACTGGTGTGTTGTTGTCGGTCTGTACTGTTGTGTTGTTGTAGGTGTGTGCTGGTGTGTTGGTGTAGGTCTGTACTGATATTTTGTTCTTGGTCTGTGCTGTTATGTTGTTATACGTCTGTACTGGTGTGTTGTTGTAAGTCTGTACTGGTATGTTGTTGTAGGTCTTTGCTGCTGTGTTGTTGTATTTCTGTGCTGTTGTGTTGTTGTAGGTCTGTGCTGGTGTTTTGCTTTCGGTCTTTGCAGGTGTGTACTTGTAGGTCTGCACTGGTGTGTTGTTGTAGGTCTTTACTGGTGTGTTGTTGTAGGTGTGTGCTGGTGTGTTGCTGTAGGTCTTTGCAGGTGTGTTTTTGTTGGTCTGTGTTGGTTTGTTGTAGGTCTTTATTGTTGTGTTGTTGTAGGTCTGTGCTGGTGTGTTGTAGGTCTTTACTGGTGTGTTGTATGTCTGTGCTGGTTTGTTGTTGTAGGTCTGTGCTGGTGTGTTGTTGTAGGTCTGTGCTCGTATGTTGATTTAGGTCTGTGCTGGCGTGTTGTTGTCAGTCTGTACTGGTGTGTTGTTGTAGGTCTCTAGTGATATGTTGTTGTAGGTCTTTGCTGGTGTGTTGTAGGTCTGTACTGGTATGTTGTTGGACCTCTGCACTGGTGTGTTGTTGTAGGTCTGTGCTGGTGTGTTGTTTTAGGTCTGCACTGTTGTGTTCTTGTAGGTCTGTGCTGGTGTATTTTTGGTCTGTGCAGGTGTGTTGTTTTAAATCTCTACTGTTGTGTTGTTGTAGGTCTGTACTGATATATTGTTGTAGGTCTGTGCTGGTGTGTTGTTGTAGGTCTGTGCTGATGTGTTGATGTAGGTCTGCACTGGTGTGTTGTAGTTCTGTGCTGATGTGTTTTTGCAGGTCTGTGCTGAAGTATTGTTGTAGGTCTTTGCTGGTATGTTGATGTAGGTTTGTGCTGTTGTTTTGTAGGTCTATACTGCTGTGTTGTTATAGGTTTGTACTGGTGTCTTGTTGTAGGTCTGTGCTGGTATTTTGTTGTAGTTCTGTAGTGATATGCTGTTGTAGGTCTGCGCTGGTATGTTGTTGTATGTCTGTGCTGGTGTGTTCTAGGTCAGTGCTGGTGTGTTGTTGTCGGTCTGTACTGTTGTGTTGTTGTCGGTCTGTACTGATATGTTGTTGTCGGTCTGTGCTGGTGTGTTGTTTTAGGTCTGTGCGAGTGTGTTTGTCTAGGTCTGTACTGATATTTTGTTCTTGGTCTGTGCTGTTATGTTGTTATACGTCTGTACTGGTGTGTTGTTGTCGGTCTGTACTGTTGTGTTGTTGTAGGTGTGTGCTGGTGTGTTGGTGTAGGTCTGTACTGATATTTTGTTCTTGGTCTGTGCTGTTATGTTGTTATACGTCTGTACTGGTGTGTTGTTGTAAGTCTGTACTGGTATGTTGTTGTAGGTCTTTGCTGCTGTGTTGTTGTATTTCTGTGCTGTTGTGTTGTTGTAGGTCTGTGCTGGTGTTTTGCTTTCGGTCTTTGCAGGTGTGTACTTGTAGGTCTGCACTGGTGTGTTGTTGTAGGTCTTTACTGGTGTGTTGTTGTAGGTGTGTGCTGGTGTGTTGCTGTAGGTCTTTGCAGGTGTGTTTTTGTTGGTCTGTGTTGGTTTGTTGTAGGTCTTTATTGTTGTGTTGTTGTAGGTCTGTGCTGGTGTGTTGTAGGTCTTTACTGGTGTGTTGTATGTCTGTGCTGGTTTGTTGTTGTAGGTCTGTGCTGGTGTGTTGTTGTAGGTCTGTGCTCGTATGTTGATTTAGGTCTGTGCTGGCGTGTTGTTGTCAGTCTGTACTGGTGTGTTGTTGTAGGTCTCTAGTGATATGTTGTTGTAGGTCTTTGCTGGTGTGTTGTAGGTCTGTACTGGTATGTTGTTGGACCTCTGCACTGGTGTGTTGTTGTAGGTCTGTGCTGGTGTGTTGTTTTAGGTCTGCACTGTTGTGTTCTTGTAGGTCTGTGCTGGTGTATTTTTGGTCTGTGCAGGTGTGTTGTTTTAAATCTCTACTGTTGTGTTGTTGTAGGTCTGTACTGATATATTGTTGTAGGTCTGTGCTGGTGTGTTGTTGTAGGTCTGTGCTGATGTGTTGATGTAGGTCTGCACTGGTGTGTTGTAGTTCTGTGCTGATGTGTTTTTGCAGGTCTGTGCTGAAGTATTGTTGTAGGTCTTTGCTGGTATGTTGATGTAGGTTTGTGCTGTTGTTTTGTAGGTCTATACTGCTGTGTTGTTATAGGTTTGTACTGGTGTCTTGTTGTAGGTCTGTGCTGGTATTTTGTTGTAGTTCTGTAGTGATATGCTGTTGTAGGTCTGCGCTGGTATGTTGTTGTATGTCTGTGCTGGTGTGTTCTAGGTCAGTGCTGGTGTGTTGTTGTCGGTCTGTACTGTTGTGTTGTTGTCGGTCTGTACTGATATGTTGTTGTCGGTCTGTGCTGGTGTGTTGTTGTAGGTCTGTGCTGGTATGTTGTTGTAGGTCTGTGCTGGTGTTTTGTTGTCGGTCTGCACTGGTGTGTTGTTGTAGGTTTGTACTGATGTGTTGTTATAGGTCTGTACTGGTGCGTTTTTTTTTGGTATGTAGTGGTGTGTTGTTGTAGGTCTTTGTTGGTGTGTTGTTGTATGTCTTTGCAGGTGTGTTGTTGCAGGTCTTTGCAGATGTGTTGATGTAGTCTTTGCTGGTGTGTTGTTCTGGGTCTTTGCTGGTGTGTTGTTATAGGTCCTTGCAGGTATATTGTTGTAGGTCTTTGCTGGTACGTTGCTGTACGTCTGTGCCGTTGTGTTGTAGGACTGTGCTAGTGTGTTGTTGTAGGTTCTTGCCGGTGTGTTGTTGTAGTTCTTTGCTGGAATATTGTTGTATGTCTTTGCAAGTGGGATGTTGTAGGTCTGTGCTGGTATTTTGTTCTAGTTCTGTGGTGGTGTGTTGTTGTAGGTCTGTGCTGGTATGTTGTTGTAGATCTGTGCTTGTGTGTTGTTGTAGGTTTGCACTGGTGTATTGTTGTAGGACTCTGCTGGTGTGTTGTTGTTGGTCTGTGCTGGTATGTTGTTGTATGTCTGTGCTGGTGTGTTGTTGTAGTTCTGTGCTGGTGTGTTGCTGTGGGTCTGTGCGGGTGTGTTGTTGTAGGGCTGTACTGGTGTGTTGTTGTAGGTCTCCAGTGATATGTTGTTGTAGGTCTGTGCTGGTGTGTTGTTGTAGGTCTTTGCAGGTGTGTTGTAGGTCTGTACTGGTATGTTGATGTAGGTCTGTTCTGGTGTGTTGTAGGTCTGTGCTAATGTGTGGTTGTAGGTCTGTGCTGGTGTGTTGTATGTCTGTACTGGTGTGTTGTTGTAGGTCGTTGCAGGTTTGTAGTTGTAGGACTTTGCTGGTGTGTTGTTGTATGTCTTTGCAGGTGTGTTGTTGCAGGTCTTTGCAGGAGTGTTGATGTAGTCTTTGCTGGTGTGTTCTTCTGGGTCTTTGCTGGTGTGTGGTTGTAGGTCCTTGCAGGTATATTGTTGTAGGTCTTTGCTGGTATGTTGCTGTACGTCCGTGCTGTTGTGTTATAGGTCTGTGCTGGTGTGTTGTTGTAGGTTTTTGCCAGTGTGTTGCTGTAGGTCTTTGCTGGAATATTGTTGTATGTCTTTACAGGTGGGTTGTTGTAGGTCTGTGCTGGTATTTTGTTGTAGTTCTGTGGTGGTGTGTTGTTGTAGGTCTGTGCTGGTATGTTGTTGTAGATCTGTGCTTGTGTGTTGTTGTAGGTTTGCACTGGTGTATTGTTGTAAGTCTCTGCTGGTGTGGTGTTGTTTTATCTGAGCTGGTACGTTATTGTATGTCTGTGCTGGTGTGTTGTTGTAGTTCTGTGCTGGTGTGTTGTTGTAGGTCTGTACTGGTGTGTTGTTGTAGGTCTCCAGTGATATGTTGTTGTAGGTCTGTGCTGGTGTGTTGTAGGTCTTTGCAGGTGTGTTGTAGGTCTGTGCTGGTATGTTGTTGTACGTCTTTGCAGGTGTGTTGATGCAGCTCTTTACTGGTATGTTGATGTAGGTCTGTGCTGTTGTGTTGTAGGTCTATACTGCTGTGTTGTTATAGGTTTGTACTGGTGTGTTGTTGTAGGTCTTTGAAAGTGTGTTGTCGTTCTGTGCTGGTATTTTGTTGTAGGTCTGTGGTGGAGTGTTGTTGTAGGTCTGTGCTGGTGTGTTGTTGCAGGTCTCTGCTGGTGTGTTGTAGGTCTGCACTGGTATACTGTTGTAGGTCTGTGCTGGTGTGTTGTTGTAGGTCTGTGCTGGTATGTTATTGTATGTCTGTACTGATGTGTTGTTGTAGGTCATTGCAGGTTTGTTGTTGTAGGTCTGTACTGTTGTGTTGTTGTCGGTCTGTACTGATATGTTGTTGTCAGTCTGTGCTGGTGTGTTGTTGTAAGTCTGTGCTGGTGAGTTGGTGTAGGTCTGTACTGATATTTTGTTCTTGGTCTGTGCTGTTATGTTGTTATACGTCAGTACTGTTGTGTTGTTGTAAGTCTGTACTGGTATGTTGTTGTAGATCTGTGCTTGTGTGTTGTTGTAGGTTTGCACTGGTGTATTGTTGTAGGTCTCTGCTGGTGTGTTGTTGTTGGTCTGTGCTGGTATGTTGTTGTATGTCTGTGCTGGTGTGTTGTTTTAGTTCTGTGCGGGTGTGTTGCGGTGGGTCTGTGCGGGTGTGTTGTTGTAGGGCTGTACTGGTGTGTTGTTGTAGGTCTCCAGTGATATGTTGTTGTAGGTCTGTGCTGGTGTGTTGTTGTAGGTCTTTGCAGGTGTGTTGTAGGTCTGTACTGGTATGTTGTTGTACCTCTGCACTGGTGTGTTGTTGTAAGTCTGTGCTGGTGTGTTGTTTTAGGTCTGCACTGTTGTGTTCTTGTAGGTCTGTACTGATATATTGTTGTAGGTCTGTGCTGGTGTGTTGTTGTAGGTCTGTGCTGATGTGTTGATTTAGGTCTGCACTGGTGTGTTGTAGGTCTGTGCTGGTGTGTTTTTGCAGGTCTGTGCTGGTGTGTTGTTATAGGTCTGTACCCTTGCGTTGTTGTAGGTATGTACTGCTGTGTTGTTGTAGTTCTTTGCTGGTGTGTTTTTGTAGGTCTGTGCTGGTGTGTTGTTGTAGGTCTTTACTGGAGTGTTGTAGGTCTGTGCTGTTTTGTTGTTGTAGGTCTGTGCTGGTGTGTTGTTGTAGGTCTGTGCTCGTATGTTGATGTAGGTCTTTACTGGAGTGTTGTAGGTCTGTGCTGGTTTGTTGTTGTAGGTCTGTGCTGGTGTGTTGTTGTAGGTCTGTGCTCGTATGTTGATGTAGGTCTGTTCTGGTGTGTTGTAGGTCTGTGCTAATGTGTGGTTGTAGGTCTGTGCTGGTGTGTTGTATGTCTGTACTGGTGTGTTGTTGTAGGTCGTTGCAGGTTTGTAGTTGTAGGACTTTGCTGGTGTGTTGTTGTATGTCTTTGCAGGTGCATTGTTGCAGGTCTTTGCAGGAGTGTTGATGTAGTCTTTGCTGGTGTGTTCTTCTGGGTCTTTGCTGGTGTGTGGTTGTAGGTCCTTGCAGGTATATTGTTGTAGGTCTTTGCTGGTATGTTGCTGTACGTCCGTGCCGTTGTGTTATAGGTCTGTGCTGGTCTGTTGTTGTAGGTTTTTGCCGGTGTGTTATTGTAGGTCTTTGCTGGAATATTGTTGTATGTCTTTGCAGGTGGGTTGTTGTAGGTCTGTGCTGGTATTTTGTTGTAGTTCTGTGGTGGTGTGTTGTAGGTCTGTGCTGGTATGTTGTTGTAGATCTGTGCTTGTGTGTTGTTGTAGGTTTGCACTGGTGTATTGTTGTAAGTCTCTGCTGGTGTGGTGTTGTTTTATCTGAGCTGGTATGTTGTTGTATGTCTGTGCTGGTGTGTTGTTGTAGTTCTGTGCTGGTGTGTTGTTGTAGGTCTGTACTGGTGTGTTGTTGTAGGTCTCCAGTGATATGTTGTTGTAGGTCTGTGCTGGTGTGTTGTTGTAGGTCTTTGCAGGTGTGTTGTAGGTCTGTGCTGCTACGTTGTTGTATGTCTTTGCAGGTGTGTTGTTGCAGGTCTTTGCAGGTGTGTTGATGCAGCGCTTTACTGGTACGTTGATGTAGGTCTGTGCTGTTGTGTTGTAGGTCTATACTGCTGTGTTGTTATAGGTTTGTACTGGTGTGTTGTTGTAGGTCTTTGAAAGTGTGTTGTTGTCGTTCTGTGCTGGTATTTTGTTGTAGGTCTGTGGTGGAGTGTTGTTGTAGGTCTGTGCTGGTGTGTTGTTGCAGGTCTCTGCTGGTGTGTTGTAGGTCTGCACTGGTGTACTGTTGTAGGTCTGTGCTGGTGTGTTGTTGTAGGTCTGTGCTGGTATGTTATTGTATGTCTGTACTGATGTGTTGTTGTAGGTCGTTGCAGGTTTGTTGTTGTACGTCTGTGCTGGTGAGTTGGTGTAGGTCTGTACTGATATTTTGTTCTAGGTCTGTGCTGTTATGTTGTTATACGTCTGTACTGTTGTGTTGTTGTAAGTCTGTACTGGTATGTTGTTGTAGGTCTGTGCTGTTGTGTTGTTGTAGGTATGTGCTGGTGTTTTGCTGTCGGTCTTTGCAGGTGTGTTCTTGTAGGTCTGTACTGGTGTGTTGTTGTAGGTTTTTACTAGTGTGTTGTTGTAGGTCTTTATTGCTGTGTTGTTTAGGTCTGTGCTGGTGTGTTGTTGTAGGTCTGTGCTCGTATGTTGATGCAGGTCTGTGCTGGAGTGCTGTAGTCCTGTTCTGGTGTGTTGTTATAGGTCTGTACCCTTGCGTTGTTGTAGGTATGCACTGCTGTGTTGTTGTATGTCTTTGCTGGTGTTTTGTTGCAGGTCTGTACTCTTGTGTTGTTGTAGGTCTGCACTGGTGTGTTGTTGTAGGTTTGTACTGATGTGTTGTTGTAGGTCTGTGCTGGTGTGTTGTTATAGGTCTGTACTGGTGCATTTTTTTTGATATGTAGTGGTGTGTTGTTGTAGGTCTTCGCTGGTGTTTTGTTGTTGGTCTGCACTGGTGTGTTGTTGTAGGTCTGCACTGTTGTGTTGCGGTAGGTTTGTACTGATGTATTGTTGTAGGTCTGTACTGGTCTGTTGTTGTATGCCTGTACTGGTGTGTTGTTGTAGGTCAGTACTAGTATGTAGTAGGTCTGTGCTGGTGTGTTGTTGTAGGTCTGTACTGGTATTTTCCTGTAGGTCTGTACTGGTGTGTTGTTGTAGGTCTTTGCTGGTGTGTTGTACATCTGTGCTGGTGTATTGTAGTTCTTTGCAGGTCTGTTGTTGTAGGTTTTTGCTGGTGTGTTGTTGTACGTCTGTGCTGTTGTGTTGATGTACGTCTGTGCTGGTATGTTGTTGTAGGTCTGTTCTGATCTGTTGTAGGTCTGTGCTAGGGTATTGTTGTAGGTCTGTGCAGGTGTGTTGTTGTTGGTCTGCGCTGGTGTGTTGTTGTAGCACAGTGCTGGTGCTTTGTTGTAGGTCTTTGCAGGTGTGTTGTTGTAGGTCTGTGCTGGTATTTTGTTGTAGGCCTTGCTGGTGTTTTGTTTTAGGTCTTTGCCAGTGTGTTGTTGTAGATCTGTGCTTCTGTGTTGTTATAGGTCTTTGAATTTGTGTTGCTGTGGGTCTTTGTTTGTGAGTTGTTGTAGGTCTGTGCTTGTGTGTTGTTGTAGGTCTTTGCAGGTGTGTTGTTGTAGGTCTTTGCTGATGTGTTGTTGTAGGTCTTCGCTGGTGTGTTGTTGTAGGTCTTTGCGGTTTTTGTTGTAGATCTGCAGTGGGTTGTTGTTGTAGGCCTGTGCTGGTGTGTTGTGGGTCTGTGCTGGTGTGTTGTTGTCGGTCTTTGCTGGTGTGTTGTTGTAGGTCTTTGCCGGTGTGTTCTTGTAGGTCCTGGCTGGTGTGTTGTTGTAGATCTGTCGTGGTGTGTTGTAGATCTGTGCGGGTGTGTTGTTGTAGGTCTTTGCTGGTGAGTTGTTGTAGGTCTTTGCTGGTTTGTTGTTGTAGGTCTTTGCAGGTGTGTTGTTGTAGGTCTTTGCACTTGTGTTGTTGTAGGTCTTTGCAGGTGTGTTGTTGTAGATCTGTGCTGGTGTGTTGTTGTAGGTGTGTTCTGGTGTGTTGTAGGTCTGTGCTGGTGTATTGTTGTAGGTCTTTGTTGGTGTGTTGTTGTAGATCTGTGCTGGTGTGTTGTAGGTCTGTGCTGGTGTGTTGTTATAGGTCTTTGCTGGTGTGTTTTTGTAGGTCTGTGCTAGTGTGTTGTTGTATGTCTGTGCTGGTGTATTATTGTCGTTCTTTGCTGTTGTGTTGTTGTAGGTCTTTGCAGGTGTGTTGTTGTAGATCTGTGCTGGTGTGTTGTTGTAGGTCTGTGCTGGTGTGTTGTTGTAGGTCTTTGCAGGTGTGTTATTGTAGTTCTTTGCGTGTGTGTCATTGTAGGTCTTTGCAGATGTATTGTTGTAGTTCTTTGCTCTTGTGTTGTTGTAGGTCTTTGCGGGTGTGTTGTTGTATGTGTTTGCTGATGTGATGTTGTATCTCTGTCCTGGTGTGTTGTAGGCCTGTTCTGGTGTGTTGTTGTAGGTCTTTGCTGGTGTGTTGTTGTAGGTCTTTGCAGCTGTGTTGTTCTCCTTCTGTGCTGGTATTTTGTTGTAGGTCTGTGGTGGTGTGTTGTAGGTTTGTGCTGGTGTGTTGTTGCAGGTCTCTGCTGGCGTGTTGTTGTAGGTCTGCACTGGTGTATTGTTGTAGGTCTGTGTTGGTGTGTTGTTGTAGGTCTGTGCTGGTATGTTGTTGTATGTCTATACTGGGTGTTGTTGTAGGTCGTTGCAAGTTTGTTGTTGTAAGTCTTTGCTGGTGTGTTGTTGTATGTCTTTGCACGTGTGTTGTTGCAGGTCTTTGCTGGAATATTGTTGTATGTCTTTACAGGTGGGTTGTTGTAGGTCTGTGCTGGTATTTTGTTGTAGTTCTGTGGTGGTGTGTTGTTGTAGGTCTGTGCTGGTATGTTGTTGTAAGTCTGTGCTGGTGTTTTGTTGTCGGTCTGCACTGGTGTGTTGTTGTAGGTTTGTACTGATGTGTTGTTATAGGTCTGTACTGGTGCGTTTTTTTTTGGTATGTAGTGGTGTGTTGTTGTAGGTCTTTGTTGGTGTGTTGTTGTATGTCTTTGCAGGTGTGTTGTTGCAGGTCTTTGCAGATGTGTTGATGTAGTCTTTGCTGGTGTGTTGTTCTGGGTCTTTGCTGGTGTGTTGTTATAGGTCCTTGCAGGTATATTGTTGTAGGTCTTTGCTGGTACGTTGCTGTACGTCTGTGCCGTTGTGTTGTAGGACTGTGCTAGTGTGTTGTTGTAGGTTCTTGCCGGTGTGTTGTTGTAGTTCTTTGCTGGAATATTGTTGTATGTCTTTGCAAGTGGGATGTTGTAGGTCTGTGCTGGTATTTTGTTCTAGTTCTGTGGTGGTGTGTTGTTGTAGGTCTGTGCTGGTATGTTGTTGTAGATCTGTGCTTGTGTGTTGTTGTAGGTTTGCACTGGTGTATTGTTGTAGGACTCTGCTGGTGTGTTGTTGTTGGTCTGTGCTGGTATGTTGTTGTATGTCTGTGCTGGTGTGTTGTTGTAGTTCTGTGCTGGTGTGTTGCTGTGGGTCTGTGCGGGTGTGTTGTTGTAGGGCTGTACTGATATTTTGTTCTTGGTCTGTGCTGTTATGTTGTTATACGTCTGTACTGTTGTGTTGTTGTAAGTCTGTACTGGTATGTTGTTGTAGATCTGTGCTTGTGTGTTGTTGTAGGTTTGCACTGGTGTATTGTTGTAGGTCTCTGCTGGTGTGTTGTTGTTGGTCTGTGCTGGTATGTTGTTGTATGTCTGTGCTGGTGTGTTGTTTTAGTTCTGTGCGGGTGTGTTGCGGTGGGTCTGTGCGGGTGTGTTGTTGTAGGGCTGTACTGGTGTGTTGTTGTAGGTCTCCAGTGATATGTTGTTGTAGGTCTGTGCTGGTGTGTTGTTGTAGGTCTTTGCAGGTGTGTTGTAGGTCTGTACTGGTATGTTGTTGTACCTCTGCACTGGTGTGTTGTTGTAAGTCTGTGCTGGTGTGTTGTTTTAGGTCTGCACTGTTGTGTTCTTGTAGGTCTGTACTGATATATTGTTGTAGGTCTGTGCTGGTGTGTTGTTGTAGGTCTGTGCTGATGTGTTGATTTAGGTCTGCACTGGTGTGTTGTAGGTCTGTGCTGGTGTGTTTTTGCAGGTCTGTGCTGGTGTGTTGTTATAGGTCTGTACCCTTGCGTTGTTGTAGGTATGTACTGCTGTGTTGTTGTAGTTCTTTGCTGGTGTGTTTTTGTAGGTCTGTGCTGGTGTGTTGTTGTAGCTCTTTACTGGTGTGTTGTAGGTCTGTGCTGGTGTGTTGTTGTAGGTCTGTGCTGTTGTGTTGTTGTAGGTCTTTGCTGGTATGTTGATGTAGGATTGTGCTGTTGTTTTGTAGGTCTATACTGCTGTGTTGTTATAGGTTTGTACTGGTGCGTTGTTTTTGGTATGTAGTGGTGTCTTGTTGTAGGTCTTTGCAGGTGTGTTGTTGTAGGTCTGTGCTGAAGTGTTGTTGTAGGTCTTTGCTGGTATGTTGATGTAGGTTTGTGCTGTTGTTTTGTGGGTCTATACTGCTGTGTTGTTATAGGTTTGTACTGGTGTCTTGTTGTAGGCCTGTGCTGGTATTTTGTTGTAGTTCTGTAGTGAGATGTTGTTGTAGGTCTGCGCTGGTATGTTGTTTTATGTCTGTGCTGGTGTGTTCTAGGTCAGTGCTGGTGTGTTGTTGTCGGTCTGTACTGTTGTGTTGTTGTCGGTCTGTACTGATATGTTGTTGTCGGTCTGTGCTGGTGTGTTGTTTTAGGTCTGTGCGAGTGTGTTTGTCTAGGTCTGTACTGATATTTTGTTCTTGGTCTGTGCTGTTATGTTGTTATACGTCTGTACTGGTGTGTTGTTGTCGGTCTGTACTGTTGTGTTGTTGTAGGTGTGTGCTGGTGTGTTGGTGTAGGTCTGTACTGATATTTTGTTCTTGGTCTGTGCTGTTATGTTGTTATACGTCTGTACTGGTGTGTTGTTGTAAGTCTGTACTGGTATGTTGTTGTAGGTCTTTGCTGCTGTGTTGTTGTATTTCTGTGCTGTTGTGTTGTTGTAGGTCTGTGCTGGTGTTTTGCTTTCGGTCTTTGCAGGTGTGTACTTGTAGGTCTGCACTGGTGTGTTGTTGTAGGTCTTTACTGGTGTGTTGTTGTAGGTGTGTGCTGGTGTGTTGCTGTAGGTCTTTGCAGGTGTGTTTTTGTTGGTCTGTGTTGGTTTGTTGTAGGTCTTTATTGTTGTGTTGTTGTAGGTCTGTGCTGGTGTGTTGTAGGTCTTTACTGGTGTGTTGTATGTCTGTGCTGGTTTGTTGTTGTAGGTCTGTGCTGGTGTGTTGTTGTAGGTCTGTGCTCGTATGTTGATTTAGGTCTGTGCTGGCGTGTTGTTGTCAGTCTGTACTGGTGTGTTGTTGTAGGTCTCTAGTGATATGTTGTTGTAGGTCTTTGCTGGTGTGTTGTAGGTCTGTACTGGTATGTTGTTGGACCTCTGCACTGGTGTGTTGTTGTAGGTCTGTGCTGGTGTGTTGTTTTAGGTCTGCACTGTTGTGTTCTTGTAGGTCTGTGCTGGTGTATTTTTGGTCTGTGCAGGTGTGTTGTTTTAAATCTCTACTGTTGTGTTGTTGTAGGTCTGTACTGATATATTGTTGTAGGTCTGTGCTGGTGTGTTGTTGTAGGTCTGTGCTGATGTGTTGATGTAGGTCTGCACTGGTGTGTTGTAGTTCTGTGCTGATGTGTTTTTGCAGGTCTGTGCTGAAGTATTGTTGTAGGTCTTTGCTGGTATGTTGATGTAGGTTTGTGCTGTTGTTTTGTAGGTCTATACTGCTGTGTTGTTATAGGTTTGTACTGGTGTCTTGTTGTAGGTCTGTGCTGGTATTTTGTTGTAGTTCTGTAGTGATATGCTGTTGTAGGTCTGCGCTGGTATGTTGTTGTATGTCTGTGCTGGTGTGTTCTAGGTCAGTGCTGGTGTGTTGTTGTCGGTCTGTACTGTTGTGTTGTTGTCGGTCTGTACTGATATGTTGTTGTCGGTCTGTGCTGGTGTGTTGTTTTAGGTCTGTGCGAGTGTGTTTGTCTAGGTCTGTACTGATATTTTGTTCTTGGTCTGTGCTGTTATGTTGTTATACGTCTGTACTGGTGTGTTGTTGTCGGTCTGTACTGTTGTGTTGTTGTAGGTGTGTGCTGGTGTGTTGGTGTAGGTCTGTACTGATATTTTGTTCTTGGTCTGTGCTGTTATGTTGTTATACGTCTGTACTGGTGTGTTGTTGTAAGTCTGTACTGGTATGTTGTTGTAGGTCTTTGCTGCTGTGTTGTTGTATTTCTGTGCTGTTGTGTTGTTGTAGGTCTGTGCTGGTGTTTTGCTTTCGGTCTTTGCAGGTGTGTACTTGTAGGTCTGCACTGGTGTGTTGTTGTAGGTCTTTACTGGTGTGTTGTTGTAGGTGTGTGCTGGTGTGTTGCTGTAGGTCTTTGCAGGTGTGTTTTTGTTGGTCTGTGTTGGTTTGTTGTAGGTCTTTATTGTTGTGTTGTTGTAGGTCTGTGCTGGTGTGTTGTAGGTCTTTACTGGTGTGTTGTATGTCTGTGCTGGTTTGTTGTTGTAGGTCTGTGCTGGTGTGTTGTTGTAGGTCTGTGCTCGTATGGTGATTTAGGTCTGTGCTGGCGTGTTGTTGTCAGTCTGTACTGGTGTGTTGTTGTAGGTCTCTAGTGATATGTTGTTGTAGGTCTTTGCTGGTGTGTTGTAGGTCTGTACTGGTATGTTGTTGGACCTCTGCACTGGTGTGTTGTTGTAGGTCTGTGCTGGTGTGTTGTTTTAGGTCTGCACTGTTGTGTTCTTGTAGGTCTGTGCTGGTGTATTTTTGGTCTGTGCAGGTGTGTTGTTTTAAATCTCTACTGTTGTGTTGTTGTAGGTCTGTACTGATATATTGTTGTAGGTCTGTGCTGGTGTGTTGTTGTAGGTCTGTGCTGATGTGTTGATGTAGGTCTGCACTGGTGTGTTGTAGTTCTGTGCTGATGTGTTTTTGCAGGTCTGTGCTGAAGTATTGTTGTAGGTCTTTGCTGGTATGTTGATGTAGGTTTGTGCTGTTGTTTTGTAGGTCTATACTGCTGTGTTGTTATAGGTTTGTACTGGTGTCTTGTTGTAGGTCTGTGCTGGTATTTTGTTGTAGTTCTGTAGTGATATGCTGTTGTAGGTCTGCGCTGGTATGTTGTTGTATGTCTGTGCTGGTGTGTTCTAGGTCAGTGCTGGTGTGTTGTTGTCGGTCTGTACTGTTGTGTTGTTGTCGGTCTGTACTGATATGTTGTTGTCGGTCTGTGCTGGTGTGTTGTTGTAGGTCTGTGCTGGTATGTTGTTGTAGGTCTGTGCTGGTGTTTTGTTGTCGGTCTGCACTGGTGTGTTGTTGTAGGTTTGTACTGATGTGTTGTTATAGGTCTGTACTGGTGCGTTTTTTTTTGGTATGTAGTGGTGTGTTGTTGTAGGTCTTTGTTGGTGTGTTGTTGTATGTCTTTGCAGGTGTGTTGTTGCAGGTCTTTGCAGATGTGTTGATGTAGTCTTTGCTGGTGTGTTGTTCTGGGTCTTTGCTGGTGTGTTGTTATAGGTCCTTGCAGGTATATTGTTGTAGGTCTTTGCTGGTACGTTGCTGTACGTCTGTGCCGTTGTGTTGTAGGACTGTGCTAGTGTGTTGTTGTAGGTTCTTGCCGGTGTGTTGTTGTAGTTCTTTGCTGGAATATTGTTGTATGTCTTTGCAAGTGGGATGTTGTAGGTCTGTGCTGGTATTTTGTTCTAGTTCTGTGGTGGTGTGTTGTTGTAGGTCTGTGCTGGTATGTTGTTGTAGATCTGTGCTTGTGTGTTGTTGTAGGTTTGCACTGGTGTATTGTTGTAGGACTCTGCTGGTGTGTTGTTGTTGGTCTGTGCTGGTATGTTGTTGTATGTCTGTGCTGGTGTGTTGTTGTAGTTCTGTGCTGGTGTGTTGCTGTGGGTCTGTGCGGGTGTGTTGTTGTAGGGCTGTACTGGTGTGTTGTTGTAGGTCTCCAGTGATATGTTGTTGTAGGTCTGTGCTGGTGTGTTGTTGTAGGTCTTTGCAGGTGTGTTGTAGGTCTGTACTGGTATGTTGATGTAGGTCTGTTCTGGTGTGTTGTAGGTCTGTGCTAATGTGTGGTTGTAGGTCTGTGCTGGTGTGTTGTATGTCTGTACTGGTGTGTTGTTGTAGGTCGTTGCAGGTTTGTAGTTGTAGGACTTTGCTGGTGTGTTGTTGTATGTCTTTGCAGGTGTGTTGTTGCAGGTCTTTGCAGGAGTGTTGATGTAGTCTTTGCTGGTGTGTTCTTCTGGGTCTTTGCTGGTGTGTGGTTGTAGGTCCTTGCAGGTATATTGTTGTAGGTCTTTGCTGGTATGTTGCTGTACGTCCGTGCTGTTGTGTTATAGGTCTGTGCTGGTGTGTTGTTGTAGGTTTTTGCCAGTGTGTTGCTGTAGGTCTTTGCTGGAATATTGTTGTATGTCTTTACAGGTGGGTTGTTGTAGGTCTGTGCTGGTATTTTGTTGTAGTTCTGTGGTGGTGTGTTGTTGTAGGTCTGTGCTGGTATGTTGTTGTAGATCTGTGCTTGTGTGTTGTTGTAGGTTTGCACTGGTGTATTGTTGTAAGTCTCTGCTGGTGTGGTGTTGTTTTATCTGAGCTGGTACGTTATTGTATGTCTGTGCTGGTGTGTTGTTGTAGTTCTGTGCTGGTGTGTTGTTGTAGGTCTGTACTGGTGTGTTGTTGTAGGTCTCCAGTGATATGTTGTTGTAGGTCTGTGCTGGTGTGTTGTAGGTCTTTGCAGGTGTGTTGTAGGTCTGTGCTGGTATGTTGTTGTACGTCTTTGCAGGTGTGTTGATGCAGCTCTTTACTGGTATGTTGATGTAGGTCTGTGCTGTTGTGTTGTAGGTCTATACTGCTGTGTTGTTATAGGTTTGTACTGGTGTGTTGTTGTAGGTCTTTGAAAGTGTGTTGTCGTTCTGTGCTGGTATTTTGTTGTAGGTCTGTGGTGGAGTGTTGTTGTAGGTCTGTGCTGGTGTGTTGTTGCAGGTCTCTGCTGGTGTGTTGTAGGTCTGCACTGGTATACTGTTGTAGGTCTGTGCTGGTGTGTTGTTGTAGGTCTGTGCTGGTATGTTATTGTATGTCTGTACTGATGTGTTGTTGTAGGTCATTGCAGGTTTGTTGTTGTAGGTCTGTACTGTTGTGTTGTTGTCGGTCTGTACTGATATGTTGTTGTCAGTCTGTGCTGGTGTGTTGTTGTAAGTCTGTGCTGGTGAGTTGGTGTAGGTCTGTACTGATATTTTGTTCTTGGTCTGTGCTGTTATGTTGTTATACGTCAGTACTGTTGTGTTGTTGTAAGTCTGTACTGGTATGTTGTTGTAGATCTGTGCTTGTGTGTTGTTGTAGGTTTGCACTGGTGTATTGTTGTAGGTCTCTGCTGGTGTGTTGTTGTTGGTCTGTGCTGGTATGTTGTTGTATGTCTGTGCTGGTGTGTTGTTTTAGTTCTGTGCGGGTGTGTTGCGGTGGGTCTGTGCGGGTGTGTTGTTGTAGGGCTGTACTGGTGTGTTGTTGTAGGTCTCCAGTGATATGTTGTTGTAGGTCTGTGCTGGTGTGTTGTTGTAGGTCTTTGCAGGTGTGTTGTAGGTCTGTACTGGTATGTTGTTGTACCTCTGCACTGGTGTGTTGTTGTAAGTCTGTGCTGGTGTGTTGTTTTAGGTCTGCACTGTTGTGTTCTTGTAGGTCTGTACTGATATATTGTTGTAGGTCTGTGCTGGTGTGTTGTTGTAGGTCTGTGCTGATGTGTTGATTTAGGTCTGCACTGGTGTGTTGTAGGTCTGTGCTGGTGTGTTTTTGCAGGTCTGTGCTGGTGTGTTGTTATAGGTCTGTACCCTTGCGTTGTTGTAGGTATGTACTGCTGTGTTGTTGTAGTTCTTTGCTGGTGTGTTTTTGTAGGTCTGTGCTGGTGTGTTGTTGTAGGTCTTTACTGGAGTGTTGTAGGTCTGTGCTGTTTTGTTGTTGTAGGTCTGTGCTGGTGTGTTGTTGTAGGTCTGTGCTCGTATGTTGATGTAGGTCTTTACTGGAGTGTTGTAGGTCTGTGCTGGTTTGTTGTTGTAGGTCTGTGCTGGTGTGTTGTTGTAGGTCTGTGCTCGTATGTTGATGTAGGTCTGTTCTGGTGTGTTGTAGGTCTGTGCTAATGTGTGGTTGTAGGTCTGTGCTGGTGTGTTGTATGTCTGTACTGGTGTGTTGTTGTAGGTCGTTGCAGGTTTGTAGTTGTAGGACTTTGCTGGTGTGTTGTTGTATGTCTTTGCAGGTGCATTGTTGCAGGTCTTTGCAGGAGTGTTGATGTAGTCTTTGCTGGTGTGTTCTTCTGGGTCTTTGCTGGTGTGTGGTTGTAGGTCCTTGCAGGTATATTGTTGTAGGTCTTTGCTGGTATGTTGCTGTACGTCCGTGCCGTTGTGTTATAGGTCTGTGCTGGTCTGTTGTTGTAGGTTTTTGCCGGTGTGTTATTGTAGGTCTTTGCTGGAATATTGTTGTATGTCTTTGCAGGTGGGTTGTTGTAGGTCTGTGCTGGTATTTTGTTGTAGTTCTGTGGTGGTGTGTTGTAGGTCTGTGCTGGTATGTTGTTGTAGATCTGTGCTTGTGTGTTGTTGTAGGTTTGCACTGGTGTATTGTTGTAAGTCTCTGCTGGTGTGGTGTTGTTTTATCTGAGCTGGTATGTTGTTGTATGTCTGTGCTGGTGTGTTGTTGTAGTTCTGTGCTGGTGTGTTGTTGTAGGTCTGTACTGGTGTGTTGTTGTAGGTCTCCAGTGATATGTTGTTGTAGGTCTGTGCTGGTGTGTTGTTGTAGGTCTTTGCAGGTGTGTTGTAGGTCTGTGCTGCTACGTTGTTGTATGTCTTTGCAGGTGTGTTGTTGCAGGTCTTTGCAGGTGTGTTGATGCAGCGCTTTACTGGTACGTTGATGTAGGTCTGTGCTGTTGTGTTGTAGGTCTATACTGCTGTGTTGTTATAGGTTTGTACTGGTGTGTTGTTGTAGGTCTTTGAAAGTGTGTTGTTGTCGTTCTGTGCTGGTATTTTGTTGTAGGTCTGTGGTGGAGTGTTGTTGTAGGTCTGTGCTGGTGTGTTGTTGCAGGTCTCTGCTGGTGTGTTGTAGGTCTGCACTGGTGTACTGTTGTAGGTCTGTGCTGGTGTGTTGTTGTAGGTCTGTGCTGGTATGTTATTGTATGTCTGTACTGATGTGTTGTTGTAGGTCGTTGCAGGTTTGTTGTTGTACGTCTGTGCTGGTGAGTTGGTGTAGGTCTGTACTGATATTTTGTTCTAGGTCTGTGCTGTTATGTTGTTATACGTCTGTACTGTTGTGTTGTTGTAAGTCTGTACTGGTATGTTGTTGTAGGTCTGTGCTGTTGTGTTGTTGTAGGTATGTGCTGGTGTTTTGCTGTCGGTCTTTGCAGGTGTGTTCTTGTAGGTCTGTACTGGTGTGTTGTTGTAGGTTTTTACTAGTGTGTTGTTGTAGGTCTTTATTGCTGTGTTGTTTAGGTCTGTGCTGGTGTGTTGTTGTAGGTCTGTGCTCGTATGTTGATGCAGGTCTGTGCTGGAGTGCTGTAGTCCTGTTCTGGTGTGTTGTTATAGGTCTGTACCCTTGCGTTGTTGTAGGTATGCACTGCTGTGTTGTTGTATGTCTTTGCTGGTGTTTTGTTGCAGGTCTGTACTCTTGTGTTGTTGTAGGTCTGCACTGGTGTGTTGTTGTAGGTTTGTACTGATGTGTTGTTGTAGGTCTGTGCTGGTGTGTTGTTATAGGTCTGTACTGGTGCATTTTTTTTGATATGTAGTGGTGTGTTGTTGTAGGTCTTCGCTGGTGTTTTGTTGTTGGTCTGCACTGGTGTGTTGTTGTAGGTCTGCACTGTTGTGTTGCGGTAGGTTTGTACTGATGTATTGTTGTAGGTCTGTACTGGTCTGTTGTTGTATGCCTGTACTGGTGTGTTGTTGTAGGTCAGTACTAGTATGTAGTAGGTCTGTGCTGGTGTGTTGTTGTAGGTCTGTACTGGTATTTTCCTGTAGGTCTGTACTGGTGTGTTGTTGTAGGTCTTTGCTGGTGTGTTGTACATCTGTGCTGGTGTATTGTAGTTCTTTGCAGGTCTGTTGTTGTAGGTTTTTGCTGGTGTGTTGTTGTACGTCTGTGCTGTTGTGTTGATGTACGTCTGTGCTGGTATGTTGTTGTAGGTCTGTTCTGATCTGTTGTAGGTCTGTGCTAGGGTATTGTTGTAGGTCTGTGCAGGTGTGTTGTTGTTGGTCTGCGCTGGTGTGTTGTTGTAGCACAGTGCTGGTGCTTTGTTGTAGGTCTTTGCAGGTGTGTTGTTGTAGGTCTGTGCTGGTATTTTGTTGTAGGCCTTGCTGGTGTTTTGTTTTAGGTCTTTGCCAGTGTGTTGTTGTAGATCTGTGCTTCTGTGTTGTTATAGGTCTTTGAATTTGTGTTGCTGTGGGTCTTTGTTTGTGAGTTGTTGTAGGTCTGTGCTTGTGTGTTGTTGTAGGTCTTTGCAGGTGTGTTGTTGTAGGTCTTTGCTGATGTGTTGTTGTAGGTCTTCGCTGGTGTGTTGTTGTAGGTCTTTGCGGTTTTTGTTGTAGATCTGCAGTGGGTTGTTGTTGTAGGCCTGTGCTGGTGTGTTGTGGGTCTGTGCTGGTGTGTTGTTGTCGGTCTTTGCTGGTGTGTTGTTGTAGGTCTTTGCCGGTGTGTTCTTGTAGGTCCTGGCTGGTGTGTTGTTGTAGATCTGTCGTGGTGTGTTGTAGATCTGTGCGGGTGTGTTGTTGTAGGTCTTTGCTGGTGAGTTGTTGTAGGTCTTTGCTGGTTTGTTGTTGTAGGTCTTTGCAGGTGTGTTGTTGTAGGTCTTTGCACTTGTGTTGTTGTAGGTCTTTGCAGGTGTGTTGTTGTAGATCTGTGCTGGTGTGTTGTTGTAGGTGTGTTCTGGTGTGTTGTAGGTCTGTGCTGGTGTATTGTTGTAGGTCTTTGTTGGTGTGTTGTTGTAGATCTGTGCTGGTGTGTTGTAGGTCTGTGCTGGTGTGTTGTTATAGGTCTTTGCTGGTGTGTTTTTGTAGGTCTGTGCTAGTGTGTTGTTGTATGTCTGTGCTGGTGTATTATTGTCGTTCTTTGCTGTTGTGTTGTTGTAGGTCTTTGCAGGTGTGTTGTTGTAGATCTGTGCTGGTGTGTTGTTGTAGGTCTGTGCTGGTGTGTTGTTGTAGGTCTTTGCAGGTGTGTTATTGTAGTTCTTTGCGTGTGTGTCATTGTAGGTCTTTGCAGATGTATTGTTGTAGTTCTTTGCTCTTGTGTTGTTGTAGGTCTTTGCGGGTGTGTTGTTGTATGTGTTTGCTGATGTGATGTTGTATCTCTGTCCTGGTGTGTTGTAGGCCTGTTCTGGTGTGTTGTTGTAGGTCTTTGCTGGTGTGTTGTTGTAGGTCTTTGCAGCTGTGTTGTTCTCCTTCTGTGCTGGTATTTTGTTGTAGGTCTGTGGTGGTGTGTTGTAGGTTTGTGCTGGTGTGTTGTTGCAGGTCTCTGCTGGCGTGTTGTTGTAGGTCTGCACTGGTGTATTGTTGTAGGTCTGTGTTGGTGTGTTGTTGTAGGTCTGTGCTGGTATGTTGTTGTATGTCTATACTGGGTGTTGTTGTAGGTCGTTGCAAGTTTGTTGTTGTAAGTCTTTGCTGGTGTGTTGTTGTATGTCTTTGCACGTGTGTTGTTGCAGGTCTTTGCTGGAATATTGTTGTATGTCTTTACAGGTGGGTTGTTGTAGGTCTGTGCTGGTATTTTGTTGTAGTTCTGTGGTGGTGTGTTGTTGTAGGTCTGTGCTGGTATGTTGTTGTAAGTCTGTGCTGGTGTTTTGTTGTCGGTCTGCACTGGTGTGTTGTTGTAGGTTTGTACTGATGTGTTGTTATAGGTCTGTACTGGTGCGTTTTTTTTTTGGTATGTAGTGGTGTGTTGTTGTAGGTCTTTGTTGGTGTGTTGTTGTATGTCTTTGCAGGTGTGTTGTTGCAGGTCTTTGCAGATGTGTTGATGTAGTCTTTGCTGGTGTGTTGTTCTGGGTCTTTGCTGGTGTGTTGTTATAGGTCCTTGCAGGTATATTGTTGTAGGTCTTTGCTGGTACGTTGCTGTACGTCTGTGCCGTTGTGTTGTAGGACTGTGCTAGTGTGTTGTTGTAGGTTCTTGCCGGTGTGTTGTTGTAGTTCTTTGCTGGAATATTGTTGTATGTCTTTGCAAGTGGGATGTTGTAGGTCTGTGCTGGTATTTTGTTCTAGTTCTGTGGTGGTGTGTTGTTGTAGGTCTGTGCTGGTATGTTGTTGTAGATCTGTGCTTGTGTGTTGTTGTAGGTTTGCACTGGTGTATTGTTGTAGGACTCTGCTGGTGTGTTGTTGTTGGTCTGTGCTGGTATGTTGTTGTATGTCTGTGCTGGTGTGTTGTTGTAGTTCTGTGCTGGTGTGTTGCTGTGGGTCTGTGCGGGTGTGTTGTTGTAGGGCTGTACTGGTGTGTTGTTGTAGGTCTCCAGTGATATGTTGTTGTAGGTCTGTGCTGGTGTGTTGTTGTAGGTCTTTGCAGGTGTGTTGTAGGTCTGTACTGGTATGTTGATGTAGGTCTGTTCTGGTGTGTTGTAGGTCTGTGCTAATGTGTGGTTGTAGGTCTGTGCTGGTGTGTTGTATGTCTGTACTGGTGTGTTGTTGTAGGTCGTTGCAGGTTTGTAGTTGTAGGACTTTGCTGGTGTGTTGTTGTATGTCTTTGCAGGTGTGTTGTTGCAGGTCTTTGCAGGAGTGTTGATGTAGTCTTTGCTGGTGTGTTCTTCTGGGTCTTTGCTGGTGTGTGGTTGTAGGTCCTTGCAGGTATATTGTTGTAGGTCTTTGCTGGTATGTTGCTGTACGTCCGTGCTGTTGTGTTATAGGTCTGTGCTGGTGTGTTGTTGTAGGTTTTTGCCAGTGTGTTGCTGTAGGTCTTTGCTGGAATATTGTTGTATGTCTTTACAGGTGGGTTGTTGTAGGTCTGTGCTGGTATTTTGTTGTAGTTCTGTGGTGGTGTGTTGTTGTAGGTCTGTGCTGGTATGTTGTTGTAGATCTGTGCTTGTGTGTTGTTGTAGGTTTGCACTGGTGTATTGTTGTAAGTCTCTGCTGGTGTGGTGTTGTTTTATCTGAGCTGGTACGTTATTGTATGTCTGTGCTGGTGTGTTGTTGTAGTTCTGTGCTGGTGTGTTGTTGTAGGTCTGTACTGGTGTGTTGTTGTAGGTCTCCAGTGATATGTTGTTGTAGGTCTGTGCTGGTGTGTTGTAGGTCTTTGCAGGTGTGTTGTAGGTCTGTGCTGGTATGTTGTTGTACGTCTTTGCAGGTGTGTTGATGCAGCTCTTTACTGGTATGTTGATGTAGGTCTGTGCTGTTGTGTTGTAGGTCTATACTGCTGTGTTGTTATAGGTTTGTACTGGTGTGTTGTTGTAGGTCTTTGAAAGTGTGTTGTTGTCGTTCTGTGCTGGTATTTTGTTGTAGGTCTGTGGTGGAGTGTTGTTGTAGGTCTGTGCTGGTGTGTTGTTGCAGGTCTCTGCTGGTGTGTTGTAGGTCTGCACTGGTATACTGTTGTAGGTCTGTGCTGGTGTGTTGTTGTAGGTCTGTGCTGGTATGTTATTGTATGTCTGTACTGATGTGTTGTTGTAGGTCATTGCAGGTTTGTTGTTGTAGGTCTGTACTGTTGTGTTGTTGTCGGTCTGTACTGATATGTTGTTGTCAGTCTGTGCTGGTGTGTTGTTGTAAGTCTGTGCTGGTGAGTTGGTGTAGGTCTGTACTGATATTTTGTTCTTGGTCTGTGCTGTTATGTTGTTATACGTCTGTACTGTTGTGTTGTTGTAAGTCTGTACTGGTATGTTGTTGTAGATCTGTGCTTGTGTGTTGTTGTAGGTTTGCACTGGTGTATTGTTGTAGGTCTCTGCTGGTGTGTTGTTGTTGGTCTGTGCTGGTATGTTGTTGTATGTCTGTGCTGGTGTGTTGTTTTAGTTCTGTGCGGGTGTGTTGCGGTGGGTCTGTGCGGGTGTGTTGTTGTAGGGCTGTACTGGTGTGTTGTTGTAGGTCTCCAGTGATATGTTGTTGTAGGTCTGTGCTGGTGTGTTGTTGTAGGTCTTTGCAGGTGTGTTGTAGGTCTGTACTGGTATGTTGTTGTACCTCTGCACTGGTGTGTTGTTGTAAGTCTGTGCTGGTGTGTTGTTTTAGGTCTGCACTGTTGTGTTCTTGTAGGTCTGTACTGATATATTGTTGTAGGTCTGTGCTGGTGTGTTGTTGTAGGTCTGTGCTGATGTGTTGATTTAGGTCTGCACTGGTGTGTTGTAGGTCTGTGCTGGTGTGTTTTTGCAGGTCTGTGCTGGTGTGTTGTTATAGGTCTGTACCCTTGCGTTGTTGTAGGTATGTACTGCTGTGTTGTTGTAGTTCTTTGCTGGTGTGTTTTTGTAGGTCTGTGCTGGTGTGTTGTTGTAGGTCTTTACTGGAGTGTTGTAGGTCTGTGCTGTTTTGTTGTTGTAGGTCTGTGCTGGTGTGTTGTTGTAGGTCTGTGCTCGTATGTTGATGTAGGTCTTTACTGGAGTGTTGTAGGTCTGTGCTGGTTTGTTGTTGTAGGTCTGTGCTGGTGTGTTGTTGTAGGTCTGTGCTCGTATGTTGATGTAGGTCTGTTCTGGTGTGTTGTAGGTCTGTGCTAATGTGTGGTTGTAGGTCTGTGCTGGTGTTTTGTATGTCTGTACTGGTGTGTTGTTGTAGGTCGTTGCAGGTTTGTAGTTGTAGGACTTTGCTGGTGTGTTGTTGTATGTCTTTGCAGGTGCGTTGTTGCAGGTCTTTGCAGGAGTGTTGATGTAGTCTTTGCTGGTGTGTTCTTCTGGGTCTTTGCTGGTGTGTGGTTGTAGGTCCTTGCAGGTATATTGTTGTAGGTCTTTGCTGGTATGTTGCTGTACGTCCGTGCCGTTGTGTTATAGGTCTGTGCTGGTCTGTTGTTGTAGGTTTTTGCCGGTGTGTTATTGTAGGTCTTTGCTGGAATATTGTTGTATGTCTTTGCAGGTGGGTTGTTGTAGGTCTGTGCTGGTATTTTGTTGTAGTTCTGTGGTGGTGTGTTGTAGGTCTGTGCTGGTATGTTGTTGTAGATCTGTGCTTGTGTGTTGTTGTAGGTTTGCACTGGTGTATTGTTGTAAGTCTCTGCTGGTGTGGTGTTGTTTTATCTGAGCTGGTATGTTATTGTATGTCTGTGCTGGTGTGTTGTTGTAGTTCTGTGCTGGTGTGTTGTTGTAGGTCTGTACTGGTGTGTTGTTGTAGGTCTCCAGTGATATGTTGTTGTAGGTCTGTGCTGGTGTGTTGTTGTAGGTCTTTGCAGGTGTGTTGTAGGTCTGTGCTGCTACGTTGTTGTATGTCTTTGCAGGTGTGTTGTTGCAGGTCTTTGCAGGTGTGTTGATGCAGCGCTTTACTGGTACGTTGATGTAGGTATGTGCTGTTGTGTTGTAGGTCTATACTGCTGTGTTGTTATAGGTTTGTACTGGTGTGTTGTTGTAGGTCTTTGAAAGTGTGTTGTTGTCGTTCTGTGCTGGTATTTTGTTGTAGGTCTGTGGTGGAGTGTTGTTGTAGGTCTGTGCTGGTGTGTTGTTGCAGGTCTCTGCTGGTGTGTTGTAGGTCTGCACTGGTGTACTGTTGTAGGTCTGTGCTGGTGTGTTGTTGTAGGTCTGTGCTGGTATGTTATTGTATGTCTGTACTGATGTGTTGTTGTAGGTCGTTGCAGGTTTGTTGTTGTACGTCTGTGCTGGTGAGTTGGTGTAGGTCTGTACTGATATTTTGTTCTAGGTCTGTGCTGTTATGTTGTTATACGTCTGTACTGTTGTGTTGTTGTAAGTCTGTACTGGTATGTTGTTGTAGGTCTGTGCTGTTGTGTTGTTGTAGGTATGTGCTGGTGTTTTGCTGTCGGTCTTTGCAGGTGTGTTCTTGTAGGTCTGTACTGGTGTGTTGTTGTAGGTTTTTACTGGTGTGTTGTTGTAGGTCTTTATTGCTGTGTTGTTTAGGTCTGTGCTGGTGTGTTGTTGTAGGTCTGTGCTCGTATGTTGATGCAGGTCTGTGCTGGAGTGCTGTAGTTCTGTTCTGGTGTGTTGTTATAGGTCTGTACCCTTGCGTTGTTGTAGGTATGCACTGCTGTGTTGTTGTATGTCTTTGCTGGTGTTTTGTTGCAGGTCTGTACTCTTGTGTTGTTGTAGGTCTGCACTGGTGTGTTGTTGTAGGTTTGTACTGATGTGTTGTTGTAGGTCTGTGCTGTTGTGTTGTTATAGGTCTGTACTGGTGCATTTTTTTTGATATGTAGTGGTGTGTTGTTGTAGGTCTTCGCTGGTGTTTTGTTGTTGGTCTGCACTGGTGTGTTGTTGTAGGTCTGCACTGTTGTGTTGCGGTAGGTTTGTACTGATGTATTGTTGTAGGTCTGTACTGGTCTGTTGTTGTATGCCTGTACTGGTGTGTTGTTGTAGGTCAGTACTAGTATGTAGTAGGTCTGTGCTGGTGTGTTGTTGTAGGTCTGTACTGGTATTTTCCTGTAGGTCTGTACTGGTGTGTTGTTGTAGGTCTTTGCTGGTGTGTTGTACATCTGTGCTGGTGTATTGTAGTTCTTTGCAGGTCTGTTGTTGTAGGTTTTTGCTGGTGTGTTGTTGTACATCTGTGCTGTTGTGTTGATGTACGTCTGTGCTGGTATGTTGTTGTAGGTCTGTTCTGATCTGTTGTAGGTCTGTGCTAGGGTATTGTTGTAGGTCTGTGCAGGTGTGTTGTTGTTGGTCTGCGCTGGTGTGTTGTTGTAGCACAGTGCTGGTGCTTTGTTGTAGGTCTTTGCAGGTGTGTTGTTGTAGGTCTGTGCTGGTATTTTGTTGTAGGCCTTGCTGGTGTTTTGTTTTAGGTCTTTGCCAGTGTGTTGTTGTAGATCTGTGCTTCTGTGTTGTTATAGGTCTTTGAATTTGTGTTGCTGTGGGTCTTTGTTTGTGAGTTGTTGTAGGTCTGTGCTTGTGTGTTGTTGTAGGTCTTTGCAGGTGTGTTGTTGTAGGTCTTTGCTGATGTGTTGTTGTAGGTCTTCGCTGGTGTGTTGTTGTAGGTCTTTGCGGTTTTTGTTGTAGATCTGCAGTGGGTTGTTGTTGTAGGCCTGTGCTGGTGTGTTGTGGGTCTGTGCTGGTGTGTTGTTGTCGGTCTTTGCTGGTGTGTTGTTGTAGGTCTTTGCCGGTGTGTTCTTGTAGGTCCTGGCTGGTGTGTTGTTGTAGATCTGTCGTGGTGTGTTGTAGATCTGTGCGGGTGTGTTGTTGTAGGTCTTTGCTGGTGAGTTGTTGTAGGTCTTTGCCGGTGTGTTCTTGTAGGTCCTGGCTGGTGTGTTGTTGTAGATCTGTCGTGGTGTGTTGTAGATCTGTGCGGGTGTGTTGTTGTAGGTCTTTGCAGGTGTGTTGTTGTAGGTCTTTGCACTTGTGTTGTTGTAGGTCTTTGCAGGTGTGTTGTTGTAGATCTGTGCTGGTGTGTTGTTGTAGGTATGTTCTGGTGTGTTGTAGGTCTGTGCTGGTGTATTGTTGTAGGTCTTTGCTGGTGTGTTGTTGTAGATCTGTGCTGGTGTGTTGTAGGTCTGTGCTGGTGTGTTGTTATAGGTCTTTGCAGGTGTGTTTTTGTAGGTCTGTGCTAGTGTGTTGTTGTATGTCTGTGCTGGTGTATTATTGTCGTTCTTTGCTGTTGTGTTGTTGTAGGTCTTTGCAGGTGTGTTGTTGTAGATCTGTGCTGGTGTGTTGTTGTAGGTCTGTGCTGGTGTGTTGTTGTAGGTCTTTGCAGGTGTGTTATTGTAGTTCTTTGCGTGTGTGTCATTGTAGGTCTTTGCAGATGTATTGTTGTAGTTCTTTGCTCTTGTGTTGTTGTAGGTCTTTGCGGGTGTGTTGTTGTATGTGTTTGCTGATGTGATGTTGTATCTCTGTCCTGGTGTGTTGTAGGCCTGTTCTGGTGTGTTGTTGTAGGTCTTTGCTGGTGTGTTGTTGTAGGTCTTTGCAGCTGTGTTGTTCTCCTTCTGTGCTGGTATTTTGTTTTAGGTCTGTGATGGTGTGTTGTAGGTTTGTGCTGGTGTGTTGTTGCAGGTCTCTGCTGGCGTGTTGTTGTAGGTCTGCACTGGTGTATTGTTGTAGGTCTGTGTTGGTGTGTTGTTGTAGGTCTGTGCTGGTATGTTGTTGTATGTCTATACTGGTGTGTTGTTGTAGGTCGTTGCAAGTTTGTTGTTGTAAGTCTTTGCTGGTGTGTTGTTGTATGTCTTTGAACGTGTGTTGTTGCAGGTCTTTGCTGGAATATTGTTGTATGTCTTTACAGGTGGGTTGTTGTAGGTCTGTGCTGGTATTTTGTTGTAGTTCTGTGGTGGTGTGTTGTTGTAGGTCTGTGCTGGTATGTTGTTGTAGGTCTGTGCTTGTGTGTTGTTGTAGGTTTGCACTGGTGTATTGTTGTAGGTCTCAGCTTGTGTGTTGTTGTTGGTCAGTGCTGGTATGTTGTTGTATGTCTGTGCTGGTGTGTTGTTGTAGTTCTGTGCTGGTGTGTTGCTGTGGGTCTGTGCGGGTGTGTTGTTGTAGGTCTCCAGTGATATGTTGTTGTAGGTCTGTGCTGGTGTGTTGTTGTAGGTTTTTGCAGGTGTATTGTTGTATGTCTTTGCAGGTGTGTTGTTGCAGGTCTTTGCAAGTGTGTTGATGTAGTCTTTGCTGGTGTGTTATTCTGGGTCTTTGCTGGTGTGTTGTTGTCATTCCTTGCAGGTATATTGTTGTACGTCTTTGCTGGTATGTTGCTGTACGTCTGTGCCATTGTGTTGTAGGTCTGTGCTGGTGTGTTGTAGGTCTTTGCAGGTGTGTTGTAGGTCTGTGCTGGTATGTTGTTGTACGTCTTTGCAGGTGTGTTGATGCAGCTCTTTACTGGTATGTTGATGTAGGTCTGTGCTGTTGTGTTGTAGGTCTATACTGCTGTGTTGTTATAGGTTTGTACTGGTGTGTTGTTGTAGGTCTTTGAAAGTGTGTTGTCGTTCTGTGCTGGTATTTTGTTGTAGGTCTGTGGTGGAGTGTTGTTGTAGGTCTGTGCTGGTGTGTTGTTGCAGGTCTCTGCTGGTGTGTTGTAGGTCTGCACTGGTATACTGTTGTAGGTCTGTGCTGGTGTGTTGTTGTAGGTCTGTGCTGGTATGTTATTGTATGTCTGTACTGATGTGTTGTTGTAGGTCATTGCAGGTTTGTTGTTGTAGGTCTGTTCTGTTGTGTTGTTGTCGGTCTGTTCTGATATGTTGTTGTCTGTCTGTGCTGGTGTGTTGTTGTAAGTCTGTGCTGGTGAGTTGGTGTAGGTCTGTACTGATATTTTGTTCTTGGTCTGTGCTGTTATGTTGTTATACGTCTGTACTGTTGTGTTGTTGTAAGTCTGTACTGGTATGTTGTTGTAGATCTGTGCTTGTGTGTTGTTGTAGGTTTGCACTGGTGTATTGTTGTAGGTCTCTGCTGGTGTGTTGTTGTTGGTCTGTGCTGGTATGTTGTTGTATGTCTGTGCTGGTGTGTTGTTTTAGTTCTGTGCGGGTGTGTTGCGGTGGGTCTGTGCGGGTGTGTTGTTGTAGGGCTGTACTGGTGTGTTGTTGTAGGTCTCCAGTGATATGTTGTTGTAGGTCTGTGCTGGTGTGTTGTTGTAGGTCTTTGCAGGTGTGTTGTAGGTCTGTACTGGTATGTTGTTGTACCTCTGCACTGGTGTGTTGTTGTAAGTCTGTGCTGGTGTGTTGTTTTAGGTCTGCACTGTTGTGTTCTTGTAGGTCTGTACTGATATATTGTTGTAGGTCTGTGCTGGTGTGTTGTTGTAGGTCTGTGCTGATGTGTTGATTTAGGTCTGCACTGGTGTGTTGTAGGTCTGTGCTGGTGTGTTTTTGCAGGTCTGTGCTGGTGTGTTGTTATAGGTCTGTACCCTTGCGTTGTTGTAGGTATGTACTGCTGTGTTGTTGTAGTTCTTTGCTGGTGTGTTTTTGTAGGTCTGTGCTGGTGTGTTGTTGTAAGTCTTTACTGGAGTGTTGTAGGTCTGTGCTGTTTTGTTGTTGTAGGTCTGTGCTGGTGTGTTGTTGTAGGTCTGTGCTCGTATGTTGATGTAGGTCTTTACTGGAGTGTTGTAGGTCTGTGCTGGTTTGTTGTTGTAGGTCTGTGCTGGTGTGTTGTTGTAGGTCTGTGCTCGTATGTTGATGTAGGTCTGTTCTGGTGTGTTGTAGGTCTGTGCTAATGTGTGGTTGTAGGTCTGTGCTGGTGTGTTGTATGTCTGTACTGGTGTGTTGTTGTAGGTCGTTGCAGGTTTGTAGTTGTAGGACTTTGCTGGTGTGTTGTTGTATGTCTTTGCAGGTGCGTTGTTGCAGGTCTTTGCAGGAGTGTTGATGTAGTCTTTGCTGGTGTGTTCTTCTGGGTCTTTGCTGGTGTGTGGTTGTAGGTCCTTGCAGGTATATTGTTGTAGGTCTTTGCTGGTATGTTGCTGTACGTCCGTGCCGTTGTGTTATAGGTCTGTGCTGGTCTGTTGTTGTAGGTTTTTGCCGGTGTGTTATTGTAGGTCTTTGCTGGAATATTGTTGTATGTCTTTGCAGGTGGGTTGTTGTAGGTCTGTGCTGGTATTTTGTTGTAGTTCTGTGGTGGTGTGTTGTAGGTCTGTGCTGGTATGTTGTTGTAGATCTGTGCTTGTGTGTTGTTGTAGGTTTGCACTGGTGTATTGTTGTAAGTCTCTGCTGGTGTGGTGTTGTTTTATCTGAGCTGGTATGTTATTGTATGTCTGTGCTGGTGTGTTGTTGTAGTTCTGTGCTGGTGTGTTGTTGTAGGTCTGTACTGGTGTGTTGTTGTAGGTCTCCAGTGATATGTTGTTGTAGGTCTGTGCTGGTGTGTTGTTGTAGGTCTTTGCAGGTGTGTTGTAGGTCTGTGCTGCTACGTTGTTGTATGTCTTTGCAGGTGTGTTGTTGCAGGTCTTTGCAGGTGTGTTGATGCAGCGCTTTACTGGTACGTTGATGTAGGTCTGTGCTGTTGTGTTGTAGGTCTATACTGCTGTGTTGTTATAGGTTTGTACTGGTGTGTTGTTGTAGGTCTTTGAAAGTGTGTTGTTGTCGTTCTGTGCTGGTATTTTGTTGTAGGTCTGTGGTGGAGTGTTGTTGTAGGTCTGTGCTGGTGTGTTGTTGCAGGTCTCTGCTGGTGTGTTGTAGGTCTGCACTGGTGTACTGTTGTAGGTCTGTGCTGGTGTGTTGTTGTAGGTCTGTGCTGGTATGTTATTGTATGTCTGTACTGATGTGTTGTTGTAGGTCGTTGCAGGTTTGTTGTTGTACGTCTGTGCTGGTGAGTTGGTGTAGGTCTGTACTGATATTTTGTTCTAGGTCTGTGCTGTTATGTTGTTATACGTCTGTACTGTTGTGTTGTTGTAAGTCTGTACTGGTATGTTGTTGTAGGTCTGTGCTGTTGTGTTGTTGTAGGTATGTGCTGGTGTTTTGCTGTCGGTCTTTGCAGGTGTGTTCTTGTAGGACTGTACTGGTGTGTTGTTGTAGGTTTTTACTGGTGTGTTGTTGTAGGTCTTTATTGCTGTGTTGTTTAGGTCTGTGCTGGTGTGTTGTTGTAGGTCTGTGCTCGTATGTTGATGCAGGTCTGTGCTGGAGTGCTGTAGTTCTGTTCTGGTGTGTTGTTATAGGTCTGTACCCTTGCATTGTTGTAGGTATGCACTGCTGTGTTGTTGTATGTCTTTGCTGGTGTTTTGTTGCAGGTCTGTACTCTTGTGTTGTTGTAGGTCTGCACTGGTGTGTTGTTGTAGGTTTGTACTGATGTGTTGTTGTAGGTCTGTGCTGTTGTGTTGTTATAGGTCTGTACTGGTGCATTTTTTTTGATATGTAGTGGTGTGTTGTTGTAGGTCTTCGCTGGTGTTTTGTTGTTGGTCTGCACTGGTGTGTTGTTGTAGGTCTGCACTGTTGTGTTGCGGTAGGTTTGTACTGATGTATTGTTGTAGGTCTGTACTGGTCTGTTGTTGTATGCCTGTACTGGTGTGTTGTTGTAGGTCAGTACTAGTATGTAGTAGGTCTGTGCTGGTGTGTTGTTGTAGGTCTGTACTGGTATTTTCCTGTAGGTCTGTACTGGTGTGTTGTTGTAGGTCTTTGCTGGTGTGTTGTACATCTGTGCTGGTGTATTGTAGTTCTTTGCAGGTCTGTTGTTGTAGGTTTTTGCTGGTGTGTTGTTGTACGTCTGTGCTGTTGTGTTGATGTACGTCTGTGCTGGTATGTTGTTGTAGGTCTGTTCTGATCTGTTGTAGGTCTGTGCTAGGGTATTGTTGTAGGTCTGTGCAGGTGTGTTGTTGTTGGTCTGCGCTGGTGTGTTGTTGTAGCACAGTGCTGGTGCTTTGTTGTAGGTCTTTGCAGGTGTGTTGTTGTAGGTCTGTGCTGGTATTTTGTTGTAGGCCTTGCTGGTGTTTTGTTTTAGGTCTTTGCCAGTGTGTTGTTGTAGATCTGTGCTTCTGTGTTGTTATAGGTCTTTGAATTTGTGTTGCTGTGGGTCTTTGTTTGTGAGTTGTTGTAGGTCTGTGCTTGTGTGTTGTTGTAGGTCTTTGCAGGTGTGTTGTTGTAGGTCTTTGCTGATGTGTTGTTGTAGGTCTTCGCTGGTGTGTTGTTGTAGGTCTTTGCGGTTTTTGTTGTAGATCTGCAGTGGGTTGTTGTTGTAGGCCTGTGCTGGTGTGTTGTGGGTCTGTGCTGGTGTGTTGTTGTCGGTCTTTGCTGGTGTGTTGTTGTAGGTCTTTGCCGGTGTGTTCTTGTAGGTCCTGGCTGGTGTGTTGTTGTAGATCTGTCGTGGTGTGTTGTAGATCTGTGCGGGTGTGTTGTTGTAGGTCTTTGCTGGTGAGTTGTTGTAGGTCTTTGCCGGTGTGTTCTTGTAGGTCCTGGCTGGTGTGTTGTTGTAGATCTGTCGTGGTGTGTTGTAGATCTGTGCGGGTGTGTTGTTGTAGGTCTTTGCTGGTGAGTTGTTGTAGGTCTTTGCAGGTGTGTTGTTGTAGGTCTTTGCACTTGTGTTGTTGTAGGTCTTTGCAGGTGTGTTGTTGTAGATCTGTGCTGGTGTGTTGTTGTAGGTGTGTTCTGGTGTGTTGTAGGTCTGTGCTGGTGTATTGTTGTAGGTCTTTGCTGGTGTGTTGTTGTAGATCTGTGCTGGTGTGTTGTAGGTCTGTGCTGGTGTGTTGTTATAGGTCTTTGCTGGTGTGTTTTTGTAGGTCTGTGCTAGTGTGTTGTTGTATGTCTGTGCTGGTGTATTATTGTCGTTCTTTGCTGTTGTGTTGTTGTAGGTCTTTGCAGGTGTGTTGTTGTAGATCTGTGCTGGTGTGTTGTTGTAGGTCTGTGCTGGTGTGTTGTTGTAGGTCTTTGCAGGTGTGTTATTGTAGTTCTTTGCGTGTGTGTCATTGTAGGTCTTTGCAGATGTATTGTTGTAGTTCTTTGCTCTTGTGTTGTTGTAGGTCTTTGCGGGTGTGTTGTTGTATGTGTTTGCTGATGTGATGTTGTATCTCTGTCCTGGTGTGTTGTAGGCCTGTTCTGGTGTGTTGTTGTAGGTCTTTGCTGGTGTGTTGTTGTAGGTCTTTGCAGCTGTGTTGTTCTCCTTCTGTGCTGGTATTTTGTTTTAGGTCTGTGATGGTGTGTTGTAGGTTTGTGCTGGTGTGTTGTTGCAGGTCTCTGCTGGCGTGTTGTTGTAGGTCTGCACTGGTGTATTGTTGTAGGTCTGTGTTGGTGTGTTGTTGTAGGTCTGTGCTGGTATGTTGTTGTATGTCTATACTGGTGTGTTGTTGTAGGTCGTTGCAAGTTTGTTGTTGTAAGTCTTTGCTGGTGTGTTGTTGTATGTCTTTGCACGTGTGTTGTTGCAGGTCTTTGCTGGAATATTGTTGTATGTCTTTACAGGTGGGTTGTTGTAGGTCTGTGCTGGTATTTTGTTGTAGTTCTGTGGTGGTGTGTTGTTGTAGGTCTGTGCTGGTATGTTGTTGTAGGTCTGTGCTTGTGTGTTGTTGTAGGTTTGCACTGGTGTATTGTTGTAGGTCTCAGCTTGTGTGTTGTTGTTGGTCAGTGCTGGTATGTTGTTGTATGTCTGTGCTGGTGTGTTGTTGTAGTTCTGTGCTGGTGTGTTGCTGTGGGTCTGTGCGGGTGTGTTGTTGTAGGTCTCCAGTGATATGTTGTTGTAGGTCTGTGCTGGTGTGTTGTTGTAGGTTTTTGCAGGTGTATTGTTGTATGTCTTTGCAGGTGTGTTGTTGCAGGTCTTTGCAAGTGTGTTGATGTAGTCTTTGCTGGTGTGTTATTCTGGGTCTTTGCTGGTGTGTTGTTGTCATTCCTTGCAGGTATATTGTTGTACGTCTTTGCTGGTATGTTGCTGTACGTCTGTGCCATTGTGTTGTAGGTCTGTGCTGGTGTGTTGTTGTAGGTTTTTGCCGGTGTGTTGTTGTAGGTCATTGCTGGAATATTGTTGTATGTCTTTGAAGGTGGGTTGTTGAAGGTCTGTGCTGGTATTTTGTTGTAGTTCTGTGGTGGTGTGTTGTTGTAGGTCTGTGCTGGTATGTTGTTGTAGGTCTTTGATTGTGTGTTGTTGTAGGTTTGCACTGGTGTATTGTTGTAGGTCTCAGCTGGTGTGATGTTGTTGGTCTGTGCTGGTATGCTGTTGTTGGTCTGTGCTGGTGTGTTGTTGTAGGTCGTTGCAAGTTTATCGTGTAGGTCTTTGCTGGTGTGCTGTTGTATGTCTTTGCAGGTGTGTTGTTGCAGGTCTTTGCAAGTGTGTTGATGTAGTCTTTGCTGGTGTGTTATTCTGGGTCTTTGCTGGTGTGCTGTTGTATGTCTTTGCAGGTGTGTTGTTGCAGGTCTTTGCAAGTGTGTTGATGTAGTCTTTGCTGGTGTGTTATTCTGGGTCTTTGCTGGTGTGTTGTTGTCATTCCTTGCAGGTATATTGTTGTACGTCTTTGCTGGTATGTTGCTGTACGTCTGTGCCATTGTGTTGTAGGTCTGTGCTGGTGTGTTGTTGTAGGTTTTTGCCGGTGTGTTGTTGTAGGTCATTGCTGGAATATTGTTGTATGTCTTTGAAGGTGGGTTGTTGAAGGTCTGTGCTGGTATTTTGTTGTAGTTCTGTGGTGGTGTGTTGTTGTAGGTCTGTGCTGGTATGTTGTTGTAGGTCTTTGATTGTGTGTTGTTGTAGGTTTGCACTGGTGTATTGTTGTAGGTCTCAGCTGGTGTGATGTTGTTGGTCTGTGCTGGTATGCTGTTGTTGGTCTGTGCTGGTGTGTTGTTGTAGGTCGTTGCAAGTTTATCGTGTAGGTCTTTGCTGGTGTGCTGTTGTATGTCTTTGCAGGTGTGTTGTTGCAGGTCTTTGCAAGTGTGTTGATGTAGTCTTTGCTGGTGTGTTATTCTGGGTCTTTGCTGGTGTGCTGTTGTATGTCTTTGCAGGTGTGTTGTTGCAGGTCTTTGCAAGTGTGTTGATGTAGTCTTTGCTGGTGTGTTATTCTGGGTCTTTGCTGGTGTGTTGTTGTCATTCCTTGCAGGTATATTGTCGTACGCCTTTGCTGGTATGTTGCTGTACGTCTGTGCCATTGTGTTGTAGGTCTGTGCTGGTGTGTTGTTGTAGGTTTTTGCCGGTGTGTTGTCGTAGGTCGTTGCTGGAATATTGTTGTATGTCTTTGAAGGTGGGTTGTTGAAGGTCTGTGCTGGTATTTTGTTGTAGTTCTGTGGTGGTGTGTTGTTGTAGGTCTGTGCTGGTATGTTGTTGTAGGTCTGTGCTTGTGTGTTGTTGTAGGATTGCACTGGTGTATTGTTGTAGGTCTCAGCTGGTGTGTTGTTGTTGGTCTGTGCTGGTATGCTGTTGTATGTCTGTGCTGGTGTGTTGTTGTAGTTCTGTGCAGGTGTGTTGTTTTAGGTCTGTAATGGTGTGTTGTTGTAGGTCTGCAGTGAAATGTTCTTGTAGGTCTGTACTGGTGTGTTGTAGGACTGTGCTGGTGTGTTGCTGTAGGTCTTTGCAGCTGTGTTGTTGTTGGTCTGCGCTGGTGTGTTGCTGTAGTTCTTTACTGGTATTTTTTTGTAGGTCTGTACTGGTGTGTTGTTGTAGGACTTTGCTGGTGTGTTGTTGTTGGTCTTTGCAGGTCTGTTGTTGTACGTCTGTGCTGGCATGTTGTTGTAGGTCTGTTCTGATGTGTTGTTGTAGGTCTGTGCTATGGTATTGTTGTAGGTCTGTACTGGTGTGTTGCTGTAGGTCTTTGCAGGTGTGTTGTTGTTGATCTTTGCAGGTGTGTTGTTGTAGGTCTGTGCTGGTATTTTGTTGTAGGCCTTGCTGGTATTTTCTTTTAGGTCTTTTCGTGTGTTTTGCTGTAGGTCTCTGCTGGTGTGTTGTTATAGGTCTTTGAATTTGTGTTGTTGTGGCTCTTTGTCAGTTGTTGTAGGTCTGTGCTGGTGTGTTGTTGTAGATCATTGCAGGTGTGTTGTTGTAGGTCTGCACTGGTGTGTTGTTGTATGTCTGTGCTGGTGTGTTGTTGTAGGACTGTACTAGTATGTTGTAGGTCTGTGCTAGTGTATTGTGGTTCTGTACTGGCATGTTGTTGTAGGACTGTGCTGGTGTGTTGTACGTCTGTGCTAGTGTATTGTTGTAGGTCTTTCCAGGTCTGTTGTTGTAGGTCTTTGCTGGTGTGTTGTTGTACGTCTGTGCTGGTATGTTGTTGTAGGTCTGTGCTGATGTGTTGTTGTAGATCTGTGCTGGTGTATTGTTGCAGGTCTGTGCTGGTGTGCTGTTGTAGTTCTGTGCTGTTGTGTTTTTCTGGGGCTTTGCAGGTGTGTTGTTGTAGGTCTTTGCAGGTGTGTTGTTGCAGGTCTTTGCTGTTGTGTTGATGTACGTCTGTGTTGGTATGTTGTTGTAGATCTGTTCTGATGTGTTCTAGGTCTGTGCTAGGGTATTGTTGTAGGTCTGTGCTGGTGTGTTGTTGTAGGTCTGTGCTGGTGTGTTGTTGTAGCACAGTGCTGGTGTGTTGTTGTAGGTCTTTGCAGGTGTGTTGTTGTTGGTCTGCGCTAGTGTGTTGTAGTAGGTCTGTGCTGGTGCTTTGTTGTAGGTCTTTGCAGGTGTGTTGTTGTAGGTCTGTGCTGGTATTTTGTTGTAGGCCATGCTGGTGTTTTGTTGTAGGTCTTTGCTGGTGTGTTGTTGTAGATCTGTGCTTCTTTGTTGTTATAGGTCTTTGAATTTGTGTTGTTGTGGGTCTTTGTTTGTGAGTTGTTGTAGGTCTGTGCTTGTGGGTTGTTGTAGGTCTTTGCAGGTGTGTTGTTGTAGGTCTTTGCTGATGTGTTGTTGTAGGTCTTTGCTGGTGTGTTGTTGTAGGTCTTTGCAGGTGTGTTGTTGTAGTTCTTTGCTGGTGTGTTGTAGGTCTTTGCGGTTTTTGTTGTAGATCTGCACTGGTTTGTTGTTGTAGGCCTGTGCTGGTGTGTTGTGGGTCTTTGCTGGTGTGTTGTTGTAGATCTGTGCTTCTTTGTTGTTATAGGTCTTTGAATTTGTGTTGAATTTGGTAGGTCTTTGCAGGTGTGTTGTTGTAGGTCTTTGCTGATGTGTTGTTGTAGGTCTTTGCTGGTGTGTTGTTGTAGGTCTTTGCCGGTGTGTTCTTGTAGCTCTTGGCTGGTGTGTTGTTGTAGTTCTTTGCAGGTGTGTTTTTGTATGTCTTTGCTGATGTGTTGCTGTAGATCTGTCGTGGTGTGTTGTAGATCTATGCGGGTGTGTTGTTGTAGATTTGTGCTGGTGTGTTGTAGGTCTGTGCTAGTGTGTTGTTGTATGTCTGCGCTGGTGTATTATTGTCGGTCTTTGCTGTTGTGTTGTTGTCGGTATTTGCAGGTGTGTTGTTGTAGCTCTGTGCTGGTATGTTGTTGTAGGTCTGTGCTTGTGTGTTGTTGTAGGTTTGCACTGGTGTATTGTTGTAGGTCTCTGCTGTTGTGTTGTTGTTGGTCTGTGCTGGTATGTTGTTGTATGTCTGTGCTGGTGTGTTGTTGTAGTTCTGTGCTGGTGTGTTGTTGTAGGTCTGTGCTTGTGTGTTGTTGTAGGTTTGCACTGGTGTATTGTTGTAGGTCTCTGCTGTTGTGTTGTTGTTGGTCTGTGCTGGTATGTTGTTGTATGTCTTTGCTGGTGTGTTGTTGTAGTTCTGTGCTGGTGTGTTGTTGTAGGTCTGTGCTGGTGTGTTGTTGTATGTCTTTGCAGGTGTGTTGTAGGTCTGTACTGGTATGTTGTTGTACATCTGCACTGGTGAGTTGTTGTGGGTCTGTGCTGGCGTGTTGTTGTAACACTGTGCTGGTATTTTGTTGTAGGTCTGCACTGGTGTGTTCTTGTAGGTCTGTGCTGAAGTGTTGTTTTATGTCTGTGCTGGTGTGTTTTAGGTTTGTGCAGGTGTGTTGTTTTAAGTCTGTACTGTTGTGTTGTTGTCGGTCTGTACAGATATGTTGTTGTAGGTCTGTGCTGGTGTGTTGTTGTTGGTCTGTGCTGGTAAGTTGTTGTAGGTCTGTGCTGGTATGTTGTTGCATGTCTGTACTGATGTGTTGTTGTAGGTCGTTGCAGGTTTGTTGTTGTAGGTCTTTGCTGGTGTGTTGTTCTATGTCTTTGCAGGTGTGTTGTTGCAGGTCCTTGCAGGTGTGTTGATGCAGCTCTTTACTGGTGTGTTGTTGTAGGTCTGTGCTGTTGTGTTGTTGTAGGTCTTTGCCGGTGTGTTGTTGTAGGTGTTTGCTGCAGTATTGTTGTAGGTCTTTGCAGGTGTGTTGTTGTAGGTCAGTGCTAGTATTTTGTTGTAGTTCTGTGGTGGTGTGTTTTTGTAGGTCTGTGCTGGTGTGTTGTTGTACGTCTTTGCTGGTGTGTTGTTGAAGGTCTTTGCTGCAGTATTGTTGTAGGTCTTTGAAGGTGTGTTTGTTGTAGGTCTGTGCTAGTATTTTGCTGTAGTTCTGTGGTGGTGTGTTTTTGTAGGTCTGTGCTGGTGTGTTGTTGTAGGTCTGTGCTGTTGTGTTGTTGTAGGTCTTTGCTGGTATGTTGATGTAGGTCTGTGCTGTTGTGTTGTAGGTCTTTACTGCTGTGTTCTTATAGGTTTGTACTGGTGTGTTGTTGTAGGTCTGTGCTGGTGTGTTGATGTAGGTCTGTACCGATATTTTGTTCTTGGTCTGCGCTGTTATGTTGTTATACGTCTGCACTGGTGTGTTGTTGTAAGTCTGTACTGGTATGTTGTTGTAGTTCTGTGCTGGTGTGTTGTTGTAGTTCTGTGCTGTTGTGTTGTTGTAGGTCTGTGCTGGTGTGTTGTTGTAGGTCTGTACTGGTATTTTCTTGTTGGTCTGTACTGGTGTGTTGTAGGTCTTTGCTGGTGTGTTTTTGTACATCTGTGCTGCTGTATTGTTGTAGGACTTTGCAGGTGTGTTGTTGTAGGTTTTTGCTGGTGTGTTGTTGTACGTCCGTGCTTTTGTGTTGATGTACGTCTGTGCTGGTATGTTGTTGTAGATCTGTTCTGATGTGTTGTTGTAGGTCTGTGCTATGGTATTGTTGTAGGTCTGTGCTGGTGTGTTGCTGTAGGTCTTTGCAGGTGTGTTGTTGTGGGTCTTTGTTTGTGAGTTGTTGTAGGTCTGTGCTTGTGGGTTGTTGTAGGTCTTTGCAGGTGTGTTGTTGTAGGTCTTTGCTGATGTGTTGTTGTAGGTCTTTGCTGGTGTGTTGTTGTAGGTCTTTGCAGGTGTGTTGTTGTAGGTCTTTGCTGGTGTGTTGTAGGTCTTTGCGGTTTTTGTTGTAGATCTGCACTGGTTTGTTGTTGTAGGCCTGTGCTGGTGTGTTGTGGGTCTGTGCTGGTGTGTTGTTGTCGGTCTTTGCTGGTGTGTTGTTGTAGGTCTTTGCCGGTGTGTTCTTGTAGCTCTTGGCTGGTGTGTTGTTGTAGTTCTTTGCAGGTGTGTTTTTGTATGTCTTTGCTGATGTGTTGCTGTAGATCTGTCGTGGTGTGTTGTAGATCTATGCGGGTGTGTTGTTGTAGATTTGTGCTGGTGTGTTGTAGGTCTGTGCTAGTGTGTTGTTGTATGTCTGCGCTGGTGTATTATTGTAGGTCTTTGCTGTTGTGTTTTTGTCGGTATTTGCAGGTGTGTTGTTGTAGCTCTGTGCTGGTATGTTGTTGTAGGTCTGTGCTTGTGTGTTGTTGTAGGTTTGCACTGGTGTATTGTTGTAGGTCTCTGCTGTTGTGTTGTTGTTGGTCTGTGCTGGTATGTTGTTGTATGTCTGTGCTGGTGTGTTGTTGTAGTTCTGTGCTGGTGTGTTGTTGTAGGTCTGTGCTTGTGTGTTGTTGTAGGTTTGCACTGGTGTATTGTTGTAGGTCTCTGCTGTTGTGTTGTTGTTGGTCTGTGCTGGTATGTTGTTGTATGTCTGTGCTGGTGTGTTGTTGTAGTTCTGTGCTGGTGTGTTGTTGTAGGTCTGTGCTGGTGTGTTGTTGTATGTCTTTGCAGGTGTGTTGTAGGTCTGTACTGGTATGTTGTTGTACATCTGCACTGGTGAGTTGTTGTGGGTCTGTGCTGGCGTGTTGTTGTAACACTGTGCTGGTATTTTGTTGTAGGTCTGCACTGGTGTGTTCTTGTAGGTCTGTGCTGAAGTGTTGTTTTATGTCTGTGCTGGTGTGTTTTAGGTTTGTGCAGGTGTGTTGTTTTAAGTCTGTACTGTTGTGTTGTTGTCGGTCTGTACAGATATGTTGTTGTAGGTCTGTGCTGGTGTGTTGTTGTTGGTCTGTGCTGGTAAGTTGTTGTAGGTCTGTGCTGGTATGTTGTTGCATGTCTGTACTGATGTGTTGTTGTAGGTCGTTGCAGGTTTGTTGTTGTAGGTCTTTGCTGGTGTGTTGTTCTATGTCTTTGCAGGTGTGTTGTTGCAGGTCCTTGCAGGTGTGTTGATGCAGCTCTTTACTGGTGTGTTGTTGTAGGTCTGTGCTGTTGTGTTGTTGTAGGTCTTTGCCGGTGTGTTGTTGTAGGTCTTTGCTGCAGTATTGTTGTAGGTCTTTGCAGGTGTGTTGTTGTAGGTCAGTGCTAGTATTTTGTTGTAGTTCTGTGGTGGTGTGTTTTTGTAGGTCTGTGCTGGTGTGTTGTTGTACGTCTTTGCCGGTGTGTTGTTGAAGGTCTTTGCTGCAGTATTGTTGTAGGTCTTTGAAGGTGTGTTTGTTGTAGGTCTGTGCTAGTATTTTGCTGTAGTTCTGTGGTGGTGTGTTTTTGTAGGTCTGTGCTGGTGTGTTGTTGTAGGTCTGTGCTGTTGTGTTGTTGTAGGTCTTTGCTGGTATGTTGATGTAGGTCTGTGCTGTTGTGTTGTAGGTCTTTACTGCTGTGTTGTTATAGGTTTGTACTGGTGTGTTGTTGTAGGTCCTGTGCTGGTGTGTTGGTGTAGGTCTGTACCGATATTTTGTTCTTGGTCTGCGCTGTTATGTTGTTATACGTCTGCACTGGTGTGTTGTTGTAAGTCTGTACTGGTATGTTGTTGTAGTTCTGTGCTGGTGTGTTGCTGTAGTTCTGTGCTGTTGTGTTGTTGTAGGTCTGTGCTGGTGTGTTGTTGTAGGTCTGTACTGGTATTTTCTTGTTGGTCTGTACTGGTGTGTTGTAGGTCTTTGCTGGTGTGTTTTTGTACATCTGTGCTGCTGTATTGTTGTAGGACTTTGCAGGTGTGTTGTTGTAGGTTTTTGCTGGTGTGTTGTTGTACGTCCGTGCTTTTGTGTTGATATACGTCTGTGCTGGTATGTTGTTGTAGATCTGTTCTGATGTGTTGTTGTAGGTCTGTGCTATGGTATTGTTGTAGGTCTGTGCTGGTGTGTTGCTGTAGGTCTTTGCAGGTGTGTTGTTGTTGGTCTGTGCTGGTGTGTTGTAGGTCTGTGCTGGTGTGTTGTTGTAGATCTTTGCAGGTGTGTTGTTTTAATTCTTTGCAGGTGTGTTGTTTTAGGTCTTTGCTGCTGCTTTGTTGTAGGTTTTTGCAGGGGTGTTGTTGTAGGTCTGTGCTGGTATTTTGTTGTAGGCCTTGCTGGTGTTTTGTTTTAGGTCTTTGCAGGTGTGTTGTTGTAGGTCTGCACTGGTGTGTTGTTGTAGGTCTGCACTGGTGTGTTGTTGTAGGTTTGTACAGATGCGTTGTTGTAGATCTGTACTGGTGTGTTGTTGTATGTCTGTGCTGGTGTGTTGTTGTAGGTCTGTACTGGCGTGTTGTTGTAGGTCTGTGCTGGTGTGTTGTTGTACGTCTGTGCTAGTGTATTGTTGTAGGTCTTTCCAGGTCTGTTGTTGTAGGTCTTTGCTGGTGTGTTGTTGTACGTCTGTGCTGGTATGTTGTTGTAGGTCTATGCTGATGTGTTGTTGTAGATCTGTGCTGGTGTATTGATGCAGGTCTGTGCTGGTGTGCTCTTGTAGTTCTGTGCTGTTGTGTTTTTGTAGGTCTTTGCAGGTGTGTTGTTGTAGGTCTTTGCTGTTGTGTTGATGTACGTCTGTGCTGGTATGTTGTTGTAGGTCTGTTCTGATGTGTTGTAGGTCTGTGCTAGGGTATTGTTGTAGGTCTGTGCTGGTGTGTTGTTTTAGGTCTGTGCTGGTGTGTTGTTGTAGGACTGTGTTGGTGTGTTTCTGTAGGTCTTTGCAGGTGTGTTGTTGTTGGTCTGAGCTGGTGTGTTGTTGCAGGTCTGTACTGGTATTTTGTTGAAGGTCTGTACTAGGGTGTTGTTGTAGGTCTTTGCTGGTGTGTTGTTGTACATCTGTGCTGGTGCATTGTTGTAGGTCTTTGCAGGTCTGTTGTTGTAGGTTTTTGCTGGTGTGTTGTTGTACGTCTGTGCTGTTGTGTTGATGTACGTCTGTGCTGGCATGTTGTTGTAGGTCTGTTCTGATGTGTTGTTGTACGTCTGTTCCTGCTATTGTTGTAGGTCTGTACTGGTGTGTTGCTGTAGGTCTTTGCAGGTGTGTTGTTGGTCTGCGCTAGTGTGTTGTAGGTCTGTGCTGGTGTGTTGTTGTAGGTCTTTGCAGGTATGTTGTAATTCTTTGCTGGTGTGTTGTTTTAGGTCTTCGCTGCTGCTTTGTTGTAGGTCTTTGCAGGTATGTTGTTGTAGGTCTGTGCTGGTATTTTGTTGTAGGCCTTGCTGGTGTTTTCTTTTAGGTCTTTTCAGGTGTGTTGCTGTAGGTCTCTGCTGGTGTGTTGTTATAGGGGTCTTTGAATTTATGTTGTTGTGGGTATTTGTTTGTCAGTTGTTGTAGGTCTGTGCTGGTGTGTTGTTGTAGATCTTTGCAGGTGTGTTGTTGTAGGTCTGCACTCGTGTATTGTTGTAGGTCTGTGCTGGTGTGTTGTTATAGGTCTGTACTGGTGCGTTGTTGTAGCTATGTACTGGTGTGTTGTTGTTGGGCTTTGCTGGTGTTTTGTTGTTGGTCTGTACTGGTGTGTTGTTGTAGGTCAACACTGGTGTGTTGTTGGAGATTTGTACTGATGTGTTGTTGTAGGTCTGTACTGGTCTGTTGTTTTATGTCTGTGCTGGTGTGTTGTTGTAGGTCTGTACTAGTATGTTGTAGGTCTGTGCTGGTGTGTTGTTGTAGGTCTGTACTGGTATTTTCTTGTTGGTCTGTACTGGTGTGTTGTAGGTCTTTGCTGGTGTGTTGTTGTACATCTGTGCTGCTGTATTGTTGTAGGACTTTGCAGGTGTGTTGTTGTAGGCTTTTGCTGGTGTGTTGTTGTACGTCCGTTCTTTTGTGTTGATGTACGTCTGTGCTGGTATGTTGTTGTAGATCTGTTCTGATGTGTTGTTGTAGGTCTGTGCTATGGTATTGTTGTAGGTCTGTGCTGGTGTGTTGCTGTAGGTCTTTGCAGGTGTGTTGTTGTTGGTCTGTGCTGGTGTGTTGTAGGTCTGTGCTGGTGTGTTGTTGTAGATCTTTGCAGGTGTGTTGTTTTAATTCTTTGCAGGTGTGTTGTTTTAGGTCTTTGCTGCTGCTTTGTTGTAGGTTTTTGCAGGGGTGTTGTTGTAGGTCTGTGCTGGTATTTTGTTGTAGGCCTTGCTGGTGTTTTGTTTTAGGTCTTTGCAGGTGTGTTGTTGTAGGTCTGCACTGGTGTGTTGTTGTAGGTCTGCACTGGTGTGTTGTTGTAGGTTTGTACAGATGCGTTGTTGTAGATCTGTACTGGTGTGTTGTTGTATGTCTGTGCTGGTGTGTTGTTGTAGGTCTGTACTGGCGTGTTGTTGTAGGTCTGTGCTGGTGTGTTGTTGTACGTCTGTGCTAGTGTATTGTTGTAGGTCTTTCCAGGTCTGTTGTTGTAGGTCTTTGCTGGTGTGTTGTTGTACGTCTGTGCTGGTATGTTGTTGTAGGTCTGTGCTGATGTGTTGTTGTAGATCTGTGCTGGTGTATTGATGCAGGTCTGTGCTGGTGTGCTCTTGTAGTTCTGTGCTGTTGTGTTTTTGTAGGTCTTTGCAGGTGTGTTGTTGTAGGTCTTTGCTGTTGTGTTGATGTACGTCTGTGCTGGTATGTTGTTGTAGGTCTGTTCTGATGTGTTGTAGGTCTGTGCTAGGGTATTGTTGTAGGTCTGTGCTGGTGTGTTGTTTTAGGTCTGTGCTGGTGTGTTGTTGTAGGACTGTGTTGGTGTGTTTCTGTAGGTCTTTGCAGGTGTGTTGTTGTTGGTCTGAGCTGGTGTGTTGTTGCAGGTCTGTACTGGTATTTTGTTGAAGGTCTGTACTAGGGTGTTGTTGTAGGTCTTTGCTGGTGTGTTGTTGTACATCTGTGCTGGTGCATTGTTGTAGGTCTTTGCAGGTCTGTTGTTGTAGGTTTTTGCTGGTGTGTTGTTGTACGTCTGTGCTGTTGTGTTGATGTACGTCTGTGCTGGCATGTTGTTGTAGGTCTGTTCTGATGTGTTGTTGTACGTCTGTTCCTGCTATTGTTGTAGGTCTGTACTGGTGTGTTGCTGTAGGTCTTTGCAGGTGTGTTGTTGGTCTGCGCTAGTGTGTTGTAGGTCTGTGCTGGTGTGTTGTTGTAGGTCTTTGCAGGTATGTTGTAATTCTTTGCTGGTGTGTTGTTTTAGGTCTTCGCTGCTGCTTTGTTGTAGGTCTTTGCAGGTATGTTGTTGTAGGTCTGTGCTGGTATTTTGTTGTAGGCCTTGCTGGTGTTTTCTTTTAGGTCTTTTCAGGTGTGTTGCTGTAGGTCTCTGCTGGTGTGTTGTTATAGGGGTCTTTGAATTTATGTTGTTGTGGGTATTTGTTTGTCAGTTGTTGTAGGTCTGTGCTGGTGTGTTGTTGTAGATCTTTGCAGGTGTGTTGTTGTAGGTCTGCACTCGTGTATTGTTGTAGGTCTGTGCTGGTGTGTTGTTGTAGGTCTGTGCTGGTATCTGGTTGTATGTCTGTACTGGTGTATTGTTGTAGGTCGTTGCAGGTTTGTTGTTGTAGGTCTTTGCTGGTGTGTTGTTGCAGGTTTTGCAGGTGTGTTGATGCAGCTCTTTACTGGTGTGTTGTTGTAGGTCTGAGCTGATGTGTTGATGTAGGTCTGCACTGGTGTGTTGTAGGTCTGTGCTGGTGTGTTTTTGCAGGTCTGTGCTGGTGTGTTGTATGTCTGTACTGGTGTGTTGTTGTAGGTCTGTGCTGTTGTGTTGTTGTAAGTCTTTGCTGGTATGTTGATGTAGGTCTGTGCTGTTGTATGGTAGATCTATACTGCTGTGCTGTTACAGGTTTGTACTGGTGCGTTGTTGTAAGTCTTTGAAGGTGTGTTGTTGTCGTTCTGTGCTGGTATTTTGTCGTGGGTCTGTGGTGGAGTGTTGTAGGCCTGTGCTAATGTGTTGTTGCAGGTCTCTGCTGGTGTGTTGTTGTAGGACTACTGCTGTGTTGTAGTTCTGTGCTGGTGTTTTGTTGTAGGTTTGTACTTGTGTGTTGTTGTAGGTCTGTACTAGTATGTTGTAGGTCTGTGCTGGTGTGTTGTTATAGGTCTGTACTTGTGCGTTGGTGTAGGTATGTACTGGTGTGTTGTTGTTGGTCTTTGCTGGTGTTTTGTTGTTGGTCTGTACTGGTGTGTTGTTGTAGGTCTGCACTGGTGTGTTGTTGGAGATTTGTACTGATGTGTTGTTGTAGGTCTGTGCTAATTTGTTGTTGCAGGACTCTGCTGGTGTGTTGTTGTAGGACTGTACTGGTGTGTTGTAGTTCTGTGCTGGTGTTTTGTTGTAGGTCTGTGCTAATTTGTTGTTGCAGGTCTCTGCTGGTGTGTTGTTGTAGGACTGTACTGGTGTGTTGTAGTTCTGTGCTGGTGTTTTGTTGTAGGTTTGTACTTGTGTGTTGATGTAGGTCTGTACTAATATGTTGTAGGTCTGTGCTGGTGTGTTGTTGTAGGTCTGTACTGGTATTTTCTTCTAGGTCTTTGCAGGTCTGTTGTTGTAGGTTTTTGCTGTTGTGTTGTTGTACGTCTGTGCTGTTGTGTTGATGTACGGCTGTGCTGGTATGTTGTTGTAGGTCTGTTCTGATGTGTTGTTGTAGGTCTGTGCTATGGTATTGTTGTAGGTCTGTGCTGGTGTGTTGCTGTAGGTCTTTGCAGGTGTGTTGTTGTTGGTCTGCGCTGGTGTGTTGTTGTAGGTCTTTGCTGTTGCTTTGTTATAGGTCTTTGCTGGTGTGTTGTTGTAGGTCTGTGCTGGTATTTTGTTGTAAGCTTTGCTGGTGTTTTGTTTTAGGTCTTTGCAGGTGTGTTGTTGTAGGTCTGTGCTTGTGAGTTTTAGGTTTGCACTGGTGTATTATTGTAGGTCTCTGCTGGTGTGTTGTTGTGGGTCTGTGCTGGTACGTTGTTGTATGTCTGTTCTGGTGTGTTATTGTAGTTCTGTGCTTGTGTGTTGTTGTAGGTCTGTGCTGGTGTGTGGTTGTAGGTCTTTGCAGATGTGTTGTAGGTCTGTATTGATATGTTGTTGTACCTCTGCACTGGTGTGTTGTTGTAGGTCTGTGCTGGTGTGTTGCTGCATGTCTGTACTGATGTGTTGTTGTAGGTCGTTGCAGGTTTGTTGTTGTAGGTCTTTGCTGGTGTGTTGTTCTATGTCTTTGCAGGTGTGTTGTTGCAGGTCCTTGCAGGTGTGTTGATGCAGCTCTTTACTGGTGTGTTGTTGTAGGTCTGTGCTGTTGTGATGTTGTCGGTCTTTGCCGGTGTGTTATTGTAGGTCTTTGCTGCAGTATTGTTGTAGGTCTTTGAAGGTGTGTTGTTGTAGGTCTGTGCTAGTATTTTGCTGTAGTTCTGTGGTGGTGTGTTTTTGTAGGTCTGTGATGGTGTGTTGTTGTAGGTCTGTGCTGTTGTGTTGTTGTAGGTCTTTGCTGGTATGTTGATGTAGGTCTGTGCTGTTGTGTTGTAGGTCTTTACTGCTGTGTTGTTATAGGTTTGTACTGGTGTGTTGTTGTAGGTATGTGCTGGTGTGTTGGTGTAGGTCTGTACCGATATTTTGTTCTTGGTCTGCGCTGTTATGTTGTTATACGTCTGCACTGGTGTGTTGTTGTAAGTCTGTACAGGTATGTTGTTGTAGGTCTGTGCTGGTGTGTTGTTGTAGTTCTGTGCTGTTGTGTTGTTGTAGGTCTGTGCTGGTGTGTTGTTATAGGTCTGTGCTGGTTTGTTGTTGTAGGTCTGTGCTGTTGTGTTGTTGTAAGTCTGTGCTCATATGTTGATGTAGGTCTGTGCTGGAGTGCTGTAGTTCTGTTCTGGTGTGTTGTTATAGGTCTGTACCCTTGCATTGTTGTAGGTATGTACTGCTGTGTTGTTGTAGGTCTTTGCTGGTATTTTGTTGTAGGTCTGTACTCGTGTGTTGTTGTAGGTCTGCACTGGTGTGTTGTTTTAGGTTTGTATGATGTGTTGCTGTAGGTCTGTACTGGTGTGTTGTAGTTCTATGCTGGTGTGTTGTTATAGGTCTGTACTGGTGCGTTGTTGTAGCTATGTACTGGTGTGTTGTTGTTGGGCTTTGCTGGTGTTTTGTTGTTGGTCTGTACTGGTGTGTTGTAGGTCAACACTGGTGTGTTGTTGGAGATTTGTACTGATGTGTTGTTGTAGGTCTGTACTGGTCAGTTGTTTTATGTCTGTGCTGGTGTGTTGTTGTAGGTCTGTACTAGTATGTTGTAGGTCTGTGCTGGTGTGTTGTTGTAGGTCTGTACTGGTATTTTCTTGTTGGTCTGTACTGGTGTGTTGTAGGTCTTTGCTGGTGTGTTGTTGTACATCTGTGCTGCTGTATTGTTGTAGGACTTTGCAGGTGTGTTGTTGTAGGTTTTTGCTGGTGTGTTGTTGTACGTCCGTGCTTTTGTGTTGATGTACGTCTGTGCTGGTATGTTGTTGTAGATCTGTTCTGATGTGTTGTTGTAGGTCTGTGCTATGGTATTGTTGTAGGTCTGTGCTGGTGTGTTGCTGTAGGTCTTTGCAGGTGTGTTGTTGTTGGTCTGCGCTGGTGTGTTGTAGGTCTGTGCTGGTGTGTTGTTGTAGATCTTTGCAGGTGTGTTGTTTTAATTCTTTGCAGGTGTGTTGTTTTAGGTCTTTGCTGCTGCTTTGTTGTAGGTCTTTGCAGGGGTGTTGTTGTAGGTCTGTGCTGGTATTTTGTTGTAGGCCTTGCTGGTGTTTTGTTTTAGGTCTTTGCAGGTGTGTTGTTGTAGGTCTGCACTGGTGTGTTGTTGTAGGTTTGTACAGATGTGTTGTTGTAGATCTGTACTGGTGTGTTGTTGTATGTCTGTGCTGGTGTGTTGTTGTAGGTCTGTACCAGTATGTTGCAGGTCTGTGCTGATGTGTTGTTGTAGGTCTGTACTGGCGTGTTGTTGTAGGTCTGTGCTGGTGTGTTGTTGTACGTCTGTGCTAGTGTATTGTTGTAGGTCTTTCCAGGTCTGTTGTTGTAGGTCTTTGCTGGTGTGTTGTTGTACGTCTGTGCTGGTATGTTGTTGTAGGTCTGTGCTGATGTGTTGTTGTAGATCTGTGCTGGTGTATTGATGCAGGTCTGTGCTGGTGTGCTCTTGTAGTTCTGTGCTGTTGTGTTTTTGTAGGTCTTTGCAGGTGTGTTGTTGTAGGTCTTTGCTGTTGTGTTGATGTACGTCTGTGCTGGTATGTTGTTGTAGGTCTGTTCTGATGTGTTGTAGGTCTGTGCTAGGGTATTGTTGTAGGTCTGTGCTGGTGTGTTGTTTTAGGTCTGTGCTGGTGTGTTGTTGTAGGACTGTACTGGTGTGTTTCTGTAGGTCTTTGCAGGTGTGTTGTTGTTGGTCTGCGCTGGTGTGTTGTTGCAGGTCTGCACTGGTATTTTGTTGTAGGTCTGTACTGGGATGTTGTTGTAGGTCTTTGCTGGTGTGTTGTTGTAGTTCTGTGCTGTTGTGTTGTTGTAGGTCTGTGCTGGTGTGTTGTTGTAGGTCTGTGCTGGTTTGTTGTTGTAGGTCTGTGCTGTTGTGTTGTTGTAAGTCTGTGCTCATATGTTGATGTAGGTCTGTGCTGGAGTGCTGTAGTTCTGTTCTGGTGTGTTGTTATAGGTCTGTACCCTTGCATTGTTGTAGGTATGTACTGCTGTGTTGTTGTAGGTCTTTGCTGGTATTTTGTTGTAGGTCTGTACTCGTGTGTTGTTGTAGGTCTGCACTGGTGTGTTGTTTTAGGTTTGTATGATGTGTTGCTGTAGGTCTGTACTGGTGTGTTGTAGTTCTATGCTGGTGTGTTGTTATAGGTCTGTACTGGTGCGTTGTTGTAGCTATGTACTGGTGTGTTGTTGTTGGGCTTTGCTGGTGTTTTGTTGTTGGTCTGTACTGGTGTGTTGTTGTAGGTCAACACTGGTGTGTTGTTGGAGATTTGTACTGATGTGTTGTTGTAGGTCTGTACTGGTCTGTTGTTTTATGTCTGTGCTGGTGTGTTGTTGTAGGTCTGTACTAGTATGTTGTAGGTCTGTGCTGGTGTGTTGTTGTAGGTCTGTACTGGTATTTTCTTGTTGGTCTGTACTGGTGTGTTGTAGGTCTTTGCTGGTGTGTTGTTGTACATCTGTGCTGCTGTATTGTTGTAGGACTTTGCAGGTGTGTTGTTGTAGGCTTTTGCTGGTGTGTTGTTGTACGTCCGTGCTTTTGTGTTGATGTACGTCTGTGCTGCTGTATTGTTGTAGGACTTTGCAGGTGTGTTGTTGTAGGCTTTTGCTGGTGTGTTGTTGTACGTCCGTGCTTTTGTGTTGATGTACGTCTGTGCTGGTGTTGTTGTAGATCTGTTCTGATGTGTTGTTGTAGGTCTGTGCTATGGTATTGTTGTAGGTCTGTGCTGGTGTGTTGCTGTAGGTCTTTGCAGGTGTGTTGTTGTTGGTCTGCGCTGGTGTGTTGTAGGTCTGTGCTGGTGTGTTGTTGTAGATCTTTGCAGGTGTGTTGTTTTAATTCTTTGCAGGTGTGTTGTTTTAGGTCTTTGCTGCTGCTTTGTTGTAGGTCTTTGCAGGGGTGTTGTTGTAGGTCTGTGCTGGTATTTTGTTGTAGGCCTTGCTGGTGTTTTGTTTTAGGTCTTTGCAGGTGTGTTGTTGTAGGTCTGCACTGGTGTGTTGTTGTAGGTTTGTACAGATGTGTTGTTGTAGATCTGTACTGGTGTGTTGTTGTAGGTCTGTACTGGTCTGTTGTTTTATGTCTGTGCTGGTGTGTTGTTGTAGGTCTGTACTAGTATGTTGTAGGTCTGTGCTGGTGTGTTGTTGTAGGTCTGTACTGGTATTTTCTTGTTGGTCTGTACTGGTGTGTTGTAGGTCTTTGCTGGTGTGTTGTTGTACATCTGTGCTGCTGTATTGTTGTAGGACTTTGCAGGTGTGTTGTTGTAGGCTTTTGCTGGTGTGTTGTTGTACGTCCGTGCTTTTGTGTTGATGTACGTCTGTGCTGGTATGTTGTTGTAGATCTGTTCTGATGTGTTGTTGTAGGTCTGTGCTATGGTATTGTTGTAGGTCTGTGCTGGTGTGTTGCTGTAGGTCTTTGCAGGTGTGTTGTTGTTGGTCTGCGCTGGTGTGTTGTAGGTCTGTGCTGGTGTGTTGTTGTAGATCTTTGCAGGTGTGTTGTTTTAATTCTTTGCAGGTGTGTTGTTTTAGGTCTTTGCTGCTGCTTTGTTGTAGGTCTTTGCAGGGGTGTTGTTGTAGGTCTGTGCTGGTATTTTGTTGTAGGCCTTGCTGGTGTTTTGTTTTAGGTCTTTGCAGGTGTGTTGTTGTAGGTCTACACTGGTGTGTTGTTGTTGGTTTGTACAGATGTGTTGTTGTAGATCTGTACTGGTGTGTTGTTGTATGTCTGTGCTGGTGTGTTGTTGTAGGTCTGTACCAGTATGTTGCAGGTCTGTGCTGATGTGTTGTTGTAGGTCTGTACTGGCGTGTTGTTGTAGGTCTGTGCTGGTGTGTTGTTGTACGTCTGTGCTAGTGTATTGTTGTAGGTCTTTCCAGGTCTGTTGTTGTAGGTCTTTGCTGGTGTGTTGTTGTACGTCTGTGCTGGTATGTTGTTGTAGGTCTGTGCTGATGTGTTGTTGTAGATCTGTGCTGGTGTATTGATGCAGGTCTGTGCTGGTGTGCTCTTGTAGTTCTGTGCTGTTGTGTTTTTGTAGGTCTTTGCAGGTGTGTTGTTGTAGGTTTTTGCTGGTGTGTTGTTGTACGTCTGTGCTGTTGTGTTGATGTACGTCTGTGCTGGCATGTTGTTGTAGGTCTGTTCTGATGTGTTGTTGTACGTCTGATCCTGGTATTGTTGTAGGTCTCTACTGGTGTGTTGCTGTAGGTCTTTGCAGGTGTGTTGTTGGTCTGCGCTGGTGTGTTGTAGGTCTGTGCTGGTGTGTTGTTGTCGGTCTTTGCAGGTATGTTGTAATTCTTTGCTGGTGTGTTGTTTTAGGTCTTCGCTGCTGCTTTGTTGTAGGTCTTTGCAGGTATGTTGTTGTAGGTCTGTGCTGGAATTTTGTTGTAGGCCTTGCTGGTGTTTTCTTTTAGGTCTTTTCAGGTGTGTTGTTGTAGGTCTCTGCTGGTGTATTGTTATAGGTCATTGAATTTATGTTGTTGTGGGTCTTTGTTTGTCAGTTGTTGTAGGTCTGTGCTGGTGTGTTGTTGTAGATCTTTGCAGGTGTGTTGTTGTAGGTCTGCACTCGTGTATTGTTGTAGGTCTGTGCTGGTGTGTTGTTGTAGGTCTGTGCTGGTATCTGGTTGTATGTCTGTACTGGTGTATTGTTGTAGGTCGTTGCAGGTTTGTTGTTGCAGGTCTTTGCTGGTGTGTTGTTGCAGGTTTTGCAGGTGTGTTGATGCAGCTCTTTACTGGTGTGTTGTTGTAGGTCTGTGCTGATGTGTTGATGTAGGTCTGCACTGGTGTGTTGTAGGTCTGTGCTGGTGTGTTTTTGCAGGTCTGTGCTGGTGTGTTGTATGTCTGTACTGGTGTGTTGTTGTAGGTCTGTGCTGTTGTGTTGTAAGTCTTTGCTGGTATGTTGATGTAGGTCTGTGCTGTTGTATGGTAGATCTATACTGCTGTGCTGTTACAGGTTTGTACTGGTGCATTGTTGTAAGTCTTTGAAGGTGTGTTGTTGTCGTTCTGTGCTGGTATTTTGTCGTGGGTCTGTGGTGGAGTGTTGTAGGCCTGTGCTAATGTGTTGTTGCAGGTCTCTGCTGGTGTGTTGTTGTAGGACTACTGCTGTGTTGTAGTTCTGTGCTGGTGTTTTGTTGTAGGTTTGTACTTGTGTGTTGTTGTAGGTCTGTACTAGTATGTTGTAGGTCTGTGCTGGTGTGTTGTTATAGGTCTGTACTTGTGCGTTGGTGTAGGTATGTACTGGTGTGTTGTTGTTGGTCTTTGCTGGTGTTTTGTTGTTGGTCTGTACTGGTGTGTTGTTGTAGGTCTGCACTGGTGTGTTGTTGGAGATTTGTACTGATGTGTTGTTGTAGGTCTGTGCTAATTTGTTGTTGCAGGACTCTGCTGGTGTGTTGTTGTAGGACTGTACTGGTGTGTTGTAGTTCTGTGCTGGTGTTTTGTTGTAGGTCTGTGCTAATTTGTTGTTGCAGGTCTCTGCTGGTGTGTTGTTGTAGGACTGTACTGGTGTGTTGTAGTTCTGTGCTGGTGTTTTGTTGTAGGTTTGTACTTGTGTGTTGTTGTAGGTCTGTACTAGTATGTTGTAGGTCTGTGCTGGTGTGTTGTTGTAGGTCTGTACTGGTATTTTCTTCTAGGTCTGTACTGGTGTGTTGTTGTAGGTCTTTGCTGGTGTGTTGTTGTACGTCTGTGCTGGTGTATTGTTGTAGGTATTTGCAGGTCTGTTGTTGTAGGTTTTTGCTGTTGTGTTGTTGTACGTCTGTGCTGGTGTGTTGATGTACGTCTGTGCTGGTATATTGTTGTAGGTCTGTTCTGATGTGTTGTTGTAGGTCTGTGCTATGGTATTGTTGTAGGTCTGTGCTGGTGTGTTGCTGTAGGTCTTTGCAGGTGTGCTGTTGTTGGTCTGCGCTGGTGTGTTGTTGTAGGTCTTTGCTGTTGCTTTGTTATAGGTCTTTGCTGGTGTGTTGTTGTAGGTCTGTGCTTGTGAGTTTTAGGTTTGCACTGGTGTATTATTGTAGGTCTCTGCTGGTGTGTTGTTGTGGGTCTGTGCTGGTACGTTGTTGTATGTCTGTTCTGGTGTGTTATTGTAGTTCTGTGCTTGTGTGTTGTTGTAGGTCTGTGCTGGTGTGTGGTTGTAGGTCTTTGCAGATGTGTTGTAGGTCTGTATTGATATGTTGTTTTACCTCTGCACTGGTGTGTTGTTGTAGGTCTGTGCTGGTGTGTTGCTGCATGTCTGTACTGATGTGTTGTTGTAGGTCGTTGCAGGTTTGTTGTTGTAGGTCTTTGCTGGTGTGTTGTTCTATGTCTTTGCAGGTGTGTTGTTGCAGGTCCTTGCAGGTGTGTTGATGCAGCTCTTTACTGGTGTGTTGTTGTAGGTCTGTGCTGTTGTGATGTTGTCGGTCTTTGCCGGTGTGTTATTGTAGGTCTTTGCTGCAGTATTGTTGTAGGTCTTTGAAGGTGTGTTGTTGTAGGTCTGTGCTAGTATTTTGCTGTAGTTCTGTGGTGGTGTGTTTTTGTAGGTCTGTGCTGGTGTGTTGTTGTAGGTCTGTGCTGTTGTGTTGTTGTAGGTCTTTGCTGGTATGTTGATGTAGGTCTGTGCTGTTGTGTTGTAGGTCTTTACTGCTGTGTTGTTATAGGTTTGTACTGGTGTGTTGTTGTAGGTATGTGCTGGTGTGTTGGTGTAGGTCTGTACCGATATTTTGTTCTTGGTCTGCGCTGTTATGTTGTTATACGTCTGCACTGGTGTGTTGTTGTAAGTCTGTACAGGTATGTTGTTGTAGGTCTGTGCTGGTGTGCTGTTGTAGTTCTGTGCTGTTGTGTTGTTGTAGGTCTGTGCTGGTGTGTTGTTGTAGGTCTGTGCTGGTTTGTTGTTGTAGGTCTGTGCTGTTGTGTTGTTGTAAGTCTGTGCTCATATGTTGATGTAGGTCTGTGCTGGAGTGCTGTAGTTCTGTTCTGGTGTGTTGTTATAGGTCTGTACCCTTGCATTGTTGTAGGTATGTACTGCTGTGTTGTTGTAGGTCTTTGCTGGTATTTTGTTGTAGGTCTGTACTCGTGTGTTGTTGTAGGTCTGCACTGGTGTGTTGTTTTAGGTTTGTATGATGTGTTGCTGTAGGTCTGTACTGGTGTGTTGTAGTTCTATGCTGGTGTGTTGTTATAGGTCTGTACTGGTGCGTTGTTGTAGCTATGTACTGGTGTGTTGTTGTTGGGCTTTGCTGGTGTTTTGTTGTTGGTCTGTACTGGTGTGTTGTTGTAGGTCAACACTGGTGTGTTGTTGGAGATTTGTACTGATGTGTTGTTGTAGGTCTGTACTGGTCTGTTGTTTTATGTCTGTGCTGGTGTGTTGTTGTAGGTCTGTACTAGTATGTTGTAGGTCTGTGCTGGTGTGTTGTTGTAGGTCTGTACTGGTATTTTCTTGTTGGTCTGTACTGGTGTGTTGTAGGTCTTTGCTGGTGTGTTGTTGTACATCTGTGCTGCTGTATTGTTGTAGGACTTTGCAGGTGTGTTGTTGTAGGTTTTTGCTGGTGTGTTGTTGTACGTCCGTGCTTTTGTGTTGATGTACGTCTGTGCTGGTATGTTGTTGTAGATCTGTTCTGATGTGTTGTTGTAGGTCTGTGCTATGGTATTGTTGTAGGTCTGTGCTGGTGTGTTGCTGTAGGTCTTTGCAGGTGTGTTGTTGTTGGTCTGCGCTGGTGTGTTGTAGGTCTGTGCTGGTGTGTTGTTGTAGATCTTTGCAGGTGTGTTGTTTTAATTCTTTGCAGGTGTGTTGTTTTAGGTCTTTGCTGCTGCTTTGTTGTAGGTCTTTGCAGGGGTGTTGTTGTAGGTCTGTGCTGGTATTTTGTTGTAGGCCTTGCTGGTGTTTTGTTTTAGGTCTTTGCAGGTGTGTTGTTGTAGGTCTGCACTGGTGTGTTGTTGTAGGTTTGTACAGATGTGTTGTTGTAGATCTGTACTGGTGTGTTGTTGTATGTCTGTGCTGGTGTGTTGTTGTAGGTCTGTACCAGTATGTTGCAGGTCTGTGCTGATGTGTTGTTGTAGGTCTGTACTGGCGTGTTGTTGTAGGTCTGTGCTGGTGTGTTGTTGTACGTCTGTGCTAGTGTATTGTTGTAGGTCTTTCCAGGTCTGTTGTTGTAGGTCTTTGCTGGTGTGTTGTTGTACGTCTGTGCTGGTATGTTGTTGTAGGTCTGTGCTGATGTGTTGTTGTAGATCTGTGCTGGTGTATTGATGCAGGTCTGTGCTGGTGTGCTCTTGTAGTTCTGTGCTGTTGTGTTTTTGTAGGTCTTTGCAGGTGTGTTGTTGTAGGTCTTTGCTGTTGTGTTGATGTACGTCTGTGCTGGTATGTTGTTGTAGGTCTGTTCTGATGTGTTGTAGGTCTGTGCTAGGGTATTGTTGTAGGTCTGTGCTGGTGTGTTGTTTTAGGTCTGTGCTGGTGTGTTGTTGTAGGACTGTACTGGTGTGTTTCTGTAGGTCTTTGCAGGTGTGTTGTTGTTGGTCTGCGCTGGTGTGTTGTTGCAGGTCTGTACTGGTATTTTGTTGTAGGTCTGTACTGGGATGTTGTTGTAGGTCTTTGCTGGTGTGTTGTTGTAGTTCTGTGCTGTTGTGTTGTTGTAGGTCTGTGCTGGTGTGTTGTTGTAGGTCTGTGCTGGTTTGTTGTTGTAGGTCTGTGCTGTTGTGTTGTTGTAAGTCTGTGCTCATATGTTGATGTAGGTCTGTGCTGGAGTGCTATAGTTCTGTTCTGGTGTGTTGTTATAGGTCTGTACCCTTGCATTGTTGTAGGTATGTACTGCTGTGTTGTTGTAGGTCTTTGCTGGTATTTTGTTGTAGGTCTGTACTCGTGTGTTGTTGTAGGTCTGCACTGGTGTGTTGTTTTAGGTTTGTATGATGTGTTGCTGTAGGTCTGTACTGGTGTGTTGTAGTTCTATGCTGGTGTGTTGTTATAGGTCTGTGCTGTTGTGTTGTTGTAGGTCTGTGCTGGTGTGTTGTTATAGGTCTGTACTGGTGCGTTGTTGTAGCTATGTACTGGTGTGTTGTTGTTGGGCTTTGCTGGTGTTTTGTTGTTGGTCTGTACTGGTGTGTTGTTGTAGGTCAACACTGGTGTGTTGTTGGAGATTTGTACTGATGTGTTGTTGTAGGTCTGTACTGGTCTGTTGTTTTATGTCTGTGCTGGTGTGTTGTTGTAGGTCTGTACTAGTATGTTGTAGGTCTGTGCTGGTGTGTTGTTGTAGGTCTGTACTGGTATTTTCTTGTTGGTCTGTACTGGTGTGTTGTAGGTCTTTGCTGGTGTGTTGTTGTACATCTGTGCTGCTGTATTGTTGTAGGACTTTGCAGGTGTGTTGTTGTAGGCTTTTGCTGGTGTGTTGTTGTACGTCCGTGCTTTTGTGTTGATGTACGTCTGTGCTGGTATGTTGTTGTAGATCTGTTCTGATGTGTTGTTGTAGGTCTGTGCTATGGTATTGTTGTAGGTCTGTGCTGGTGTGTTGCTGTAGGTCTTTGCAGGTGTGTTGTTGTTGGTCTGTGCTGGTGTGTTGTAGGTCTGTGCTGGTGTGTTGTTGTAGATCTTTGCAGGTGTGTTGTTTTAATTCTTTGCAGGTGTGTTGTTTTAGGTCTTTGCTGCTGCTTTGTTGTAGGTTTTTGCAGGGGTGTTGTTGTAGGTCTGTGCTGGTATTTTGTTGTAGGCCTTGCTGGTGTTTTGTTTTAGGTCTTTGCAGGTGTGTTGTTGTAGGTCTGCACTGGTGTGTTGTTGTAGTTTTGTACAGATGTGTTGTTGTAGATCTGTACTGGTGTGTTGTTGTATGTCTGTGCTGGTGTGTTGTTGTAGGTCTGTACCAGTATGTTGCAGGTCTGTGCTGATGTGTTGTTGTAGGTCTGTACTGGCGTGTTGTTGTAGGTCTGTGCTGGTGTGTTGTTGTACGTCTGTGCTAGTGTATTGTTGTAGGTCTTTCCAGGTCTGTTGTTGTAGGTCTTTGCTGGTGTGTTGTTGTACGTCTGTGCTGGTATGTTGTTGTAGGTCTGTGCTGATGTGTTGTTGTAGATCTGTGCTGGTGTATTGATGCAGGTCTGTGCTGGTGTGCTCTTGTAGTTCTGTGCTGTTGTGTTTTTGTAGGTCTTTGCAGGTGTGTTGTTGTAGGTCTTTGCTGTTGTGTTGATGTACGTCTGTGCTGGTATGTTGTTGTAGGTCTGTCCTGATGTGTTGTAGGTCTGTGCTAGGGTATTGTTGTAGGTCTGTGCTGGTGTGTTGTTTTAGGTCTGTGCTGGTGTGTTGTTGTAGGACTGTGCTGGTGTGTTTCTCTAGGTCTTTGCAGGTGTGTTGTTGTTGGTCTGCGCTGGTGTGTTGTTGCAGGTCTGTACTGGTATTTTGTTGTAGGTCTGTACTGGGATGTTGTTGTAGGTCTTTGCTGGTGTGTTGTTGTAGTTCTGTGCTGTTGTGTTGTTGTAGGTCTGTGCTGGTGTGTTGTTGTAGGTCTGTGCTGGTTTGTTGTTGTAGGTCTGTGCTGTTGTGTTGATGTAAGTCTGTGCTCATATGTTGATGTAGGTCTGTGCTGGAGTGCTGTAGTTCTGTTCTGGTGTGTTGTTATAGGTCTGTACCCTTGCATTGTTGTAGGTATGTACTGCTGTGTTGTTGTAGGTCTTTGCTGGTATTTTGTTGTAGGTCTGTACTCGTGTGTTGTTGTAGGTCTGCACTGGTGTGTTGTTTTAGGTTTGTATGATGTGTTGCTGTAGGTCTGTACTGGTGTGTTGTAGTTCTATGCTGGTGTGTTGTTATAGGTCTGTACTGGTGCGTTGTTGTAGCTATGTACTGGTGTGTTGTTGTTGGGCTTTGCTGGTGTTTTGTTGTTGGTCTGTACTGGTGTGTTGTTGTAGGTCAACACTGGTGTGTTGTTGGAGATTTGTTCTGTTGTGTTGTTGTAGGTCTGTACTGGTCTGTTGTTTTATGTCTGTGCTGGTGTGTTGTTGTAGGTCTGTACTAGTATGTTGTAGGTCTGTGCTGGTGTGTTGTTGTAGGTCTGTACTGGTATTTTCTTGTTGGTCTGTACTGGTGTGTTGTAGGTCTTTGCTGGTGTGTTGTTGTACATCTGTGCTGCTGTATTGTTGTAGGACTTTGCAGGTGTGTTGTTGTAGGTTTTTGCTGGTGTGTTGTTGTACGTCCGTGCTTTTGTGTTGATGTACGTCTGTGCTGGTATGTTGTTGTAGATCTGTTCTGATGTGTTGTTGTAGGTCTGTGCTATGGTATTGTTGTAGGTCTGTGCTGGTGTGTTGCTGTAGGTCTTTGCAGGTGTGTTGTTGTTGGTCTGCGCTGGTGTGTTGTAGGTCTGTGCTGGTGTGTTGTTGTAGATCTTTGCAGGTGTGTTGTTTTAATTCTTTGCAGGTGTGTTGTTTTAGGTCTTTGCTGCTGCTTTGTTGTAGGTCTTTGCAGGGGTGTTGTTGTAGGTCTGTGCTGGTATTTTGTTGTAGGCCTTGCTGGTGTTTTGTTTTAGGTCTTTGCAGGTGTGTTGTTGTAGGTCTACACTGGTGTGTTGTTGTAGGTTTGTACAGATGTGTTGTTGTAGATCTGTACTGGTGTGTTGTTGTATGTCTGTGCTGGTGTGTTGTTGTAGGTCTGTACCAGTATGTTGCAGGTCTGTGCTGATGTGTTGTTGTAGGTCTGTACTGGCGTGTTGTTGTAGGTCTGTGCTGGTGTGTTGTTGTACGTCTGTGCTAGTGTATTGTTGTAGGTCTTTCCAGGTCTGTTGTTGTAGGTCTTTGCTGGTGTGTTGTTGTACGTCTGTGCTGGTATGTTGTTGTAGGTCTGTGCTGATGTGTTGTTGTAGATCTGTGCTGGTGTATTGATGCAGGTCTGTGCTGGTGTGCTGTTGTAGTTCTGTGCTGTTGTGTTTTTGTAGGTCTTTGCAGGTGTGTTGTTGTAGGTCTTTGCTGTTGTGTTGATGTACGTCTGTGCTGGTATGTTGTTGTAGGTCTGTTCTGATGTGTTGTAGGTCTGTGCTAGGGTATTGTTGTAGTTCTGTGCTGATGTGTTGTTTTAGGTCTGTGCTGGTGTGTTGTTGTAGGACTGTGCTGGTGTGTTTCTGTAGGTCTTTGCAGGTGTGTTGTTGTTGGTCTGCACTGGTGTGTTGTTGCAGGTCTGTACTGGTATTTTGTTGTAGGTCTGTACTGGGATGTTGTTGTAGGTCTTTGCTGGTGTGTTGTTGTACATCTGTGCTGGTGCATTGTTGTAGGTCTTTGCAGGTCTGTTGTTGTAGGTTTTTGCTGGTGTGTTGTTGTACGTCTGTGCTGTTGTGTTGATGTACGTCTATGCTGGCATGTTGTTGTAGGTCTGTTCTGATGTGTTGTTGTACGTCTGTTCCTGGTATTGTTGTAGGTCTCTACTGGTGTGTTGCTGTAGGTCTTTGCAGGTGTGTTGTTGGTCTGCGCTGGTGTGTTGTAGGTCTGTGCTGGTGTGTTGTTGTCGGTCTTTGCAGGTATGTTGTAATTCTTTGCTGGTGTGTTGTTTTAGGTCTTCGCTGCTGCTTTGTTGTAGGTCTTTGCAGGTATGTTGTTGTAGGTCTGTGCTGGTATTTTGTTGTAGGCCTTGCTGGTGTTTTCTTTTAGGTCTTTTCAGGTGTGTTGTTGTAGGTCTCTGCTGGTGTATTGTTATAGGTCTTTGAATTTATGTTGTTGTGGGTCTTTGTTTGTCAGTTGTTGTAGGTCTGTGCTGGTGTGTTGTTGTAGATCTTTGCAGGTGTGTTGTTGTAGGTCTGCACTCGTGTATTGTTGTAGGTCTGTGCTGGTGTGTTGTTGTAGGTCTGTGTTGGTATCTGGTTGTATGTCTGTACTGGTGTATTGTTGTAGGTCGTTGCAGGTTTGTTGTTGCAGGTCTTTGCTGGTGTGTTGTTGCAGGTTTTGCAGGTGTGTTGATGCAGCTCTTTACTGGTGTGTTTTTGTAGGTCTGTGCTGATGTGTTGATGTAGGTCTGCACTGGTGTGTTGTAGGTCTGTGCTGGTGTGTTTTTGCAGGTCTGTGCTGGTGTGTTGTATGTCTGTACTGGTGTGTTGTTGTAGGTCTGTGCTGTTGTGTTGTTGTAAGTCTTTGCTGGTATGTTGATGTAGGTCTGCGCTGTTGTATGGTAGATCTATACTGCTGTGCTGTTACAGGTTTGTACTGGTGCGTTGTTGTAAGTCTTTGAAGGTGTGTTGTTGTCGTTCTGTGCTGGTATTTTGTCGTGGGTCTGTGTTGGAATGTTGTAGGCCTGTGCTAATGTGTTGTTGCAGGTCTCTGCTGGTGTGTTGTTGTAGGACTACTGCTGTGTTGTAGTTCTGTGCTGGTGTTTTGTTGTAGGTTTGTACTTGTGTGTTGTTGTAGGTCTGTACTAGTATGTTGTAGGTTCTGTGCTGGTGTGTTGTTGTTGGTCTGTGCTGGTATGTTGTTGTATGTCTGTGCTGGTGTGTTGTTGTAGTTCTGTGCTGGTGTGCTGTTGTAGGTTTGTCCTGATGTGTTGTTGTCGGTCTGTATTGGTGTGTTGTAGTTCTGTGCTGGTGTGTTGTTATAGGTCTGTACTGGTGCGTTTTTTTTTTGGTATGTAGTGGTGTGTTGTTGTATGTCTTTGCAGGTGTGTTGTTGCAGGTCTTTGCAGATGTGTTGATGCAGTCTTTGCTGGTGTGTTGTTCTGCGTCTTTGCTGGTGTGTTGTTATAGGTCCTTGCAGGTATATTGTTGTAGGTCTCTGCTGGTACGTTGCTGTACGTCTGTGCCGTTGTGTTGTAGGACTGTGCTGGTGTGTTGTTCTAGTTCTGTGGTGGTGTGTTGTTGTAGGTCTGTGCTGGTATGTTGTTGTAGATCTGTGCTTGTGTGTTGTTGTAGGTTTGCACTGGTGTATTGTTGTAGGTCTCTGCTGGTGTGTTGTTGTTGGTCTGTGCTGGTATGTTGTTGTATGTCTGTGCTGGTGTGTTGTTGTAGTTCTGTGCTGGTGTGTTGCTGTGGTTCTGTGCGGGTGTGTTGTTGTAGGGCTGTACTGGTGTGTTGTTGTAGGTCTCCAGTGATATGTTGTTGTAGGTCTGTGCTGGTGTGTTGTTGTAGGTCTTTGCAGGTGTATTGTTGTATGTCTTTGCAGGTGTGTTGTTGCAGGTCTTTGCAAGTGTGTTGATGTAGTCTTTGCTGGTGTGTTATTCTGGGTCTTTGCTGGTGTGTTGTTGTCATTCCTTGCAGGTATATTGTTGTACGTCTTTGCTGGTATGTTGCTGTACGTCTGTGCCATTGTGTTGTAGGTCTGTGCTGGTGGGTTGTTGTAGGTTTTTGCTGGTGTGTTGTTGTAGGTCGTTGCTGGAATATTGTTGTATGTCTTTGAAGGTGGGTTGTTGAAGGTCTGTGCTGGTATTTTGTTGTAGTTCTGTGGTGGTGTGTTGTTGTAGGTCTGTGCTGGAATGTTGTTGTAGGTCTGTGCTTGTGTGTTGTTGTAGGTTTGCACTGGTGTATTGTTGTAGGTCTCAGCTGGTGTGTTGTTGTTGGTCTGTGCTGGTATGCTGTTGTATGTCTGTGCTGGTGTGTTGTTCTAGTTCTGTGCAGGTGTGTTGTTTTAGGTCTGTAATGGTGTGTTGTTGTAGGTCTGCAGTGATATGTTGTTGTAGGTCTGTACTGGTGTGTTGTAGGACTGTGCTGGTGTGTTGCTGTAGCTCTTTGCAGCTGTGTTGTTGGTCTGCGCTGGTGTGTTGTTGTAGTTCTTTACTGGTAATTTTTGTAGGTCTGTACTGGTGTGTTGTTGAAGGTCTGTTCTGATGTGTTGTTGTAGGTCTGTGCTATGGTATTGTTGTAGGTCTGTACTGGTGTGTTGCTGTAGGTCTTTGCAGGTGTGTTGTTGTAGGTCTGTGCTGGTATTTTGTTGTAGGCCTTGCTGGTATTTTCTTTTAGGTCTTTTCGTGTGTTTTGCTGTAGGTCTCTGCTGGTGTGTTGTTATAGGTCTTTGAATTTGTGTTGTTGTGGGTCTTTGTCAGTTGTTGTAGGTCTGTGCTGGTGTGTTGTTGTAGATCATTGCAGGTGTGTTGTTGTAGGTCTGCACTGGTGTGTTGTTGTATGTCTGTGCTGGTGTGTTGTTGTAGGACTGTACTAGTATGTTGTAGGTCTGTGCTAGTGTATTGTTGTGGTTCTGTACTGGCATGTTGTTGTAGGACTGTGCTGGTGTGTTGTACGTCTATGCTAGTGTATTGTTGTAGATCTTTCCAGGTCTGTTGTTGTAGGTCTTTGCTGGTGTGTTGTTGTACGTCTGTGCTGGTATGTTGTTGTAGGTCTGTGCTGATGTGTTGTTGTAGATCTGTGCTGGTGTATTGTTGCAGGTCTGTGCTGGTGTGCTGTTGTAGTTCTGTGCTGTTGTGTTTTTCTGGGGCTTTGCAGGTGTGTTGTTGTAGGTCTTTGCAGGTGTGTTGTTGTAGGTCTTTGCTGTTGTGTTGGGGTACGTCTGTGCTGGTATGTTGTTGTAGGTCTGTTCTGATGTGTTATAGGTCTGTGCTAGGGTATTGTTGTAGGTCTGTGCTGGTGTGTTGGTGTAGGTCTGTGCTGGTGTGTTGTTGTAGCACAGTGCTGGTGTGTTGCTGTAGGTCTTTGCAGGTGTGTTGTTGTTGGTCTGCGCTGGTGTGTTGTAGTAGGTCTGTGCTGGTGCTTTGTTGTAGGTCTTTGCAGGTGTGTTGTTGTAGGTCTGTGCTGGTATTTTGTTGTAGGCCATGCTGGTGTTTTGTTGTAGGTCTTTGCTGGTGTGTTGTTGTAGATCTGTGCTTCTGTGTTGTTATAGGTCTTTGAATTTATGTTGTTGTGGGTCTTTGTTTGTGAGTTGTTGTAGGTCTGTGCTTGTGGGTTGTTGTAGGTCTTTGCAGGTGTGTTGTTGTAGGTCTTTGCTGATGTGTTGTTGTAGGTCTTTGCTGGTGTGTTGTTGTAGGTCTTTGCAGGTGTGTTGTTGTAGGTCTTTGCTGGTGTGTTGTTGTAGGTCTTTGCGGTTTTTGTTGTAGATCTGCACTGGTTTGTTGTTGTAGGCCTGTGCTGGTGTGTTGTGGGTCTGTGCTGGTGTGTTGTTGTAGGTCTTTGCAGGTGTGTTGTTGTAGGTCTTTGCTGTTGTGTTGATGTACGTCTGTGCTGGTATGTTGTTGTAGGTCTATTCTGATGTGTTGTAGGTCTGTGCTAGGGTATTGTTGTAGGTCTGTGCTAGTGTGTTGTTTTAGGTCTGTACTGGTATTTTGTTGTAGGTCTGTACTGGGGTGTTGTTGTAGGTCTTTGCTGGTGTGTTGTTGTACATCTGTGCTGGTGCATTGTTGTAGGTCTTTGCAGGTCTGTTGTTGTACGTTTTTGCTGGTGTGTTGTTGTATGTCTGTGCTGTTGTGTTGATGTACGTCTGTGCTGTTGTGTTGATGTACGTCTGTGCTGGCATGTTGTTGTAGGTCTGTTCTGATGTGTTGTTGTACGTCTGTTCCTGGTATTGTAGGTCTGTACTGGTGTGTTGCTGTAGGTCTTTGCAGGTGTGTTGTTGGTCTGCGCTGGTGTGTTGTAGGTCTGTGCTGGTGTGTTGTTGTCGGTCTTTGCAGGTATGTTGTAATTCTTTGCTGGTGTGTTGTTTTAGGTCTTCGCTGCTGCTTTGTTGTAGGTCTTTGCAGGTATGTTGTTGTAGGTCTGTGCTGGTATTTTGTTGTAGGCCTTGCTGGTGTTTTCTTTTAGGTCTTTTCAGGTGTGTTGTTGTAGGTCTCTGCTGGTGTGTTGTTATAGGTCTTTGAATTTATGTTGTTGTGGGTCTTTGTTTGTCAGTTGTTGTAGGTCTGTGCTGGTGTGTTGTTGTAGATCTTTGCAGGTGTGTTGTTGTAGGTCTGCAAACGTGTATTGTTGTAGGTCTGTGCTGGTGTGTTGTTGTAGGTCTGTGCTGGTACCTGGTTGTATGTCTGTACTGGTGTATTGTTGTAGGTCGTTGCAGGTTTGTTGTTGTAGGTCTTTGCTGGTGTGTTGTTGCAGGTTTTGCAGGTGTGTTGATGCAGCTCTTTACTGGTGTGTTGTTGTAGGTCTGTGCTGATGTGTTGATGTAGGTCTGCACTGGTGTGTTGTAGGTCTGTGCTGGTGTGTTTTTGCAGGTCTGTGCTGGTGTGTTGTATGTCTGTACTGGTGTGTTGTTGTAGGTCTGTGCTGTTGTGTTGTTGTAAGTCTTTGCTGGTATGTTGATGTAGGTCTGTGCTGTTGTATGGTAGATCTATACTGCTGTGCTGTTACAGGTTTGTACTGGTGCATTGTTGTAAGTCTTTGAAGGTGTGTTGTTGTCGTTCTGTGCTGGTATTTTGTCGTGGGTCTGTGGTGGAGTGTTGTAGGTCTGTGCTAATGTGTTGTTGCAGGTCTCTGCTGGTGTGTTGTTGTAGGACTACTGCTGTGTTGTAGTTCTGTGCTGGTGTTTTGTTGTAGGTTTGTACTTGTGTGTTGTTGTAGGTCTGTACTAGTATGTTGTAGGTCTGTGCTGGTGTGTTGTTATAGGTCTGTACTTGTGCGTTGTTGTAGGTATGTACTGGTGTGTTGTTGTTGGTCTTTGCTGGTGTTTTGTTGTTGGTCTGTACTGGTGTGTTGTAGGTCTGCACTGGTGTGTTGTTGGAGATTTGTACTGATGTGTTGTTGCAGGTCTGTGCTAATGTGTTGTTGCAGGTCTCTGCTGGTGTGTTGTTGTAGTTCTGTGCTGGTGTGTTGTTGTAGGTCTGTACTGGTGTGTTGTTGTAGGTCTGCAGTGATATGTTGTTGTAGGTCTGTGCTGGTGTGTTGTTGTATGTCTTTGCAGGTGTGTTGTAGGTCTGTTCTGGTATGTTGTTGTACCTCTGCACTGGTGAGTTGTTGTGGGTCTGTGCTGGTGTGTTGTTGTAACACTGTGCTGGTATGTTGTTGTAGGTCTGCACTGGTGTGTTCTTGTAGGTCTGTGCTGAAGTGTTGTTTTATGTCTGTGCTGGTGTGTTTTAGGTTTGTGCAGGTGTGTTGTTTTAAGTCTGTACTGTTGTGTTGTTGTCGGTCTGTACAGATATGTTGTTGTAGGTCTGTGCTGGTGTGTTGTTGTTGGTCTGTGCTGGTAAGTTGTTGTAGGTCTGTGCTGGTATGTTGTTGCATGTCTGTACTGATGTGTTGTTGTAGGTCGTTGCAGGTTTGTTGTTGTAGGTCTTTGCTGGTGTGTTGTTCTATGTCTTTGCAGGTGTGTTGTTGCAGGTCCTTGCAGGTGTGTTGATGCAGCTCTTTACTGGTGTGTTGTTGTAGGTCTGTGCTGTTGTGTTGTTGTAGGTCTTTGCCGGTGTGTTGTTGTAGGTCTTTGCTGCAGTATTGTTGTAGGTCTTTGCAGGTGTGTTGTTGTAGGTCAGTGCTAGTATTTTGTTGTAGTTCTGTGGTGGTGTGTTTTTGTAGGTCTGTGCTGGTGTGTTGTTGTACGTCTTTGCCGGTGTGTTGTTGAAGGTCTTTGCTGCAGTATTGTTGTAGGTCTTTGAAGGTGTGTTGTTGTAGGTCTGTGCTAGTATTTTGCTGTAGTTCTGTGGTGGTGTGTTTTTGTAGGTCTGTGCTGGTGTGTTGTTGTAGGTCTGTGCTGTTGTGTTGTTGTAGGTCTTTGCTGGTATGTTGATGTAGGTCTGTGCTGTTGTGTTGTAGGTCTTTACTGCTGTGTTGTTATAGGTTTGTACTGGTGTGTTGTTGTAGGTCTGTGCTGGTGTGTTGGTGTAGGTCTGTACCGATATTTTGTTCTTGGTCTGCGCTGTTATGTTGTTATACGTCTGCACTGGTGTGTTGTTGTAAGTCTGTACTGGTACGTTGTTGTAGGTCTGTGCTGGTGTGTTGTTGTAGTTCTGTGCTGTTGTGTTGTTGTAGGTCTGTGCTGGTGTGTTGTTGTAGGTCTGTGCTGGTTTGTTGTTGTAGGTCTGTGCTGTTGTGTTGTTGTAAGTCTGTGCTCATATGTTGATGTAGGTCTGTGCTGGAGTGCTGTAGTTCTGTGCTGGTGTGTTGTTATAGGTCTGTACCCTTGCGTTGTTGTAGGTATGTACTGCTGTGTTGTTGTAGGTCTTTGCTGGTATTTTGTTGTAGGTCTGTACTCGTGTGTTGTTGTAGGTCTGTACTGGTGTGTTGTAGTTCTATGCTGGTGTGTTGATATAGGTCTGTACTGGTGCGTTGTTGTAGGTATGTACTGGTGTGTTGTTGTAGGTCTGCACTGGTGTGTTGTTGGAGATTTGTACTGATGTGTTGTTGTAGGTCTGTACTGGTCTGTTGTTTTATGTCTGTGCTGGTGTGTTGTTGTAGGTCTGTACTAGTATGTTGTAGGTCTGTGCTGGTGTGTTGTTGTAGGTCTGTACTGGTATTTTCTTGTTGGTCTGTACTGGTGTGTTGTAGGTCTTTGCTGGTGTGTTGTTGTACATCTGTGCTGCTGTATTGTTGTAGGACTTTGCAGGTGTGTTGTTGTAGGCTTTTGCTGGTGTGTTGTTGTACGTCCGTGCTTTTGTGTTGATGTACGTCTGTGCTGGTATGTTGTTGTAGATCTGTTCTGATGTGTTGTTGTAGGTCTGTGCTATGGTATTGTTGTAGGTCTGTGCTGGTGTGTTGCTGTAGGTCTTTGCAGGTGTGTTGTTGTTGGTCTGCGCTGGTGTGTTGTAGGTCTGTGCTGGTGTGTTGTTGTAGATCTTTGCAGGTGTGTTGTTTTAATTCTTTGCAGGTGTGTTGTTTTAGGTCTTTGCTGCTGCTTTGTTGTAGGTCTTTGCAGGGGTGTTGTTGTAGGTCTGTGCTGGTATTTTGTTATAGGCCTTGCTGGTGTTTTGTTTTAGGTCTGCACTGGTGTGTTGTTGTAGGTTTGTACAGATGTGTTGTTGTAGATCTGTACTGGTGTGTTGTTGTATGTCTGTGCTGGTGTGTTGTTGTAGGTCTGTACCAGTATGTTGCAGGTCTGTGCTGGTGTGTTGTTGTAGGTCTGTACTGGCGTGTTGTTGTAGGTCTGTGCTGGTGTGTTGTTGTACGTCTGTGCTAGTGTATTGTTGTAGGTCTTTCCAAGTCTGTTGTTGTAGGTCTTTGCTGGTGTGTTGTTGTACGTCTGTGCTGGTATGTTGTTGTAGGTCTGTGCTGATGTGTTGTTGTAGATCTGTGCTGGTGTATTGATGCAGGTCTGTGCTGGTGTGCTCTTGTAGTTCTGTGCTGTTGTGTTTTTGTAGGTCTTTGCAGGTGTGTTGTTGTAGGTCTTTGCTGTTGTGTTGATGTACGTCTGTGCTGGTATGTTGTTGTAGGTCTGTCCTGATGTGTTGTAGGTCTGTGCTAGGGTATTGTTGTAGTTCTGTGCTGGTGTGTTGTTATAGGTTTGTACTGGTGCGTTTTTTTTGATATGTAGTGGTGTGTTGTTGTAGGTCTTTGCTGGTGTTTTGTTGTTGGTCTGCACTGGTGTGTTGTTGTAGGTCTGCACTGTTGTGTTGCGATAGGTTTGTACTGATGTGTTGTAGGTCTGTACTGGTCTGTTGTTGTATGTCTGTACTGGTGTGTTGTTGTAGGTCAGTACTAGTATGTAGTAGGTCTGTGCTGGTGTGTTGTTGTAGGTCTGTACTGGTATTTTCCTGTAGGTCTGTACTGGTGTGTTGTTGTAGGTCTTTGCTGGTGTGTTGCACATCTGTGCTGGTGTATTGTAGTTCTTTGCAGGTCTGTTGTTGTAGGTTTTTGCTGTTGTGTTGTTGTACGTCTGTGCTGTTGTGTTGATGTACGTCTGTGCTGGTATGTTGTTGTAGGTCTGTTCTGATGTGTTGTAGGTCTGTGTTAGGGTATTGTTGTAGGTCTGTGCTGGTGTGTTGTTGTAGCACAGTGCTGGTGTTATGCTGTAGGTCTTTGCAGGTGTGTTGTTGTTGGTCTGTGCTGGTGTGTTGTTGTAGGTCTGTGCTGGTGCTTTGTTGTAGGTCTTTGCAGGTGTGTTGTTGTAGGTCTGTGCTGGTATTTTGTTGTAGGCCTTGCTGGTGTTTTGTTTTAGGTCTTTGCCGGTGTGTTGTTGTAGATCTGTGCTTCTGTGTTGTTATAGGTCTTTGAATTTATGTTGCTGTGGGTCTTTGTTTGTGAGTAGTTGTAGGTCTGTGCTTGTGTGTTGTTGTAGGTCTTTGCAGGTGTGTTGTTGTAGGTCTTTGCTGATGTGTTGTTGTAGGTCTTCGCTGGTGTGTTGTTGTAGGTTTTTGCAGGTGTGTTGTTGTAGGTCTTCGCTGGTGTGTTGTTGTAGGTTTTTGCAGGTGTGTTGTTGTAGGTCTTTGCAGGTGTGTTGTTGTAGGTCCTTGCTGGTGTGTTGTTGTAGGTCTTTGCGGTTTTTGTTGTAGATCTGCACTGGGTTGTTGTTGTAGGCCTGTGCTGGTGTGTTATGGGTCTGTGCTGGTGTGTTGTTGTCGGTCTTTGCTGGTGTGTTGTTGTAGGTCTTTGCCGGTGTGTTCTTGTAGGTCTTGGCTGGTGTGTTGTTGTAGATCTGTCATGGTTTGTTGTAGATCTGTGCGGGTGTGTTGTTATAGGTCTGTGCTGGTATGTTGTTGTAGATCTGTGCTTGTGTGTTGTTGTAGGTTTGCACTGGTGTATTGTTGTAGTTCTCTGCTGGTGTGTTGTTGTTGGTCTCTGCTGATATGTTGTTGTATGTCTGTGCTGGTGTGTTGTTGTAGTTCTGTGCTGGTGTGTTGCTGTGGGTCTGTGCGGGTGTGTTGTTGTAGGGCTGTACTGGTGTGTTGTTGTAGGTCTCCAGTGATATGTTGTTGTAGGTCTGTGCTGGTGTGTTGTTGTAGGTCTTTGGAGGTGTGTTGTAGGTCTGTACTGGTATGTTGTTGTACCTCTGCACTGGTGTGTTGTTGTAAGTCTGTGCTGGTGTGTTGTTTTAGGTCTGCACTGTTGTGTTCTTGTAGGTCTGTACTGATATATTGTTGTAGGTCTGTGCTGGTGTGTTTTTGCAGGTCTGTGCTGGTGTGTTGTTATAGGTCTGTACCCTTGCGTTGTTGTAGGTATGTACTGCTGTGTTGTTGTAGATCTTTGCTGGTGTGTTTTTGTAGGTCTGTGCTGGTGTGTTGTTGTAGGTTTTTACTGGAGTGTTGTAGGTCTGTGCTGGTTTGTTGTTGTAGGTTTGTGCTGGTGTGTTGTTGTAGGTCTGTGCTCGTATGTTGATGTAGGTCTTTACTGAAGTGTTGTAGGTCTGTGCTGGTTTGTTGTTGTAGGTCTGTGCTGGTGTGTTGTTGTAGGTCTGTGCTCGTATGTTGATGTAGGTCTGTTCTGGTGTGTTGTAGGTCTGTGCTAATGTGTGGTTGTAGGTCTGTGCTGGTGTGTTGTATGTCTGTACTGGTGTGTTGTTGTAGGTCGTTGCAGGTTTGTAGTTGTAGGACTTTGCTGGTGTGTTGTTGTAGGTCCTTGCAGGTATATTCTTGTAGGTCTTTGCTGGTATGTTGCTGTACGTCCGTGCCGTTGTGTTATAGGTCTGTGCTGGTGTGTTGTTGTAGGTTTTTGCCGGTGTGTTGTTGTAGGTCTTTGCTGGAATATTGTTGTATGTCTTTGCAGGTGGGTTGTTGTAGGTCTGTGCTGGTATTTTGTTGTAGTTCTGTGGTGGTGTGTTGTTGCAGGTCTGTGCTGGTATGTTGTTGTAGATCTGTGCTTGTGTGTTGTTGTAGGTTTGCACTGGTGTATTGTTGTAAGTCTCTGCTGGTGTGGTGTTGTTTTATCTGAGCTGGTATGTTATTGTATGTCTGTGCTGGTGCGTTGTTGTAGTTCTGTGCTGATGTGTTGTTGTAGGTCTGTACTGGTGTGTTGTTGTAGGTCTCCAGTGATATGTTGTTGTAGGTCTGTGCTTGTGTGTTGTTGTAGGTCTTTGCAGGTGTGTTGTAGGTCTGTGCTGGTATGTTGTTGTATGTCTTTGCAGGTGTGTTGTTGCAGGTCTTTGCAGGTGTGTTGATGCAGCTCTTTACTGGTATGTTGATGTAGGTCTGTGCTGTTGTGTTGTAGGTCTATACTGCTGTGTTGTTATAGGTTTGTACTGGTGTGTTGTTGTAGGTCTTTAAAAGTGTGTTGTTGTCGTTCTGTGCTGGTATTTTGTTGTAGGTCTGTGGTGGAGTGTTGTTGTAGGTCTGTGCTGGTGTGTTGTTGCAGGTCTGTGCTGTTGTGTTGTTGTAAGTCTTTGCTGGTATGTTGATGTAGGTCTGTGCTGTTGTATGGTAGATCTATACTGCTGTGCTGTTACAGGTTTGTACTGGTGCATTGTTGTAAGTCTTTGAAGGTGTGTTGTTGTCGTTCTGTGCTGGTATTTTGTCGTGGGTCTGTGGTGGAGTGTTGTAGGTCTGTGCTAATGTGTTGTTGCAGGTCTCTGCTGGTGTGTTGTTGTAGGACTACTGCTGTGTTGTAGTTCTGTGCTGGTGTTTTGTTGTAGGTTTGTACTTGTGTGTTGTTGTAGGTCTGTACTAGTATGTTGTAGGTCTGTGCTGGTGTGTTGTTATAGGTCTGTACTGGTGCGTTGTTGTAGGTATGTACTGGTGTGTTGTTGTTGGTCTTTGCTGGTGTTTTGTTGTTGGTCTGTACTGGTGTGTTGTAGGTCTGCACTGGTGTGTTGTTGGAGATTTGTACTGATGTGTTGTTGCAGGTCTGTGCTAATGTGTTGTTGCAGGTCTCTGCTGGTGTGTTGTTGTAGTTCTGTGCTGGTGTGTTGTTGTAGGTCTGTACTGGTGTGTTGATGTAGGTCTGCAGTGATATGTTGTTGTAGGTCTGTGCTGGTGTGTTGTTGTATGTCTTTGCAGGTGTGTTGTAGGTCTGTTCTGGTATGTTGTTGTACCTCTGCACTGGTGAGTTGTTGTGGGTCTGTGCTGGTGTGTTGTTGTAACACTGTGCTGGTATGTTGTTGTAGGTCTGCACTGGTGTGTTCTTGTAGGTCTGTGCTGAAGTGTTGTTTTATGTCTGTGCTGGTGTGTTTTAGGTTTGTGCAGGTGTGTTGTTTTAAGTCTGTACTGTTGTGTTGTTGTCGGTCTGTACAGATATGTTGTTGTAGGTCTGTGCTGGTGTGTTGTTGTTGGTCTGTGCTGGTAAGTTGTTGTAGGTCTGTGCTGGTATGTTGTTGCATGTCTGTACTGATGTGTTGTTGCAGGTCGTTGCAGGTTTGTTGTTGTAGGTCTTTGCTGGTGTGTTGTTCTATGTCTTTGCAGGTGTGTTGTTGCAGGTCCTTGCAGGTGTGTTGATGCAGCTCTTTACTGGTGTGTTGTTGTAGGTCTGTGCTGTTGTGTTGTTGTAGGTCTTTGCCGGTGTGTTGTTGTAGGTGTTTGCTGCAGTATTGTTGTAGGTCTTTGCAGGTGTGTTGTTGTAGGTCAGTGCTAGTATTTTGTTGTAGTTCTGTGGTGGTGTGTTTTTGTAGGTCTGTGCTGGTGTGTTGTTGTACGTCTTTGCCGGTGTGTTGTTGAAGGCCTTTGCTGCAGTATTGTTGTAGGTCTTTGAAGGTGTGTTGTTGTAGGTCTGTGCTAGTATTTTGCTGCAGTTCTGTGGTGGTGTGTTTTTGTAGGTCTGTGCTGGTGTGTTGTTGTAGGTCTGTGCTGTTGTGTTGTTGTAGGTCTTTGCTGGTATGTTGATGTAGGTCTGTGCTGTTGTGTTGTAGGTCTTTACTGCTGTGTTGTTATAGGTTTGTACTGGTGTGTTGTTGTAGGTCTGTGCTGGTGTGTTGGTGTAGGTCTGTACCGATATTTTGTTCTTGGTCTGCGCTGTTATGTTGTTATACGTCTGCACTGGTGTGTTGTTGTAAGTCTGTACTGGTATGTTGTTGTAGGTCTGTGCTGGTGTGTTGTTGTAGTTCTGTGCTGTTGTGTTGTTGTAGGTCTGTGCTGGTGTGTTGTTGTAGGTCTGTGCTGGTTTGTTGTTGTAGGTCTGTGCTGTTGTGTTGTTGTAAGTCTGTGCTCATATGTTGATGTAGGTCTGTGCTGGAGTGCTGTAGTTCTGTGCTGGTGTGTTGTTATAGGTCTGTACCCTTGCGTTGTTGTAGGTATGTACTGCTGTGTTGTTGTAGGTCTTTGCTGGTATTTTGTTGTAGGTCTGTACTCATGTGTTGTTGTAGGTCTGTACTGGTGTGTTGTAGTTCTATGCTGGTGTGTTGATATAGGTCTGTACTGGTGCGTTGTTGTAGGTATGTACTGGTGTGTTGTTGTTGGGCTTTGCTGGTGTTTTGTTGTTGGTCTGTACTGGTGTGTTGTTGTAGGTCTGCACTGGTGTGTTGTTGGAGATTTGTACTGATGTGTTGTTGTAGGTCTGTACTGGTCTGTTGTTTTATGTCTGTGCTGGTGTGTTGTTGTAGGTCTGTACTAGTATGTTGTAGGTCTGTGCTGGTGTGTTGTTGTAGGTCTGTACTGGTATTTTCTTGTTGGTCTGTACTGGTGTGTTGTAGGTCTTTGCTGGTGTGTTGTTGTACATCTGTGCTGCTGTATTGTTGTAGGACTTTGCAGGTGTGTTGTTGTAGGTTTTTGCTGGTGTGTTGTTGTACGTCCGTGCTTTTGTGTTGATGTACGTCTGTGCTGGTATGTTGCTGTAGATCTGTTCTGATGTGTTGTTGTAGGTCTGTGCTATGGTATTGTTGTAGGTCTGTGCTGGTGTGTTGCTGTAGGTCTTTGCAGGTGTGTTGTTGTTGGTCTGCGCTGGTGTGTTGTAGGTCTGTGCTGGTGTGTTGTTGTAGATCTTTGCAGGTGTGTTGTTTTAATTCTTTGCAGGTGTGTTGTTTTAGGTCTTTGCTGCTGCTTTGTTGTAGGTCTTTGCAGGGGTGTTGTTGTAGGTCTGTGCTGGTATTTTGTTGTAGGCCTTGCTGGTGTTTTGTTTTAGGTCTTTGCAGGTGTGTTGTTGTAGGTCTGCACTGGTGTGTTGTTGTAGGTTTGTACAGATGTGTTGTTGTAGATCTGTACTGGTGTGTTGTTGTATGTCTGTGCTGGTGTGTTGTTGTAGGTCTGTACCAGTATGTTGCAGGTCTGTGCTGGTGTGTTGTTGTAGGTCTGTACTGGCGTGTTGTTGTAGGTCTGTGCTGGTGTGTTGTTGTACGTCTGTGCTAGTGTATTGTTGTAGGTCTTTCCAAGTCTGTTGTTGTAGGTCTTTGCTGGTGTGTTGTTGTACGTCTGTGCTGGTATGTTGTTGTAGGTCTGTGCTGATGTGTTGTTGTAGATCTGTGCTGGTGTATTGATGCAGGTCTGTGCTGGTGTGCTCTTGTAGTTCTGTGCTGTTGTGTTTTTGTAGGTCTTTGCAGGTGTGTTGTTGTAGGTCTTTGCTGTTGTGTTGATGTACGTCTGTGCTGGTATGTTGTTGTAGGTCTGTTCTGATGTGTTGTAGGTCTGTGCTAGGGTATTGTTGTAGTTCTGTGCTGGTGTGTTGTTATAGGTCTGTACTGGTGCGTTTTTTTTGATATGTAGTGGTGTGTTGTTGTAGGTCTTTGCTGGTGTTTTGTTGTTGGTCTGCACTGGTGTGTTGTTGTAGGTCTGCACTGTTGTGTTGCGATAGGTTTGTACTGATGTGTTGTTGTAGGTCTGTACTGGTCTGTTGTTGTATGTCTGTACTGGTGTGTTGTTGTAGGTCAGTACTAGTATGTAGTAGGTCTGTGCTGGTGTGTTGTTGTAGGTCTTTGCAGGTGTGTTGTTGTAGGTCCTTGCTGGTGTGTTGTTGTAGGTCTTTGCCGGTGTGTTCTTGTAGGTCTTGGCTGGTGTGTTGTTGTAGATCTGTCATGGTGTGTTGTAGATCTGTGCGGGTGTGTTGTTGTAGGTCTGTGCTGGTATGTTGTTGTAGATCTGTGCTTGTGTGTTGTTGTAGGTTTGCATTGGTGTATTGTTGTAGGTCTCTGCTGGTGTGTTGTTGTTGGTCTCTGCTGATATGTTGTTGTATGTCTGTGCTGGTGTGTTGTTGTAGTTCTGTGCTGGTGTGTTGCTGTGGGTCTGTGCGGGTGTGTTGTTGTAGGGCTGTACTGGTGTGTTGTTGTAGGTCTTTGGAGGTGTGTTGTAGGTCTGTACTGGTATGTTGTTGTACCTCTGCACTGGTGTGTTGTTGTAAGTCTGTGCTGGTGTGTTGTTTTAGGTCTGCACTGTTGTGTTCTTGTAGTTCTGTACTGATATATTGTTGTAGGTCTGTGCTGGTGTGTTTTTGCAGGTCTGTGCTGGTGTGTTGTTATAGGTCTGTACCCTTGCGTTGTTGTAGGTATGTACTGCTGTGTTGTTGTAGATCTTTGCTGGTGTGTTTTTGTAGGTCTGTGCTGGTGTGTTGTTGTAGGTTTTTACTGGAGTGTTGTAGGTCTGTGCTGGTTTGTTGTTGTAGGTTTGTGCTGGTGTGTTGTTGTAGGTCTGTGCTCGTATGTTGATGTAGGTCTTTACTGGAGTGTTGTAGGTCTGTGCTGGTTTGTTGTTGTAGGTCTGTGCTGGTGTGTTGTTGTAGGTCTGTGCTCGTATGTTGATGTAGGTCTGTTCTGGTGTGTTGTAGGTCTGTGCTAATGTGTGGTTGTAGGTCTGTGCTGGTGTGTTGTATGTCTGTACTGGTGTGTTGTTGTAGGTCGTTGCAGGTTTGTAGTTGTAGGACTTTGCTGGTGTGTTGTTGTAGGTCCTTGCAGGTATATTGTTGTAGGTCTTTGCTGGTATGTTGCTGTACGTCCGTGCCGCTGTGTTATAGGTCTGTGCTGGTGTGTTGTTGTAGGTTTTTGCCGGTGTGTTGTTGTAGGTCTTTGCTGGAATATTGTTGTATGTCTTTGCAGGTGGGTTGTTGTAGGTCTGTGCTGGTATTTTGTTGTAGTTCTGTGGTGGTGTGTTGTTGTAGGTCTGTGCTGGTATGTTGTTGTAGATCTGTGCTTGTGTGTTGTTGTAGGTTTGCACTGGTGTATTGTTGTAAGTCTCTGCTGGTGTGGTGTTGTTTTATCTGAGCTGTTATGTTATTATATGTCTGTGCTGGTGCGTTGTTGTAGTTCTGTGCTGGTGTGTTGTTGTAGGTCTGTACTGGTGTGTTGTTGTAGGTCTCCAGTGATATGTTGTTGTAGGTCTGTGCTTGTGTGTTGCTGTAGGTCTTTGCAGGTGTGTTGTAGGTCTGTGCTGGTATGTTGTTGTATGTCTTTGCAGGTTTGTTGTTGCAGGTCTTTGCAGGTGTGTTGATGCAGCTCTTTACTGGTATGTTGATGTAGGTCTGTGCTTTTGTGTTGTAGGTCTATACTGCTGTGTTGTTATAGGTTTGTACTGGTGTGTTGTTGTAGGTCTTTGAAAGTGTGTTGTTGTCGTTCTGTGCTGGTATTTTGTTGTAGGTCTGTGGTGGAGTGTTGTTGTAGGTCTGTGCTGGTGTGTTGTTGCAGGTCTCTGCTGGTGTGTTGTAGGTCTGCACTGGTGTACTGTTGTAGGTCTGTGCTGGTATGTTATTGTATGTCTGTACTGATGTGTTGTTGTAGGTCATTGCAGGTTTGTTCTTGTAGGTCTGTACTGTTGTGTTGTTGTCGGTCTGTACTGATATGTTGTTGTCAGTCTGTGCTGGTGTGTTGTTGTAAGTCTGTGCTGGTGAGTTGGTGTAGGTCTGTACTGATATTTTGTTCTTGGTCTGTGCTGTTATGTTGTTATACGTCAGTACTGTTGTGTTGTTGTAAGTCTGTACTGGTATGTTGTTGTAGGTCTGTGCTGTTGTGTTGTGGTAGGTCTGTGCTGGTGTTTTGCTGCCGGTCTTTGCAGGTGTGTTCTTGTAGGTCTGTACTGGTGTGTTGTAGGTCTTTACTGGTGTGTTGTTGTAGGTCTTTATTGCTGCGTTGTTTAGGTCTGTGCTGGTGTGTTGTTGTAGGTCTGTGCTCGTATGTTGATGCAGGTCTGTGCTGCAGTGCTGTAGGTCTGTGCTGGAGTGCTGTAGTTCTGTGCTGGTGTATTGTAGTTCTTTGCAGGTCTGTTGTTGTAGGTTTTTGCTGTTGTGTTGTTGTACGTCTGTGCTGTTGTGTTGATGTACGTCTGTGCTGGTATGTTGTTGTAGGTCTGTTCTGATGTGTTGTAGGTCTGTGCTAGGGTATTGTTGTAGGTCTGTGCTGGTGTGTTGTTGTAGGTCTGTGCTGGTGTGTTGTTGTAGCACAGTGCTGGTGTTATGCTGTAGATCTTTGCAGGTGTGTTGTTGTTGGTCTGCGCTGGTGTGTTGTTGTAGGTCTGTGCTGGTGCTTTGTTGTAGGCCTTGCTGGTGTTTTGTTTTAGGTCTTTGCTGGTGTGTTGTTGTAGATCTGTGCTTCTGTGTTGTTATAGGTCTTTGAATTTGTGTTGCTGTGGGTCTTTGTTTGTGAGTTGTTGTAGGTCTGTGCTTGTGTGTTGTTGTAGGTCTTTGCAGGTGTGTTGTTGTAGGTCTTTGCTGATGTGTTGTTGTAGGTCTTCGCTGGTGTGTTGTTGTAGGTTTTTGCAGGTGTGTTGTTGTAGGTCTTTGCAGGTGTGTTGTTGTAGGTCCTTGCTGGTGTGTTGTTGTAGTTCTTTGCGGTTTTTGTTGTAGATCTGCAGTGGGTTGTTGTTGTAGGCCTGTGCTGGTGTGTTGTGGGTCTGTGCTGGTGTGTTGTTGTCGGTCTTTGCTGGTGTGTTGTTGTACGTCTTTGCCGATGTGTTCTTGTAGGTCTTGGCTGGTGTGTTGTTGTAGATCTGTCGTGGTGTGTTGTAGATCTGTACGGGTGTGTTGTTGTAGGTCTTTGCTGGTGAGTTGTTGTAGGTCTTTGCTGGTTTGTTCTTGTAGGTCTTTGCAGGTGTGTTGTTGTAGGTCTTTGCTCTTGTGTTGTTGTAGGTCTTTGCAGGTGTGTTGTTGTAGATCTGTGCTGGTGTGTTGTTGTAGGTGTGTTCTGGTGTGTTGTTGTATGTCTGTGCTGGTGTATTATTGTCGTTCTTTGCTGTTGTGTTGTTGTAGGTCTTTGCAGGTGTGTTGTTGTAGATCTGTGCTGGTGTGTTGTTGTAGGTCTGTGCTGGTGTGTTGTTGTAGGTCTTTGCAGGTGTGTTGTTGTAGGTCTTTGCAGCTGTGTTGTTCTCCTTCTGTGCTGGTATTTTGTTGTAGGTCTGTGGTGGTGTGTTGTCGGTTTGTGCTGGTGTGTTGTTGCAGGTCTCTGCTGGCGTGTTGTTGTAGGTCTGCACTGGTGTATTGTTGTAGGTCTGTGTTGGTGTGTTGTTGTAGGTCTGTGCTGGTATGTTGTTGTATGTCTATACTGGTGTGTTGTTGTAGGTCTTTGCTGGTGTGTTGTTGTAGGTTTTTGCCGGTGTGTTGTTGTAGGTCGTTGCTGGAATATTGTTGTATGTCTTTGAAGGTGGGTTGTTGAAGGTCTGTGCTGGTATTTTGTTGTAGTTCTGTGGTGGTGTGTTGTTGTAGGTCTGTGCTGGTATGTTGTTGTAGGTCTGTGCTTGTGTGTTGTTGTAGGTTTGCACTGGTGTATTGTTGTAGGTCTCAGCTGGTGTGATGTTGTTGGTCTGTGCTGGTATGCTGTTGTATGTCTGTGCTGGTGTGTTGTTGTAGGTCGTTGCAAGTTTATTGTGTAGGTCTTTGCTGGTGTGTTGTTGTATGTCTTTGCAGGTGTGTTGTTGCAGGTCTTTGCAAGTGTGTTGATGTAGTCTTTGCTGGTGTGTTATTCTGGGTCTTTGCTGGTGTGTTGTTGTCATTCCTTGCAGGTATATTGTTGTAGGTCTTTGCTGGTATGTTGCTGTACGTCTGTGCCATTGTGTTGTAGGTCTGTGCTGGTGTGTTGTTGTAGGTTTTTGCCGGTATGTTGTCGTAGGTCGTTGCTGGAATATTGTTGTATGTCTTTGAAGGTGGGTTGTTGAAGGTCTGTGCTGGTATTTTGTTGTAGTTCTGTGGTGGAGTGTTGTTGTAGGTCTGTGCTGGTATGTTGTTGTAGGTCTGTGCTTGTGTGTTGTTGTAGGTTTGCACTGGTGTATTGTTGTAGGTCTCAGCTTGTGTGTTGTTGTTGGTCTGTGCTGGTATGCTGTTGTATGTCTGTGCTGGTGTGTTGTAGTTCTGTGCAGGTGTGTTGTTTTAGGTCTGTAATGGTGTGTTGTTGTAGGTCTGTAGTGAAATGTTGTTGTAGGTCTGTACTGGTGTGTTGTAGGACTGTGCTGGTGTGTTGCTGTAGGTCTTTGCAGCTGTGTTGTTGTTGGTCTGCGCTGGTGTGTTGTTGTAGTTCTTTACTGGTATTTTTTTGTAGGTCTGTACTGGTGTGTTGTTGTAGGTCTTTGCTGGTGTGTTGTTGTAGGTCTTTGCAGGTCTGTTGTTGTACGTCTGTGCTGACATGTTGTTGTAGGTCTGTTCTGATGTGTTGTTGTAGGTCTGTGCTATGGTATTGTTGTAGGTCTGTACTGGTGTGTTGCTGTAGGTCTTTGCAGGTGTGTTGTTGTTGGTCTTTGCAGGTGTGTTGTTGTAGGTCTGTGCTGGTATTTTGTTGTAGGCCTTGCTGGTATTTTCTTTTAGGTCTTTTCGTGTGTGTTGCTGTAGGTCTCTGCTGGTGTGTTGTTATAGGTCTTTGAATTTGTGTTGTTGTGGGTCTTTGTCAGTTGTTGTAGGTCTGTGCTGGTGTGTTGTTGTATGTCTGTGCTGGTGTGTTGTTGTATGTCTGTGCTGGTGTGTTGTAGGACTGTACTAGTATGTTGTAGGTCTGTGCTGGTGTATTGTTGTGGTTCTGTACTGGCATGTTGTTGTAGGTCTGTGCTGGTGTGTTGTACGTCTGTGCTAGTGTATTGTTGTAGGTCTTTCCAGGTCTGTTGTTGTAGGTCTTTGCTGGTGTGTTGTTGTACGTCTGTGCTGGTATGTTGTTGTAGGTCTGTGCTGATGTGTTGTTGTAGATCTGTGCTGGTGTATTGTTGCAGGTCTGTGCTGGTGTGCTGTTGTAGTTCTGTGCTGTTGTGTTTTTCTGGGGCTTTGCAGGTGTGTTGTTGTAGGTCTTTGCAGGTGTGTAGTTGTAGGTCTTTGCTGTTGTGTTGATGTACGTCTGTGCTGGTATGTTGTTGTAGGTCTGTTCTGATGTGTTGTAGGTCTGTGCTAGGGTATTGTTGTAGGTCTGTGCTGGTGTGTTGGTGTAGGTCTGTACTGGTGTGTTGTTGTAGCACAGTGCTGGTGTGTTGCTGTAGGTCTTTGCAGGTGTGTTGTTGTTGGTCTGCGCTGGTGTGTTGTAGTAGGTCTGTGCTTGTGGGTTGTTGTAGGTCTTTGCAGGTGTGTTGTTGTAGGTCTTTGCTGATGTGTTGTTGTAGGTCTTTGCTGGTGTGTTGTTGTAGGTCTTTGCTGGTGTGTTGTTGTAGGTCTTTGCTGGTGTGTTGTTGTAGGTCTTTGCGGTTTTTGTTGTAGATCTGCACTGGTTTGTTGTTGTAGGCCTGTGCTGGTGTGTTGTGGGTCTGTGCTGGTGTGTTGTTGTAGGTCTTTGCAGGTGTGTTGTTGTAGGTCTTTGCCGGTGTGTTCTTGTAGGTCTTGGCTGGTGTGTTGTTGTAGTTCTTTGCAGGTGTGTTTTTGTATGTCTTTGCTGATGTGTTGCTGTAGATCTGTCGTGGTGTGTTGTAGATCTGTGCGGGTGTGTTGTTGTAGGTCTTTGCTGGTGAGTTGTTGTAGGTCTTTGCTGGTTTGTTGTTGTAGGTCTTTGCAGGTGTGTTGTTGTAGGTCTTTGCTCTTGTGTTGTTGTAGGTCTTTGCTGGTGTGTTGTTGTAGGTCTGTGCTGCTGTGTTGTAGGTCTGTGCTAGTGTATTGTTGTAGGTCTTTGCTGGTGTGTTGTTGTAGATTTGTGCTGGTGTGTTGTAGGTCTGTCCTAGTGTGTTGTTGTATGTCTGTGCTGGTGTGTTATTGTCGGTCTTTGCTGTTGTGTTGTTGTCGGTATTTGCAGGTGTGTTGTTGTAGGTCTGTGTTGGTATGTTGTTGTAGGTCTGTGCTGGTAGGTTGTTGTATGTCTGTACTGATGTGTTGTTGTAGGTCTTTGCTGGTGTGTTGTTGTAGCTCTGTGCTGGTATGTTGTTGTAGGTCTGTGCTTGTGTGTTGTTGTAGGTTTGCACTGGTGTATTGTTGTAGGTCTCTGCTGTTGTGTTGTTGTTGGTCTGTGCTGGTATGTTGTTGTATGTCTGTGCTGGTGTGTTGTTGTAGTTCTGTGCTGGTGTGTTGTTGTAGGTCTGTACGGGTGTGTTGTTGAAGGTCTGCAGTGATATGTTGTTGTAGGTCTGTGCTGGTGTGTTGTTGTATGTCTTTGCAGGTGTGTTGTAGGTCTGTACTGGTATGTTGTTGTACCTCTGCACTGGTGAGTTGTTGTGGGTCTGTGCTGGTGTGTTGTTGTGACACTGTGCTGGTATGTTGTTGTAGGTCTGCACTGGTGTGTTCTTGTAGGTCTGTGCTGAAGTGTTGTTTTATGTCTGTGCTGGTGTGTTTTAGGTTTGTGCAGGTGTGTTGTTTTAAGTCTGTACTGTTGTGTTGTTGTCGGTCTGTACAGATATGTTGTTGTAGGTCTGTGCTGTTGTGTTGTTGTTGGTCTGTGCTGGTAAGTTGTTGTAGGTCTGTGCTGGTATGTTGTTGCATGTCTGTACTGATGTGTTGTTGTAGGTCGTTGCAGGTTTGTTGTTGTAGGTCTTTGCTGGTGTGTTGTTCTATGTCTTTGCAGGTGTGTTGTTGCAGGTCCTTGCAGGTGTGTTGATGCAGCTCTTTACTGGTGTGTTGTTGTAGGTCTGTGCTGTTGTGTTGTTGTAGGTCTTTGCCGGTGTGTTGTTGTAGGTGTTTGCTGCAGTATTGTTGTAGGTCTTTGCAGGTGTGTTGTTGTAGGTCAGTGCTAGTATTTTGTTGTAGTTCTGTGGTGGTGTGTTTTTGTAGGTCTGTGCTGGTGTGTTGTTGTACGTCTTTGCCGGTGTGTTGTTGAAGGTCTTTGCTGCAGTATTGTTGTAGGTCTTTGAAAGTGTGTTGTTGTAGTTCTGTGCTAGTATTTTGCTGTAGTTCTGTGGTGGTGTGTTTTTGTAGGTCTGTGCTGGTGTGTTGTTGTAGGTCTGTGCTGTTGTGTTGTTGTAGGTCTTTGCTGGTATGTTGATGTAGGTCTGTGCTGTTGTGTTGTAGGTCTTTACTGCTGTGTTGTTATAGGTTTGTACTGGTGTGTTGTTGTAGGTCTGTGCTGGTGTGTTGGTGTAGGTCTGTACCGATATTTTGTTCTTGGTCTGCGCTGTTATGTTGTTATACGTCTGCACTGGTGTGTTGTTGTAAGTCTGTACTGGTACGTTGTTGTAGGTCTGTGCTGGTGTGTTGTTGTAGTTCTGTGCTGTTGTGTTGTTGTAGGTCTGTGCTGGTGTGTTGTTGTAGGTCTGTGCTGGTTTGTTGTTGTAGGTCTGTGCTGTTGTGTTGTTGTAAGTCTGTGCTCATATGTTGATGTAGGTCTGTGCTGGAGTGCTGTAGTTCTGTGCTGGTGTGTTGTTATAGGTCTGTACCCTTGCGTTGTTGTAGGTATGTACTGCTGTGTTGTTGTAGGTCTTTGCTGGTATTTTGTTGTAGGTCTGTACTCGTGTGTTGTTGTAGGTCTGTACTGGTGTGTTGTAGTTCTATGCTGGTGTGTTGATATAGGTCTGTACTGGTGCGTTGTTGTAGGTATGTACTGGTGTGTTGTTGTTGGGCTTTGCTGGTGTTTTGTTGTTGGTCTGTACTGGTGTGTTGTTGTAGGTCTGCACTGGTGTGTTGTTGGAGATTTGTACTGATGTGTTGTTGTAGGTCTGTACTGGTCTGTTGTTTTATTTCTGTGCTGGTGTGTTGTTGTAGGTCTGTACTAGTATGTTGTAGGTCTGTGCTGGTGTGTTGTTGTAGGTCTGTACTGGTATTTTCTTGTTGGTCTGTACTGGTGTGTTGTAGGTCTTTGCTGGTGTGTTGTTGTACATCTGTGCTGCTGTATTGTTGTAGGACTTTGCAGGTGTGTTGTTGTAGGTTTTTGCTGGTGTGTTGTTGTACGTCCGTGCTTTTGTGTTGATGTACGTCTGTGCTGGTATGTTGTTGTAGATCTGTTCTGATGTGTTGTTGTAGGTCTGTGCTATGGTATTGTTGTAGGTCTGTGCTGGTGTGTTGCTGTAGGTCTTTGCAGGTGTGTTGTTGTTGGTCTGCGCTGGTGTGTTGTAGGTCTGTGCTGGTGTGTTGTTGTAGATCTTTGCAGGTGTGTTGTTTTAATTCTTTGCAGGTGTGTTGTTTTAGGTCTTTGCTGCTGCTTTGTTGTAGGTCTTTGCAGGGGTGTTGTTGTAGGTCTGTGCTGGTATTTTGTTGTAGGCCTTGCTGGTGTTTTGTTTTAGGTCTTTGCAGGTGTGTTGTTGTAGGTCTGCACTGGTGTGTTGTTGTAGGTTTGTACAGATGTGTTGTTGTAGATCTGTACTGGTGTGTTGTTGTATGTCTGTGCTGGTGTGTTGTTGTAGGTCTGTACCAGTATGTTGCAGGTCTGTGCTGGTGTGTTGTTGTAGGTCTGTACTGGCGTGTTGTTGTAGGTCTGTGCTGGTGTGTTGTTGTATGTCTGTGCTAGTGTATTGTTGTAGGTCTTTCCAAGTCTGTTGTTGTAGGTCTTTGCTGGTGTGTTGTTGTACGTCTGTGCTGGTATGTTGTTGTAGGTCTGTGCTGATGTGTTGTTGTAGATCTGTGCTGGTGTATTGATGCAGGTCTGTGCTGGTGTGCTCTTGTAGTTCTGTGCTGTTGTGTTTTTGTAGGTCTTTGCAGGTGTGTTGTTGTAGGTCTTTGCTGTTGTGTTGATGTACGTCTGTGCTGGTATGTTGTTGTAGGTCTGTTCTGATGTGTTGTAGGTCTGTGCTAGGGTATTGTTGTAGTTCTGTGCTGGTGTGTTGTTATAGGTCTGTACTGGTGCGTTTTTTTGATATGTAGTGGTGTGTTGTTGTAGGTCTTTGCTGGTGTTTTGTTTTTGGTCTGCACTGGTGTGTTGTTGTAGGTCTGCACTGTTGTGTTGCGATAGGTTTGTACTGATGTGTTGTTGTAGGTCTGTACTGGTCTGTTGTTGTATATCTGTACTGGTGTGTTGTTGTAGGTCAGTACTAGTATGTAGTAGGTCTGTGCTGGTGTGTTGTTGTAGGTCTGTACTGGTATTTTCCTGTAGGTCTGTACTGGTGTGTTGTTGTAGGTCTTTGCTGGTGTGTTGCACATCTGTGCTGGTGTATTGTAGTTCTTTGCAGGTCTGTTGTTGTAGGTTTTTGCTGTTGTGTTGTTGTACGTCTGCGCTGTTGTGTTGATGTACGTCTGTGCTGGTATGTTGTTGTAGGTCTGTTCTGATGTGTTGTAGGTCTGTGCTAGGGTATTGTTGTAGGTCTGTGCTGATGTGTTGTTGTAGGCCTTGCTGGTGTTTTGTTTTAGGTCTTTGCAGGTGTGTTGTTGTAGGTCTGCACTGGTGTGTTGTTGTAGGTTTGTACAGATGTGTTGTTGTAGATCTGTACTGGTGTGTTGTTGTATGTCTGTGCTGGTGTGTTGTTGTAGGTCTGTACCAGTATGTTGCAGGTCTGTGCTGGTGTGTTGTTGTAGGTCTGTACTGGCGTGTTGTTGTAGGTCTGTGCTGGTGTGTTGTTGTACGTCTGTGCTAGTGTATTGTTGTAGGTCTTTCCAAGTCTGTTGTTGTAGGTCTTTGCTGGTGTGTTGTTGTACGTCTGTGCTGGTATGTTGTTGTAGGTCTGTGCTGATGTGTTGTTGTAGATCTGTGCTGGTGTATTGATGCAGGACTGTGCTGGTGTGCTCTTGTAGTTCTGTGCTGTTGTGTTTTTGTAGGTCTTTGCAGGTGTGTTGTTGTAGGTCTTTGCTGTTGTGTTGATGTACGTCTGTGCTGGTATGTTGTTGTAGGTCTGTTCTGATGTGTTGTAGGTCTGTGCTAGGGTATTGTTGTAGTTCTGTGCTGGTGTGTTGTTATAGGTCTGTACTGGTGCGTTTTTTTGATATGTAGTGGTGTGTTGTTGTAGGTCTTTGCTGGTGTTTTGTTTTTGGTCTGCACTGGTGTGTTGTTGTAGGTCTGCACTGTTGTGTTGCGATAGGTTTGTACTGATGTGTTGTTGTAGGTCTGTACTGGTCTGTTGTTGTATGTCTGTACTGGTGTGTTGTTGTAGGTCAGTACTAGTATGTAGTAGGTCTGTGCTGGTGTGTTGTTGTAGGTCTGTACTGGTATTTTCCTGTAGGTCTGTACTGGTGTGTTGTTGTAGGTCTTTGCTGGTGTGTTGCACATCTGTGCTGGTGTATTGTAGTTCTTTGCAGGTCTGTTGTTGTAGGTTTTTGCTGTTGTGTTGTTGTACGTCTGCGCTGTTGTGTTGATGTACGTCTGTGCTGGTATGTTGTTGTAGGTCTGTTCTGATGTGTTGTAGGTCTGTGCTAGGGTATTGTTGTAGGTCTGTGCTGATGTGTTGTTGTAGCACAGTGCTGGTGTTATGCTGTAGGTCTTTGCAGGTGTGTTGTTGTTGGTCTGTGCTGGTGTGTTGTTGTAGGTCTGTGCTGGTGCTTTGTTGTAGGTCTTTGCAGGTGTGTTGTTGTAGGTCTGTGCTGTTATTTTGTTGTAGGCCTTGCTGGTGTTTTGTTTTAGGTCTTTGCCGGTGTGTTGTTGTAGATCTGTGCTTCTGTGTTGTTATAGGTCTTTGAATTTATGTTGCTGTGGGTCTTTGTTTGTGAGTAGTTGTAGGTCTGTGCTTGTGTGTTGTTGTAGGTCTTTGCAGGTGTGTTGTTGTAGGTCTTTGCTGATGTGTTGTTGTAGGTCTTCGCTGGTGTGTTGTTGTAGGTTTTTGCAGGTGTGTTGTTGTAGGTCTTTGCAGGTGTGTTGTTGTAGGTCCTTGCTGGTGTGTTGTTGTAGGTCTTTGCGGTTTTTGTTGTAGATCTGCACTGGGTTGTTGTTGTAGGCCTGTGCTGGTGTGTTGTTGTCGGTCTTTGCTGGTGTGTTGTTGTCGGTCTTTGCTGGTGTGTTGTTGTAGGTCTTTGCCGGTGTGTTCTTGTAGGTCTTGGCTGGTGTGTTGTTGTAGATCTGTCATGGTGTGTTGTAGATCTGTGCGGGTGTGTTGTTGTAGGTCTGTGCTGGTATGTTGTTGTAGATCTGTGCTTGTGTGTTGTTGTAGGTTTGCACTGGTGTATTGTTGTAGGTCTCTGCTGGTGTGTTGTTGTTGGTCTCTGCTGATATGTTGTTGTATGTCTGTGCTGGTGTGTTGTTGTAGTTCTGTGCTGGTGTGTTGCTGTGGGTCTGTGCGGGTGTGTTGTTGTAGGGCTGTACTGGTGTGTTGTTGTAGGTCTCCAGTGATATGTTGTTGAAGGTCTGTGCTGGTGTGTTGTTGTAGGTCTTTGGAGGTGTGTTGTAGGTCTGTACTGGTATGTTGTTGTACCTCTGCACTGGTGTGTTGTTGTAAGTCTGTGCTGGTGTGTTGTTTTAGGTCTGCACTGTTGTGTTCTTGTAGGTCTGTACTGATATATTGTTGTAGGTCTGTGCTGGTGTGTTTTTGCAGGTCTGTGCTGGTGTGTTGTTATAGGTCTGTACCCTTGCGTTGTTGTAGGTATGTACTGCTATGTTGTTGTAGATCTTTGCTGGTGTGTTTTTGTAGGTCTGTGCTGGTGTGTTGTTGTAGGTTTTTACTGGAGTGTTGTAGGTCTTTGCTGGTTTGTTGTTGTAGGTCTTTGCAGGTGTGTTGTTGTAGGTCTTTGCTGGTTTGTTGTTGTAGGTCTTTGCAGGTGTGTTGTTGTAGGTCTTTGCTCGTATGTTGATGTAGGTCTTTACTGGAGTGTTGTAGGTCTGTGCTGGTTTGTTGTTGTAGGTCTGTGCTGGTGTGTTGTTGTAGGTCTGTGCTCGTATGTTGATGTAGGTCTGTTCTGGTGTGTTGTAGGTCTGTGCTAATGTGTGGTTGTAGGTCTGTGCTGGTGTGTTGTATGTCTGTACTGGTGTGTTGTTGTAGGTCGTTGCAGGTTTGTAGTTGTAGGACTTTGCTGGTGTATTGTTGTATGTCTTTGCAGGTGTGTTGTTGCAGGTCTTTGCAGGAGTGTTGATGTAGTCTTTGCTGGTGTGTTCTTCTGGGTCTTTGCTGGTGTGTGGTTGTAGGTCCTTGCAGGTATATTGTTGTAGGTCTTTGCTGGTATGTTGCTGTACGTCCGTGCTGTTGTGTTATAGGTCTGTGCTGGTGTGTTGTTGTAGGTTTTTGCCAGTGTGTTGCTGTAGGTCTTTGCTGGAATATTGTTGTATGTCTTTACAGGTGGGTTGTTGTAGGTCTGTGCTGGTATTTTGTTGTAGTTCTGTGGTGGTGTGTTGTTGTAGGTCTGTGCTGGTATGTTGTTGTAGATCTGTGCTTGTGTGTTGTTGTAGGTTTGCACTGGTGTATTGTTGTAAGTCTCTGCTGGTGTGGTGTTGTTTTATCTGAGCTGGTACGTTATTGTATGTCTGTGCTGGTGTGTTGTTGTAGTTCTGTGCTGGTGTGTTGTTGTAGGTCTGTACTGGTGTGTTGTTGTAGGTCTCCAGTGATATGTTGTTGTAGGTCTGTGCTGGTGTGTTGTAGGTCTTTGCAGGTGTGTTGTAGGTCTGTGCTGGTATGTTGTTGTATGTCTTTGCAGGTGTGTTGATGCAGCTCTTTACTGGTATGTTGATGTAGGTCTGTGCTGTTGTGTTGTAGGTCTATACTGCTGTGTTGTTATAGGTTTGTACTGGTGTGTTGTTGTAGGTCTTTGAAAGTGTGTTGTTGTCGTTCTGTGCTGGTATTTTGTTGTAGGTCTGTGGTGGAGTGTTGTTGTAGGTCTGTGCTGGTGTGTTGTTGCAGGTCTCTGCTGGTGTGTTGTAGGTCTGCACTGGTGTACTGTTCTAGGTCAGTGCTGGTGTGTTGTTGTAGGTCTGTACTGTTGTGTTGTTGTCGGTCTGTACTGATATGTTGTTGTCGGTCTGTGCTGGTGTGTTGTTGTAGGTCTGTGCGGGTGTGCTGGTGTAGATCTGTACTGATATTTTGTTCTTGGTCTGTGCTGTTATGTTCTTATATGTCTGTACTGGTGTGTTGTTGTAAGTCTGTACTGGTATGTTGTTGTAGGTCTGTGCTGGTGTGTTGTTGTAGTTCTGTGCTGTTGTAGGTCTGTGCTGGTGTTTTGATGTCAGTCTTTGCAGGAGTGTTCTTGTAGGTCTGTACTGGTGTGTTGTTGTAGGTCTTTACTGGTGTATTGTTGTAGGTCTGTGCTGGTGTGTTGTCGGTCTGTGCTCGTATGTTGATGTAGGTCTGTGCTGGAGTTCTGTAGGACTGTGTTGGTGTGTTGTTAGAGGTCTGTACTGGTGTCTTGTTGTAGGTCTGTGCTGGTATTTTGTTGTAGTTCTGTAGTGATATGTTGTTGTAGGTCTGCGCTGGTGTGTTGTTTTATGTCTGTACTGCTGTGTTGTTGTAGGTCTTTGCTGGATTTTGTTGTATGTCTGTACTGGTGAGCTGCTGTAGGTCTGCACTGTTGTGTTGTTGTAGGTCTGTGCTGGTTTTTTGCTGTCGTTCTTTGCAGGTGTGTTTTTGTAGGTCTGTGCTGGTGTGTTGTTGTAGGTCTTTACTGGTGTGTTGTAGGTCTGTGCTGGTGTGTTGTTGTAGGTCTGTGCTGTTGTGTTGTTGTAGGTCTTTGCTGGTATGTTGATGTAGGATTGTGCTGTTGTTTTGTAGGTCTATACTGCTGTGTTGTTATAGGTTTGTACTGGTGCGTTGTTTTTGGTATGTAGTGGTGTCTTGTTGTAGGTCTTTGCAGGTGTGTTGTTGTAGGTCTGTGCTGAAGTGTTGTTGTAGGTCTTTACTGGTATGTTGATGTAGGTTTGTGCTGTTGTTTTGTGGGTCTATACTGCTGTGTTGTTATAGGTTTGTACTGGTGTCTTGTTGTAGGCCTGTGCTGGTATTTTGTTGTAGTTCTGTAGTGAGATGTTGTTGTAGGTCTGCGCTGGTATGTTGTTTTATGTCTGTGCTGGTGTGTTCTAGGTCAGTGCTGGTGTGTTGTTGTCGGTCTGTACTGTTGTGTTGTTGTCGGTCTGTACTGATATGTTGTTGTCGGTCTGTGCTGGTGTGTTGTTTTAGGTCTGTGCGAGTGTGTTTGTCTAGGTCTGTACTGATATTTTGTTCTTGGTCTGTGCTGTTATGTTGTTATACGTCTGTACTGGTGTGTTGTTGTCGGTCTGTACTGTTGTGTTGTTGTAGGTGTGTGCTGGTGTGTTGGTGTAGGTCTGTACTGATATTTTGTTCTTGGTCTGTGCTGTTATGTTGTTATACGTCTGTACTGGTGTGTTGTTGTAAGTCTGTACTGGTATGTTGTTGTAGGTCTTTGCTGCTGTGTTGTTGTATTTCTGTGCTGTTGTGTTGTTGTAGGTCTGTGCTGGTGTTTTGCTTTCGGTCTTTGCAGGTGTGTACTTGTAGGTCTGCACTGGTGTGTTGTTGTAGGTCTTTACTGGTGTGTTGTTGTAGGTGTGTGCTGGTGTGTTGCTGTAGGTCTTTGCAGGTGTGTTTTTGTTGGTCTGTGTTGGTTTGTTGTAGGACTTTATTGTTGTGTTGTTGTAGGTCTGTGCTGGTGTGTTGTAGGTCTTTACTGGTGTGTTGTAGGTCTGTGCTGGTTTGTTGTTGTAGGTCTGTGCTGGTGTGTTGTTGTAGGTCTGTGCTCGTATGTTGATTTAGGTCTGTGCTGGCGTGTTGTTGTCAGTCTGTACTGGTGTGTTGTTGTAGGTCTCTAGTGATATGTTGTTGTAGGTCTTTGCTGGTGTGTTGTAGGTCTGTACTGGTATGTTGTTGGACCTCTGCACTGGTGTGTTGTTGTAGGTCTGTGCTGGTGTGTTGTTTTAGGTCTGCACTGTTGTGTTCTTGTAGGTCTGTGCTGGTGTATTTTTGGTCTGTGCAGGTGTGTTGTTTTAAATCTCTACTGTTGTGTTGTTGTAGGTCTGTACTGATATATTGTTGTAGGTCTGTGCTGGTGTGTTGTTGTAGGTCTGTGCTGATGTGTTGATGTAGGTCTGCACTGGTGTGTTGTAGTTCTGTGCTGATGTGTTTTTGCAGGTCTGTGCTGAAGTATTGTTGTAGGTCTTTGCTGGTATGTTGATGTAGGTTTGTGCTGTTGTTTTGTAGGTCTATACTGCTGTGTTGTTATAGGTTTGTACTGGTGTCTTGTTGTAGGTCTGTGCTGGTATTTTGTTGTAGTTCTGTAGTGATATGCTGTTGTAGGTCTGCGCTGGTATGTTGTTGTATGTCTGTGCTGGTGTGTTCTAGGTCAGTGCTGGTGTGTTGTTGTCGGTCTGTACTGTTGTGTTGTTGTCGGTCTGTACTGATATGTTGTTGTCGGTCTGTGCTGGTGTGTTGTTGTAGGTCTGTGCTGGTATGTTGTTGTAGGTCTGTGCTGGTGTTTTGTTGTCGGTCTGCACTGGTGTGTTGTTGTAGGTTTGTACTGATGTGTTGTTATAGGTCTGTACTGGTGCGTTTTTTTTTTGGTATGTAGTGGTGTGTTGTTGTAGGTCTTTGTTGGTGTGTTGTTGTATGTCTTTGCAGGTGTGTTGTTGCAGGTCTTTGCAGATGTGTTGATGTAGTCTTTGCTGGTGTGTTGTTCTGGGTCTTTGCTGGTGTGTTGTTATAGGTCCTTGCAGGTATATTGTTGTAGGTCTTTGCTGGTACGTTGCTGTACGTCTGTGCCGTTGTGTTGTAGGACTGTGCTAGTGTGTTGTTGTAGGTTCTTGCCGGTGTGTTGTTGTAGTTCTTTGCTGGAATATTGTTGTATGTCTTTGCAAGTGGGATGTTGTAGGTCTGTGCTGGTATTTTGTTCTAGTTCTGTGGTGGTGTGTTGTTGTAGGTCTGTGCTGGTATGTTGTTGTAGATCTGTGCTTGTGTGTTGTTGTAGGTTTGCACTGGTGTATTGTTGTAGGACTCTGCTGGTGTGTTGTTGTTGGTCTGTGCTGGTATGTTGTTGTATGTCTGTGCTGGTGTGTTGTTGTAGTTCTGTGCTGGTGTGTTGCTGTGGGTCTGTGCGGGTGTGTTGTTGTAGGGCTGTACTGGTGTGTTGTTGTAGGTCTCCAGTGATATGTTGTTGTAGGTCTGTGCTGGTGTGTTGTTGTAGGTCTTTGCAGGTGTGTTGTAGGTCTGTACTGGTATGTTGATGTAGGTCTGTTCTGGTGTGTTGTAGGTCTGTGCTAATGTGTGGTTGTAGGTCTGTGCTGGTGTGTTGTATGTCTGTACTGGTGTGTTGTTGTAGGTCGTTGCAGGTTTGTAGTTGTAGGACTTTGCTGGTGTGTTGTTGTATGTCTTTGCAGGTGTGTTGTTGCAGGTCTTTGCAGGAGTGTTGATGTAGTCTTTGCTGGTGTGTTCTTCTGGGTCTTTGCTGGTGTGTGGTTGTAGGTCCTTGCAGGTATATTGTTGTAGGTCTTTGCTGGTATGTTGCTGTACGTCCGTGCTGTTGTGTTATAGGTCTGTGCTGGTGTGTTGTTGTAGGTTTTTGCCAGTGTGTTGCTGTAGGTCTTTGCTGGAATATTGTTGTATGTCTTTACAGGTGGGTTGTTGTAGGTCTGTGCTGGTATTTTGTTGTAGTTCTGTGGTGGTGTGTTGTTGTAGGTCTGTGCTGGTATGTTGTTGTAGATCTGTGCTTGTGTGTTGTTGTAGGTTTGCACTGGTGTATTGTTGTAAGTCTCTGCTGGTGTGGTGTTGTTTTATCTGAGCTGGTACGTTATTGTATGTCTGTGCTGGTGTGTTGTTGTAGTTCTGTGCTGGTGTGTTGTTGTAGGTCTGTACTGGTGTGTTGTTGTAGGTCTCCAGTGATATGTTGTTGTAGGTCTGTGCTGGTGTGTTGTAGGTCTTTGCAGGTGTGTTGTAGGTCTGTGCTGGTATGTTGTTGTACGTCTTTGCAGGTGTGTTGATGCAGCTCTTTACTGGTATGTTGATGTAGGTCTGTGCTGTTGTGTTGTAGGTCTATACTGCTGTGTTGTTATAGGTTTGTACTGGTGTGTTGTTGTAGGTCTTTGAAAGTGTGTTGTCGTTCTGTGCTGGTATTTTGTTGTAGGTCTGTGGTGGAGTGTTGTTGTAGGTCTGTGCTGGTGTGTTGTTGCAGGTCTCTGCTGGTGTGTTGTAGGTCTGCACTGGTATACTGTTGTAGGTCTGTGCTGGTGTGTTGTTGTAGGTCTGTGCTGGTATGTTATTGTATGTCTGTACTGATGTGTTGTTGTAGGTCATTGCAGGTTTGTTGTTGTAGGTCTGTACTGTTGTGTTGTTGTCGGTCTGTACTGATATGTTGTTGTCAGTCTGTGCTGGTGTGTTGTTGTAAGTCTGTGCTGGTGAGTTGGTGTAGGTCTGTACTGATATTTTGTTCTTGGTCTGTGCTGTTATGTTGTTATACGTCTGTACTGTTGTGTTGTTGTAAGTCTGTACTGGTATGTTGTTGTAGATCTGTGCTTGTGTGTTGTTGTAGGTTTGCACTGGTGTATTGTTGTAGGTCTCTGCTGGTGTGTTGTTGTTGGTCTGTGCTGGTATGTTGTTGTATGTCTGTGCTGGTGTGTTGTTTTAGTTCTGTGCGGGTGTGTTGCGGTGGGTCTGTGCGGGTGTGATGTTGTAGGGCTGTACTGGTGTGTTGTTGTAGGTCTCCAGTGATATGTTGTTGTAGGTCTGTGCTGGTGTGTTGTTGTAGGTCTTTGCAGGTGTGTTGTAGGTCTGTACTGGTATGTTGTTGTACCTCTGCACTGGTGTGTTGTTGTAAGTCTGTGCTGGTGTGTTGTTTTAGGTCTGCACTGTTGTGTTCTTGTAGGTCTGTACTGATATATTGTTGTAGGTCTGTGCTGGTGTGTTGTTGTAGGTCTGTGCTGATGTGTTGATTTAGGTCTGCACTGGTGTGTTGTAGGTCTGTGCTGGTGTGTTTTTGCAGGTCTGTGCTGGTGTGTTGTTATAGGTCTGTACCCTTGCGTTGTTGTAGGTATGTACTGCTGTGTTGTTGTAGTTCTTTGCTGGTGTGTTTTTGTAGGTCTGTGCTGGTGTGTTGTTGTAAGTCTTTACTGGAGTGTTGTAGGTCTGTGCTGTTTTGTTGTTGTAGGTCTGTGCTGGTGTGTTGTTGTAGGTCTGTGCTCGTATGTTGATGTAGGTCTTTACTGGAGTGTTGTAGGTCTGTGCTGGTTTGTTGTTGTAGGTCTGTGCTGGTGTGTTGTTGTAGGTCTGTGCTCGTATGTTGATGTAGGTCTGTTCTGGTGTGTTGTAGGTCTGTGCTAATGTGTGGTTGTAGGTCTGTGCTGGTGTGTTGTATGTCTGTACTGGTGTGTTGTTGTAGGTCGTTGCAGGTTTGTAGTTGTAGGACTTTGCTGGTGTGTTGTTGTATGTCTTTGCAGGTGCGTTGTTGCAGGTCTTTGCAGGAGTGTTGATGTAGTCTTTGCTGGTGTGTTCTTCTGGGTCTTTGCTGGTGTGTGGTTGTAGGTCCTTGCAGGTATATTGTTGTAGGTCTTTGCTGGTATGTTGCTGTACGTCCGTGCCGTTGTGTTATAGGTCTGTGCTGGTCTGTTGTTGTAGGTTTTTGCCGGTGTGTTATTGTAGGTCTTTGCTGGAATATTGTTGTATGTCTTTGCAGGTGGGTTGTTGTAGGTCTGTGCTGGTATTTTGTTGTAGTTCTGTGGTGGTGTGTTGTAGGTCTGTGCTAGTATGTTGTTGTAGATCTGTGCTTGTGTGTTGTTGTAGGTTTGCACTGGTGTATTGTTGTAAGTCTCTGCTGGTGTGGTGTTGTTTTATCTGAGCTGGTATGTTATTGTATGTCTGTGCTGGTGTGTTGTTGTAGTTCTGTGCTGGTGTGTTGTTGTAGGTCTGTACTGGTGTGTTGTTGTAGGTCTCCAGTGATATGTTGTTGTAGGTCTGTGCTGGTGTGTTGTTGTAGGTCTTTGCAGGTGTGTTGTAGGTCTGTGCTGCTACGTTGTTGTATGTCTTTGCAGGTGTGTTGTTGCAGGTCTTTGCAGGTGTGTTGATGCAGCGCTTTACTGGTACGTTGATGTAGGTCTGTGCTGTTGTGTTGTAGGTCTATACTGCTGTGTTGTTATAGGTTTGTACTGGTGTGTTGTTGTAGGTCTTTGAAAGTGTGTTGTTGTCGTTCTGTGCTGGTATTTTGTTGTAGGTCTGTGGTGGAGTGTTGTTGTAGGTCTGTGCTGGTGTGTTGTTGCAGGTCTCTGCTGGTGTGTTGTAGGTCTGCACTGGTGTACTGTTGTAGGTCTGTGCTGGTGTGTTGTTGTAGGTCTGTGCTGGTATGTTATTGTATGTCTGTACTGATGTGTTGTTGTAGGTCGTTGCAGGTTTGTTGTTGTACGTCTGTGCTGGTGAGTTGGTGTAGGTCTGTACTGATATTTTGTTCTAGGTCTGTGCTGTTATGTTGTTATACGTCTGTACTGTTGTGTTGTTGTAAGTCTGTACTGGTATGTTGTTGTAGGTCTGTGCTGTTGTGTTGTTGTAGGTATGTGCTGGTGTTTTGCTGTCGGTCTTTGCAGGTGTGTTCTTGTAGGTCTGTACTGGTGTGTTGTTGTAGGTTTTTACTGGTGTGTTGTTGTAGGTCTTTATTGCTGTGTTGTTTAGGTCTGTGCTGGTGTGTTGTTGTAGGTCTGTGCTCGTATGTTGATGCAGGTCTGTGCTGGAGTGCTGTAGTTCTGTTCTGGTGTGTTGTTATAGGTCTGTACCCTTGCGTTGTTGTAGGTATGCACTGCTGTGTTGTTGTATGTCTTTGCTGGTGTTTTGTTGCAGGTCTGTACTCTTGTGTTGTTGTAGGTCTGCACTGGTGTGTTGTTGTAGGTTTGTACTGATGTGTTGTTGTAGGTCTGTGCTGTTGTGTTGTTATAGGTCTGTACTGGTGCATTTTTTTTGATATGTAGTGGTGTGTTGTTGTAGGTCTTCGCTGGTGTTTTGTTGTTGGTCTGCACTGGTGTGTTGTTGTAGGTCTGCACTGTTGTGTTGCGGTAGGTTTGTACTGATGTATTGTTGTAGGTCTGTACTGGTCTGTTGTTGTATGCCTGTACTGGTGTGTTGTTGTAGGTCAGTACTAGTATGTAGTAGGTCTGTGCTGGTGTGTTGTTGTAGGTCTGTACTGGTATTTTCCTGTAGGTCTGTACTGGTGTGTTGTTGTAGGTCTTTGCTGGTGTGTTGTACATCTGTGCTGGTGTATTGTAGTTCTTTGCAGGTCTGTTGTTGTAGGTTTTTGCTGGTGTGTTGTTGTACGTCTGTGCTGTTGTGTTGATGTACGTCTGTGCTGGTATGTTGTTGTAGGTCTGTTCTGATGTGTTGTAGGTCTGTGCTAGGGTATTGTTGTAGGTCTGTGCAGGTGTGTTGTTGTAGCACAGTGCTGGTGCTTTGTTGTAGGTCTTTGCAGGTGTGTTGTTGTAGGTCTGTGCTGGTATTTTGTTGTAGGCCTTGCTGGTGTTTTGTTTTAGATCTTTGCCAGTGTGTTGTTGTAGATCTGTGCTTCTGTGTTGTTATAGGTCTTTGAATTTGTGTTGCTGTGGGTCTTTGTTTGTGAGTTGTTGTAGGTCTGTGCTTGTGTGTTGTTGTAGGTCTTTGCAGGTGTGTTGTTGTAGGTCTTTGCTGATGTGTTGTTGTAGGTCTTCGCTGGTGTGTTGTTGTAGGTCTTTGCGGTTTTTGTTGTAGATCTGCAGTGGGTTGTTGTTGTAGGCCTGTGCTGGTGTGTTGTGGGTCTGTGCTGGTGTGTTGTTGTCGGTCTTTGCTGGTGTGTTGTTGTAGGTCTTTGCCGGTGTGTTCTTGTAGGTCCTGGCTGGTGTGTTGTTGTAGATCTGTCGTGGTGTGTTGTAGATCTGTGCGGGTGTGTTGTTGTAGGTCTTTGCTGGTGAGTTGTTGTAGGTCTTTGCTGGTTTGTTGTTGTAGGTCTTTGCAGGTGTGTTGTTGTAGGTCTTTGCACTTGTGTTGTTGTAGGTCTTTGCAGGTGTGTTGTAGATCTGTGCTGGTGTGTTGTTGTAGGTGTGTTCTGGTGTGTTGTAGGTCTGTGCTGGTGTATTGTTGTAGGTCTTTGCTGGTGTGTTGTTGTAGATCTGTGCTGGTGTGTTGTAGGTCTGTGCTGGTGTGTTGTTATAGGTCTTTGCTGGTGTGTTTTTGTAGGTCCGTGCTAGTGTGTTGTTGTATGTCTGTGCTGGTGTATTATTGTCGTTCTTTGCTGTTGTGTTGTTGTAGGTCTTTGCAGGTGTGTTGTTGTAGATCTGTGCTGGTGTGTTGTTGTAGGTCTGTGCTGGTGTGTTGTTGTAGGTCTTTGCAGGTGTGTTATTGTAGTTCTTTGCGTGTGTGTCATTGTAGGTCTTTGCAGATGTATTGTTGTAGTTCTTTGCTCTTGTGTTGTTGTAGGTCTTTGCGGGTGTGTTGTTGTATGTGTTTGCTGATGTGATGTTGTATCTCTGTCCTGGTGTGTTGTAGGCCTGTTCTGGTGTGTTGTTGTAGGTCTTTGCTGGTGTGTTGTTGTAGGTCTTTGCAGCTGTGTTGTTCTCCTTCTGTGCTGGTATTTTGTTGTAGGTCTGTGGTGGTGTGTTGTAGGTTTGTGCTGGTGTGTTGTTGCAGGTCTCTGCTGGCGTGTTGTTGTAGGTCTGCACTGGTGTAATGTTGTAGGTCTGTGTTGGTGTGTTGTTGTAGGTCTGTGCTGGTATGTTGTTGTATGTCTATACTGGTGTGTTGTTGTAGGTCGTTGCAAGTTTGTTGTTGTAAGTCTTTGCTGGTGTGTTGTTGTATGTCTTTGCACGTGTGTTGTTGCAGGTCTTTGCTGGAATATTGTTGTATGTCTTTACAGGTGGGTTGTTGTAGGTCTGTGCTGGTATTTTGTTGTAGTTCTGTGGTGGTGTGTTGTTGTAGGTCTGTGCTGGTATGTTGTTGTAGGTCTGTGCTGGTGTTTTGTTGTCGGTCTGCACTGGTGTGTTGTTGTAGGTTTGTACTGATGTGTTGTTATAGGTCTGTACTGGTGCGTTTTTTTTTGGTATGTAGTGGTGTGTTGTTGTAGGTCTTTGTTGGTGTGTTGTTGTATGTCTTTGCAGGTGTGTTGTTGCAGGTCTTTGCAGATGTGTTGATGTAGTCTTTGCTGGTGTGTTGTTCTGGGTCTTTGCTGGTGTGTTGTTATAGGTCCTTGCAGGTATATTGTTGTAGGTCTTTGCTGGTACGTTGCTGTACGTCTGTGCCGTTGTGTTGTAGGACTGTGCTAGTGTGTTGTTGTAGGTTCTTGCCGGTGTGTTGTTGTAGTTCTTTGCTGGAATATTGTTGTATGTCTTTGCAAGTGGGATGTTGTAGGTCTGTGCTGGTATTTTGTTCTAGTTCTGTGGTGGTGTGTTGTTGCAGGTCTGTGCTGGTATGTTGTTGTAGATCTGTGCTTGTGTGTTGTTGTAGGTTTGCACTGGTGTATTGTTGTAGGACTCTGCTGGTGTGTTGTTGTTGGTCTGTGCTGGTATGTTGTTGTATGTCTGTGCTGGTGTGTTGTTGTAGTTCTGTGCTGGTGTGTTGCTGTGGGTCTGTGCGGGTGTGTTGTTGTAGGGCTGTACTGGTGTGTTGTTGTAGGTCTCCAGTGATATGTTGTTGTAGGTCTGTGCTGGTGTGTTGTTGTAGGTCTTTGCAGGTGTGTTGTAGGTCTGTACTGGTATGTTGATGTAGGTCTGTTCTGGTGTGTTGTAGGTCTGTGCTTATGTGTGGTTGTAGGTCTGTGCTGGTGTGTTGTATGTCTGTACTGGTGTGTTGTTGTAGGTCGTTGCAGGTTTGTAGTTGTAGGACTTTGCTGGTGTGTTGTTGTATGTCTTTGCAGGTGTGTTGTTGCAGGTCTTTGCAGGAGTGTTGATGTAGTCTTTGCTGGTGTGTTCTTCTGGGTCTTTGCTGGTGTGTGGTTGTAGGTCCTTGCAGGTATATTGTTGTAGGTCTTTGCTGGTATGTTGCTGTACGTCCGTGCTGTTGTGTTATAGGTCTGTGCTGGTGTGTTGTTGTAGGTTTTTGCCAGTGTGTTGCTGTAGGTCTTTGCTGGAATATTGTTGTATGTCTTTACAGGTGGGTTGTTGTAGGT